>NC_056599.1:22778587-23113684 GCF_018340385.1 Cyprinus carpio | reverse complement strand
CGGTCGGAGATGATGTCAGGTTTTGGGTCTCGGTGACCTGTAGGACTACAGTACATAATCGTAACAATATTCTGTAAGTGTTAAGTGAGTCTGATCAAGGATCAGTTCCAAAGGGCTCTAAACATCGCTCTAGAGTAATACAAGTGGTAACTAATTAATTATGCATTGGCCCAACGTACCAAAGCAATACCCAATATGATACAAAACCCCATGAAGCTGATATAGACAAATGTTTGGTGTTAAAAATGGCATCCAATGCCAAAAACACATTTGTGCTTGCAAAGTGTGTGTGATTTGAGTGGAAAAGATGGGAGTCTATTCAAATAAATGACATCACAGATGGAAAAGATGCTGAAATCTTCGTGATTTGTATGCATTTAATGTAGCAGCTGCTGCAGTCCTCTAATGAGAGCTGCTCAAAGTATGTGTTTGTCATATGTCTCACAAATATTTGTGCAGTCAGTGGTGCACACTCTCATTTAACTTGACAAATGGGCTTTCAAACATCCCTAAATTAAAAGCACACGCTCCCTGCTCTGGTCCTTCATGTACTAAACCACTGAGCTGCGCAAGTTTGCCAGCCACTCTTCTTTTTCTCACATATGATCGGTCACATGTTCCGCAATCTAGACTGCTAACTCCGAACCGAAAAGGCTAGGAGGAAACAGAGAATGTTCACAATGTGGAGAACAACATCCCCATCATGTGTTAAGTCTAATGTACTACAGGACAAACAGAATATCTATTTTCCTCTGTTTTAATACAGAAACACTAGCATGAAAATATCACCTTCTAGAATAAGGTACTAAACAAAATTCATCATGTAGCATACAAATAACTGAGGAAGTGTGCTAATAAAAATATGTCTTTAAATATTTCAAGAAAATCTGTTTCGATGCTAAGGACAGGACATTTTACATGATACAAGTTTTAATGAAAACAAAAAAGAACATCTTATTACATTGAAGTTGTTTGAAATAAATAAAGTCTCAGCATATCAACGACAAACGGTCGTTATTAATCAGTATATTGTAGGTCCAGATCCACTGTACCGTCAGTCACCACAAGCCTAAGTCTCTTAGGCTTGCGTTCCGTTATGGGGTTGCTTTGCGAGTGGGAGGTGGAGAAGTGCAGAGAGTTACATGGGTGAGTTCCTGTCCCCTGTTGCTGCTGATCCTTACTGTTTTGGCCCCCGTGAACTTTAGACCCTGCAAACCTACTCACAGAGGGAGGAGGTGAGATAGTTTGAGGGACCACACGCTTCTACAACCAGCCTTCCTTGAGTTCCCGAAGGCTCCATGAGGACAATGATACGTGTAATTTGCAGGTCCTGAACCAGAATAATTCAAGCTTTCACCATCCTCACTGTAGCCCAGAGTCAGAGAATGATCTCCAGTGAAGTTCACTACGTAAGACTGGTGAGGAGGTGGACCGTGTGTTCAAAGGTGGTTGACTGAGTTTTAATCAAAGGGACCTCATGGATCGAGGATTCTCTGTATCCCAGATGAGGACTGCTGTGCTGCGATGCAGGAGGTGAAAGAGAGGAGCTGAAGTTGAAATCTGAAGAATCACAGTGAGAAATGTTTGAACACATCTGATTCTTACTGGGCTGGATAGAAGACACTCCAGAAAGTTGAGTGTTTTGAGTGGGAGCCACAACAGCATGGGTTTTTCCAATTTTGAAAGTTTGCTTTGTGTGGTACTGTAACATTGAGAGCCTTGAGATGAGGGAAATAAAAACGTGGAGGACAGAGATGGATCTTTATCATTTCTTGAGATCTGGGACTTTAGGCCTGAATTGTTCTTGAAAAAGTTTGTTGTGGTTTTGCTAGAGCTGATGAAGTAAACGGGGTGAATGCGTTCACTTTTGTGGACCAAGATTAGCAGGGTACTGTTTGGAAGGGACATTCTTTGGTTTTTTTTTTTGCAGATTTGAAGCCAATCTTGAGACCCAGCATTAGGAGATCTAGCAAAGACTCTTTTCCGCTGTGAGAACTTGATGGACCTGGACAAGCATAGATGCTTTCCAGATTGTTGTGAGATTTTGAGCTGCCTGCAGCCACAGAAACTCGACAAGCATTCTGGCCTTCCTCGTTTTTAAAGACATTCTTGGGGTTTGAAAAAAAAGGAAGCTTCTTGTCATTGCTACGAAAAAGTGCATTACCAGAGTTGAATGCACCTGGATAATCAGCATGGAAGGGTGTAACAAGGTTACTCTGAGGTCCGGCACCATGTAGACTTTGTGTCAACTGGTTTGGAAAGACAGATTCGGATTTAGCTTTCGAGCAATGCAGGCTGAGAGGTCCATTGTCTTTAACGTCAATTTTAGCAAGGCCTGACTCGGAGGACTTCAAGTTAACAATGGAATCAAGAAAGTTGAACTTTTTTTTTTCCTGAGGATGCAGGCGTGAATTTGAGTGCCCAGACTGTTTAGCACTTGTAGATGCATTGTTAAACATTGTCAAGTCTTTGGGGAGAAACCGCGTTGCTGAATCTTCCTGGACCTGGAGCTCTATTGGAGTTTTGGACAACTCGCCATCAGACAAGTACAGATCTTTCTCAGGGTCTTGAAGAGGAGCAGAACTCGTGGCTGTATTACAAAGCTTATCTTTGAAGAGACTGAGTTGAGATGCACCAATAGATGAGGATGTGTCAGACTGAGAAAACACAATTTCCGGGAAACTTAGCTCCTCATCACTACTGAAGTTACTCGCTGGGCTTGGCGATCCTAGGTAAGGGGTCTCCGGATTCCATGCATCAGTGGGACTTTGGGAAAAGGGGCTGCTGAAGGACCCGGTGTTATGTGGTTCACCAGGATAGTAATCTATTAAAGAGCTTGCCAAGTTGTTTTGTGCAGGCATCTGATCATAGCTTTCGAGATTTAAACATGGAAAGTCAAGCACATCTTCAGAATAGTTACTAAAGCCACAATCTGTGGAAAAGGGAGAAATGGGAGGAGACTGAATCTGAGAGGCGTTATTGGGCACACTGGTGTTATTGGGCACACTTTTCTCGCATACCTGGGACTGGCTCAGAGCCTGGAGTTTTGACAGACTTTTATTAATCTGTAACAAATTGTTACTCAAGCAAATGTCATTCCTTCCTTTACTGTCACTTCTACTAACTCCAGGCTTAAGACTATCGAAATTGTCTGACACCTGCTCTCTTACAATCTCTTTTGCTTGAATACACCCACTGACATTACTAACTCCTGCCAGCCCATCATTATAGGGAGAGTGAAGTGACAAAGGTGAAAGGGATAATGGTAAGGGTGAAGTTTCAAAGTTTAGTGGATCTCTAAAGGTCTCTGTCCCCTTGGTACAACTACGCCCTGCCATTAGTTGCTGGCATTGAGACGGGTTTTCGTCTTTAACATTGCCGAGAGGCATCTGTTCCACTGTTGCTGGTGTAGAGAAGACAGATGTTAATTTCTCTGGCTCCCCGTGCACAGTATCAGTGCTCCCATCTTCATTGTGAGCTTCTTTCCACTCAACCTCCCACTTGCCTTCAGCTCTCCTGCACAATCTAATCAGAGGTAACGGTTTAATGTCATCAATGTCTGCCTCAATTTTGGATCAGATGATTTCTGTTGTTGTTGCTTGTCGGTAACATCACTGCTGTCTTGAACAATTTCTTTTGGTGTACTAACATTCTTCTTGTTAATGCAAACAGCTGATCGGTTTTGTTGTCTTTTAACTGGCTTAGCTGCACATTCTTTTCTGCAATGCTCCAGCACGTCTTGAACTGCTTTGGTGGCTTTCTCCAAACCTACGTTGTTCTCGGCCTCCCCATGACCCCGAATCCTCTCCATTTCTGCATTTAAAATTGAGACAGAATCCAAAATGGCCCTAAAAGGGTCAACTAAAGCCAAGCATTGCTGTTGGCCTGACTTGTCCGCAACACTTTTTGCCTCATCCGTACACTCCATTGCCCACTCCTTTCCCCTCTTCCTCTTAAGGCGGATTCTGACATTATGCTTCTGCTCTTCTTCCGTGTTATCTGAAACATTTGAGGTAGACAACTCATCACTGATGGCACGTTCAATTTATCTATAATCTCACAGTCCCCTGGTCCCTTTATTTCTTCCTTCTACTCCTTTGTCACTTTTCGCTTGGTTCTCCTCTCCCATGTTGCAATTGACTGCTTCTGTAATTTTAGATGGTTTCATGCTTAGGGTCATTGATTGTCCTCTCTCACAAACAGTACATTACTTGTGCCACCTCTGTATTCAGGAACTCTAACATTTCTTCTCCCTGGTCCACGATGAGGATTCTGAAGAGTTTTACAATATTGTTTTAGACAAAGTCTTTATCGACTTGGATGAGTCACGCTTTTTGGACCCCCCAACGCCAACATTGGCTTTGAGAGTTAAACTTGATTCTGATTCGGGACGCTTCAACAATGTTGTATCCACACTGCTGCTTTCGCTTGGCTTAGGCAACAGATTGTCCAAAATGGGTTCTTTGCCTTTACTGACATCAGTACACGGTGTTGCAGGTACATTAACATCCTGTTCTGGGTCTGTATCAAGTGATTCTCGAAATGCTCGTTTCTTTAGGGGAATGCTGCTCTGGGGACTGTGATCCAGAGAAACCTTGCACATGGATGGAGGTTCTGAGGAAATCAAAGTGTTTTCTGGCTGTTTCACTGGAGTATCTCCATGTATATTTGGATGATCAGCTGCCGTGAGTCCATTATTAGGGTTCTCATTCCCGTTATTAAGTGCTTCATGCTTGTCCTTTGTCTCTTTATTGTCAGTGAGTGATAGTGTCTTTATATTATCAGCTTCTTCTTTACCACTGTAACTGCACGGAGGTCGCTGGTCATTAGCGTCCTTATCTTGTTGACTAAACTTGCAACTCAAAATTCTTTCTTATATCCTTCAGCAGTACCCTTGCCTCTTTAACAACAACAGTCCTGCTACCAAAACGTGCTGTTACCACTTTCTTTTTCAAGTGATTTTCTTCAACAATTACTTCTTCCTGCTTCTTGATCGTGCTTTCTTTATCCTGCACCTCAGGTATGCGTTCAACCTGTGTTTGTTTCTCATCCTTATCTGCTCTTTTCCGTTTCATTACAGCAACTTCTGAGTTTTTGGGATGTTGTAACGTCAACAGATGCGACCGTTACAACTTTATTATCTTGCTTGCCTTTCAATTTCATGCTCATCCTTACCATACACATGCATCCACAAAGTTCTTTTACAACAGGTTGTGTGACTGTGTCGATGCCAGTCTCTAAAATCACATGTTACTTTTAAGTACTTATCTGCACTCTCCATATTCACTGGTGGTGAAATACAACTCCTTCACCCCTTTCTTACCTTGTCTATTGCTGTCTTTGCTCCCATTAAATTTTGTGCTCTGCTGTACTGACGCTGCTGCTGGTGGGCTGTAACCTTGTCTCTTCTACTGTCTGCCTCCTCTGACCTGTACTTTCAACCTCTGGCTTTCCTGGGATAGCCACCCTGACCAGACTGACTCTGAGGTAACGATTAACCCTGAGTGGAAAGGAGACAGGACTATTAGGAGATGGTGAAGACAAGGAGGGTGTATCGCTAACAGCGCTAGAAAGAGACAGACTGCCCCTGTGATCCCCTGAGGTCTCTGAAGCTAACACAAGCACTAACATCACCTGCCCTAGGAGCAATGGAACCGCTGATGTGTCTCCTGTCGCCAGCCACTTCCCTGAGGCAATCCCTAAGACACTCTGCTGCGTCTCTCTGATCACCGTGCTCTCTGTTTGTGATGATTTTGTCACTGTTAGTTCCAGCGTCTCCATCAACGTGTTACATGTTTATCATTACCTGGTTTACCTGGAGAGATTAAAACAGGGTTAGTAGTGTCCTTGGACTCAACCTCGCTTCCTTTTTGCTGCTTCCCATCTTGTGTTTGCGAGTCAGAGCATTCATTTTGCCCTGTAGAGAGTTTTAGAATTGGATTTGATCAGGTCTGGTCCTCCTTTTCTTGAATCCTGGAGAGTTTAGATCGTCCTCCTTGCTTGGAGACTGCTCAGACGACTACGAAGAATATTCCTGGTACTTGAGGAAATGCCCCTGTGGACAATTCCTGACAGATGAGGCTTCAATGTTACCTCCCTTGGCCTTCATGCTGTCTCTTTCATGTACACTAGAAACACATCCAAGAGTAAAGGGTTTAAATCTAATAACGGGGTCTCCATTTAACATTTCTCCATCCTCATCTTTCGTCTCCTCCGGTCCATTTATTGTTAGCACTACTGAGAGGTGGAGAGACAGATTTGCTGTTCTTTGTGATCCTCTGTGGGTTTGGTCGCTCTTTCTCAATTAGGTATAGCAGGGCCCTTTCTTTGCTCAAGGGGGTCCTTACAGCTTAATAGGAAAATTTGTGCTGTGCTGATAGAGACAGATGCTCAGCTCCTTTAGCTTGAGGTGAGGCAAAGATGATAAGAGGTTTTGTGTCCTCTTTTCCACCTGTTTGCAATGCTCCTCCCTCCTCCACCTAGTCAGTCTTTCTCAATCTTGATCAAAAACAAGGGGCGTTCCTCTTTGTCCGTTGGGAATATGGATTCCTCATTGGCAAGGCTGACAAGAGGAATGCTTAGGTATCAGTCTCTCTGAACAACATATTTTATTCTGTCCTGAAGGATCCCCGAAGCAAGCCACATGCTGGTGAGTGGTCCCTCTCTTCTTAAATGATCCCTCTCCTCTCCTGGCAACGCTTGGCATTCTATTAGAGTTGTGACAAAAGCAGATTTAAAAGGCTTTTAAATGCATTTCTGTCATTAGAAACGCTAAGTGACAGTAAACCCTAATACAGTTTCAGACGCAATTACAACAATCCATTTGAGATAATGTGCGTTATAGATGCCTAGAAAAGAAAAAATAAAAAACAAGAAAAACATCCTATACTACCCACAGCAGACTTGGCCTTGAAGGCAGTATTAACGTATATCCTCCTCACCTCTCAGCATGTGCACATTCCCCCCACGACATTTCATTATTCTCTTCCCAAAAAACTCTCCCCATAGTATCATGTTATCTCCTCCCCCGTTGAGTAGTTTGGGCCACACCCACTTTTACACAAGCTCCATTCTTTTCAGCTCCAGGGTCACACTAAGAGGAGGAACAGAAACATTATGATCCAAATTACTTTTCAGTATTCACTGTTGGCACTATAATCTATTTAGTCAGATGCCGGGAAACAAGTGAAAAACAAATTGATGAAATGTTAATTTAAAAAAAGTGGTGAGGCCCTGTTAGGACTGAAGTGAAATAAAATACAATAAAATCAAATCAATACTCAAATGTACATAAACGTTCACTTAATAACCAGCATTTGCAAATTTTTGAAGTCGTTACGGTTTTTAAATTGGCTTTTGGAATTCTGTTTTATTCTCGACCAAGAATGTATTTGATCAAATTCAGTAAAACATTACTACGGTTAAAGAATGGTGCAGTACAATATTAAAATAAACTATGCTATTTTAATATAATTTAAAATGTAATTCATTGCTCCTGGGGGGGGGGGGGGGTGTTTTTTAATATTTTAAGTTTCAGCAGCTTGATCCTCCAGTCTTCAGAGTTATAGTCTCCTAGCAGAAAATTCTATTGTTGCCTTACTTGGTGGCTTCAATTCATTGTTAATGTTACAAACAGTTTGGTGGTTTAATATTTTAATATGAAACCCTGGAAACATTTGAATTTCAAAATCTTTCAAAGAATAAAGACTGAAATCTTTTTGTAAGGGCATTATAAATTACCTTAGCTGGTCACCTTTGATCAATTGAAAAATGGCATCTTTGTCTAAATAAAAGTATTAATTGTATTGTTATACTATAATGAAATCTCTTCCTTTGTACGCTTAACACGTTATCTCTCTTTAATGGCAGACCTACATGCCAACTTTCAAGAGAAGTCTATTGAATCTCATGTCATAAATGGACTTTCAGGGCTTTCAAAGATACACTACATATACAGTCAGTGTAAGGGCCCTTTGAAAAACTACGCATTTCAAAAGATTTGCTAGTTTTAAGGCAAAATGCATCATTTAGTATCTTTAGCGCGTACAGGTTTGTGTCCTGGCAGGCTTCTCCCAGGGCACTAAAACAACAAAGCGAAATATTAGTAATCATATCCTGGTAGGTTACTCAAAGAACGCGTATTTTTGAAATATATGAATTTTACTGATCCATTTATGCATAGCGTGCCTTGCTCACCATGATTGATGAAAGGCAGCCGGCCCCGAACCAGCGCTGAGTCAAGCCTCTCTTGCGCGTCGAGTACATAACAGTGGAGTGAACCCAGGTTTTGGGTGTATTGGTAGGTGTTTTCTGAAGGTCTTCACTCCTGCTCGGAGGACGGCACTGATCCTCAGGTCTCAGGCTCAGCTATACAGGCCCTGCAGGACCTCCATCCCCTCTCCGGCCACCAGCCTGTAGAATTCAACATTTTCATATCTTTAAAAACACGTTCATCAACAGAATTTAAAAAGTAGAGCCAGTTTATTAATTTAAATAATTACATATAGTTTAATGTCAATTTTGAACATTGAAAAATGATGATTAAAAACCTAAAAAAACGCAAAACAGTGATGTCTAACCAGTGTCGGTGGATGTGATTTTTTGGTGGCTCCCATTAGTCTCAGAGGGACAGCGGTTAGATGGCTCGATGTTCACTCCCTGTCGGGCCACAAAATGCTGTCATATAGCTTATCATCTACAGAAATGAAGAGCAAGTTAAAATAGCTTTTTAAAAGGACACTGCCATCCACATTAATTATGTTATTTCAATATTGTGATACACTGTGCTTGTCTTTAATAAAATTGTACAGATGGAAGGGATATAGGAAGAATGAGGGAAGAAAGGAAGGAGGAAGGAAGGGAGAAAGGGGGTGCTTCTCATTTCTTATTTGCCCATTATAGTTTCCTTTCCTTGAGTCATAGCTCCACCCCTCAGGATGTGAGGGAAGGATGCAAGGAGAGAAAATGAGGATGGAGAAATCAAAGGAAAGCTTATTTGTACACTGGAATATTTTTGCTCACTCAAGCATCACTTCAAAAGCTTCATCGGCTATGCTCAGTGGATCTGCCCTTGTGCTGTTAAAGTTTGGTTATTTAAAACACGCATAATAAATATTAATAAAGCAAAGCGCCCTGTTGAAAAATATAAGATGTATGGTTTATTTAAACTGCAAAATTATGATGGATGTGAAGGGGGAGAAGAATTTATATGAGCATAAGGGTTTTTCGACAAGAAAGACTTCTGCATAGGATACCCCTGTGTCTCCTCCTCACTCATAGCTCCCCTGAAATCTTCCTAACACCCCTCGCAAAGCAATTAGAGAAGTGAGATGCCATCAAAGAAGCTAACTTTAATCAGTTTGTAATCAGGAAACAAGGAAGCATCAATTTGAGTAGTGAGTAACCCCAATAAGCTTTGCTTTGATTCCTTCATCCTCATTTGCTTTTCTTGCATCCTAAGGTGATGGAGCTAAGACATGAGAAATGGAAGTGAAGAAAAGAAACAAGGATGCACAAATGAGAAATGAGAGGACAGACAGTAAGGGGAGAAAGAAAGAAAGAAAGAAAGAAAGAAAGAAAGAAAGAAAGAAAGAAAGAAAGAAAGAAAGAAAGATAAAAGCTTCTCCTCTCTGATCTAATAGGTGTTGAACAAAGCAAATAGTTGTAAAAGATTCATTTTGATGATTTAAATGTTTTCAGTTAAAGAAAGTCTCGGGATTGTTCACATAAAGATTTTAATTAATCACAAAAATCTAGATTTTCCCTTCCCTTTTCTATCTTAAGCAACACAAGTTTTGTCCAGGACAGTCCTTTTTGTGTACCAGAGAGACTGTAACTCATCAAGAAGGCAAACATCTGATCTAGCAAAGACAATCATGTAAAAAGCAAAAATATGCTGAAGAAAAAAGCAAAACCATCCTCGCTAAACTAGACACAACAACAGCTACACATTCAAAGCGATTCAAGCATTCTTACATTCCTCTTTGGTGATGATTATACATGTGTACAAGCAACCAAAAAATGGACATTCAGCAATTCGGGATAAGATATGATACTCACGATGCTGCTTCAGCAGCTCCTGTCGGTGTGAACCCAGCCCAGTGAAATAGCCCTGACCCGTTTCCCCATCAACAACAGAGCATCAAAGGTGGCCTGGAAGTCATGTGTTGCGTTTGAAGCGCAGAAGTGTCTCTCTGAGGTAAACCCATCTCCGGATCTCAGGGGGAGGACTTTGTTCAACATAATGAAAGAAATCAAATGAATCGTTTACACTACAGTTCTAGGGTCTGGAATTCAATAAGACGTATTTAAAAGGACATTAAAACTTTTATTTTTAGCAATGCCACAATTAAAATGATTAGATCAAAAATAGGCGTCAGTAAAGACATGTTTATTATTACAAACAATGTCTGTTTCAAAAAATAAATCCTGTTCTTTTGAAACTTTCTATTCGGCTTGAGAATCTGAAAAAAACATCATGGTTTCTACAAAAAAAAAAAAAAAAACAGGGAAATAGTAAAACAGTGGTACGTAATACTAAGAAGAATATTGACCAAATTAGCATATGAATGTATACTGAAGAATAATGTGACACTGAAGACTGGATTAATTGCTGCTGAACAATTCAGCTTTGCCATCACAGGAATAAATGAATTTTGAAATATATATATATATATATATATCTATATATATATATATATAATATATATAGATAATATCTATATAGATCTATATATATATATATAATAGTTTTTTAAATGTGTTATATATCAAAAATAATAAAAAATTATAGTATAATAATTTGTTTGTATTATTATTTTTGATATATATACACATTTTTAAAAATTTTAAATGGTAATATTTCATTATAAATACTGCTTATTCTTCAAAAAAATGGAAACTGAAAAACGACTCTAATTTTTGAAACCAGTTTATGTTTCACATACTCTATGAAAAAAACAAAACAATATTACATTGCACTATCAGAATAACACACCAAATCTTTTTTAAAATACTGTGCTAAAACTGTGATCAGGTATAAAGCAGTAGCACAGTACCTTATGGTATTATGGGTGCTGAACCACAGTGAAGGGATCAGCAACGACTCGGTGGCCAGATCATCTGTTCCCAAAGCTCTCTCACCCTCATTCGATAAGATCCCTCAATGGTCGCCCCCATCACATGCTGGAACAAAATAAGACGGTGAGTACACATTTAAAACAGCTACAAGTCTTTCGAGCACAAGAAGAACAATAGTAATTAATTTCTTTTTCTCGTAGATTTCTAAAACTATAATCTTATCTTACAGCATAAGAAAACCTAATGCGGTGGCCAAAATGGCTGAGACCCTTATAACAATACCTTGTATTTTGTTTAAATTCATTATGAGTGGAAAAGTAAATTTTTGCCCTAATGACAGCAGTATTTCAAGCAGCACAAATGGTATCCAGAATGACTTGAGATGAGAAATGCTTCAGCTTCAATGGACACAAGAAACAGTATGACCATCTATACTAAGCCACATGATAACGATTACCCCTTGGTAATATCAGTAGAAAAGACGGGGATGAGTTTCCACTGTTTATGGCTGATGCTCGTCAACTATCGCTCTCAAATAAGACAGGAGCAACTTTTAAATTATTCTAAGATAACAGAGTGTGTTTAAAACTGTAAGAAGATTGGATGGACAATAATTTATCCTAGTAACTTCGGAAAAGAATTATGATATTGGACCAAAAAACAGTACATCAGAATCTCGTAGATTACAATTTGCCAATTAGACGGATGTACTGTTACTTCTCTACTGTAAAAAAATCGGGTGTTATATTAGACAGCAAATCTCTTGTCTTTGCCAAATCATATTTCCCCATGTTACAAAAAACAGCATTCTTCCATCTTAGAACATTGCTCATTGCTACGAAACATGTTTACCTTCTTGATGCAGAAAAGCTAGTTCATGCATTCATGACCTCTAGACTGGACTATTGTAATGCACTGCTAGGTGGTTGTCCTGCATCCTCAATAAAATAAGCTACAGGTAGTCAAAAATGCAGCGGCTAGAGTCACTTACCAGGTCAAGAAAATATGATCATATTACCCCAAGTTTACAGTCTCTCTGCACTGGCTACCTATTAAGTTTCCGTATCAGTTTAAAAATATTATTACTTACTTATAAGGCCCCGCTTATGGTTTAGCTCCTGTGTACTAAACTAGTTCTTCTACCACGCGATAACTTAGCAAAAAGATCCCAATCAAGCTCCCTCTAATGCGTCACAAAAACGCTGGGATCTTGGTAAGGTCCGCCCAGCCCATCAGTCTAAAAGTCCAACAAACACTTCCTATCCTCACTGTTAAGGGAGCTAGGAGCTTGTTTTTTGCCATTAGGTGCTCCCACGAGATCCCATACCTCCAGAAGATGCCTTTCTGCGCTCATGGGTCGGGGTTTCGATCAGAGCCCCGCCCCGACCCCGCCACTCTCCATTCTGCCATCCACTTAAGAATACTAGGTCGCTGATAAGTAACAGGCAAATACACAACTCTTTGGAACGGGGACGCATTTCAATGGACATAATGGCCGATCTGACGGTCGAGACACCATTCTCCGATCAAGGATGCAATCTTATTCTAGTTCGTTAGCTTGGGCTGGAACAAATCATTTATACGCTTGAATTGGAAAAGAGCACGCGAGGCTAATTATGTCTCTAATGTGTTGTCTTGGTTGACATCAGTAGTAACTAGGATTACCATGAAGCTGTGCGGTCTGGATCCAGCCCCTTACACAACCGACGAGATACGACAACCGGGAGTGAAGCGCCCCCCCTCAGAGCGAAACCTCAGCACTGGAGGATGCCAACCCAACGTGTGAAACACAGCCGAAAATATACACAAAATTATTGCTAAAAGGTTTCTTTTTTGGATTGCAAACCTTATAATACATTGCTTCTGTTAACAGTGTTTCATCTTCTTTTGATTTACGTTCAGTTAGGGGGGGGGGAGCTGAGATAGTTTGACACATTAAATTCTCCTGCAGTTTGTCCATTTCAATGGACACAGTCAGGCCACTGGACCAATATGGTATTACTATGTTAAACATTAGGTGTTTAGCTACGCAAATCGTAACTTTTCTGGTAAAAGCTGCTTTTGCAATAATATTGGCGGCGCCTGTACACCGGTGAATCGCGATTAACAAAACCGAGCCAGAGCTGAATTACAACAATGAATCAGTGTCACTGAAAAATTAAATTATAGAAACCTTATTGAAAAATGGACCCCACGAAGTCATTAGTTTACCATCCAGTAACTTATTGGTTTTTTTAACTTGTTGAAATGATTCACGTTCTAAGATTTTGAATACCCAAAATGTGAAGTGAATCTTATGTTCCTTGTGAAGATTAAACGGTAAGACTTGAAACCAAATATCCATTAGTGGTGCCAGGTCAAATAAACACACTTAAAAATAAAACTCGAAACCCAGCTAACATCACAAGGCAGTACACTATTAAAGTGGATAACCTTAGATGCTTAATGTTCTGGAAAACACTTATAACTGAATACTTTTACAAAGCACTTTACTTCCTTTTCAAGCTTTCGGAAACCTCGTTTGGCTTAAAGCACAAAAATGTGGTACAGTTAATTTGAACATAATTATAAGAAAAAAACCCAATTAGAGCAACAGGAAAAAATCCAACCAAAAGGTCCCACTAGTACCCTGTTCGCTGCATTGCAGTTTGAAGATCAGGCGTTTACTGTCTTTAGGATTGTTTCCCCGACTTCTTTTAAAGACGTAGTGCTGTTGGTTATTTGTTTTATATCCAGTTTTACTGTGCGTTAGTTTGTTTGTTTTTGTTGACGTTAAGAATTCTGAATCTATTATGTCGTCATTAAAGACCTTATTGAAGGCTGTTTGTTCAAGTGGAATTCGTGTCCACATTTAAATATTGAAAAATAGTCCACTCAGAACAATACTTGTTCATTATCATAGGAGGATCACCCAGGGTTAGCATGCGAGGAACGCTAAAAAAATTCTGGACTGCACGCAATATGTTGTCAAACAAACTACTTTTTACAGGTGTGTTAAAACAGGCAGAAAGAATGAAAATTGTCTGACCACAAGCAAAAAAACGGTTAACATAGTTATTTCCTCAGGAAGACCACTGTCGAACACACCAGAGGTCAAAGCCAATGTGGAGGAACGTGGCATCAATCTAGCCTATTTATTGGGGACAGAGTATTTAGTGTTATGTCCACAACATTTAGTGCGCATGGATTAGGTCTTTTCTTTTTGGGTTGAAATTAAAAAATTTAAAAGGTGAACACTAAAAAGCAATTCGTTACAATGTACTCAGTTTTACACAGCGAATAGACTTAGTTGTTTTTCTTATAGAAGAGAATGTTTTTTTACAGGACTTCACTGGTACGGGATTCGGAGCCATGGATTGGTGTAGAAACGCTGTGCCACAAAGATATTTTGTATCAAGAACAGAAAACAGGAGGTCATGTTTACAGGAGTTTACATACCAAAACCTCGACCAACACAAACTCCCTTTCCAACCAATACTTTCATTTTCATGTACGTATGTGCTTTATAGGTTCACTCAACTGCGCTTCTGTTTTGGTGTTACTGGCAAAACAGCGTTAAACCTCCTTTGGGCGGAGGAGACTAAAAATTACATTCTGCTTTTACTAAAACTGCCCCTTTTAATCCTTTCGCTTTGTTCAAGACCAGTTCTCCCCCCTTTTTTGTTTGTTTTTTTTTTTTTTGTTTTACTTTTCTCAGTGCAGGCCATGCCGATGTATTCTCTTGCATTTTTTGTTACCCTGTAACTCACTGTTTTAAATGTCTACAAAAGAAAAAAAAAAATCATAAATTGTTGTTTCTTTTTTTTTTTGTTTGATGTGTCTGGGGGTGTGTCTTTTTTCCCTTTCTCTTTCCCTTTCACCTTATTGTCACTTCAACGCCATATGTTGTTTGTTTCTTGCAATAATAATAAAATAAATAAATAAACAACTTAGTGTTCATTGCAGTTGTTTTAGAGACATTTAACTATGTTTGTTGTACATGTACCTCGCCATATGCCTGTTTGGTATGGTTACCGTATCCCTGCATGATTATTCTGCTGTACTGGCAAGAATATCCTCCCTCGGGGATAATAACGTATAATCCTGCTCTCCACTGAGCAGGTAAAGAGTCGCTCTACAAGGGCATCTATTTCATTCAGACAACACTTCAACACTGAGCTTAATCGGTTCGAGTGACGTAATCGAGCGTGAAAAAAGACGAGAAAATGATAAAATAGAAAGCGTGAAAGCCCAGCTCAGAGACACCTCCGTGCCAGTCCAGAAATCACAGCGGCGAAAATAAAATAAATAACTACTAGATACAGGTCCACTCACAGGGTGTCATAAAATAAGATTACAGTCGATAGTACATCCGCAATGGTCTCACGGAGACCAGCTTCAGCTGTTTTGTCAAGCACTAGATCGCGCCATTATTCGTTATTAAACAACACTCCCTGACTGCAGGTCAAAGGGATAAATTGATTTTGCCAATTCATAACAGCTGGTTATTAGGTTTCAGAGCCGCGAGGGCCCATTACATCACTGTCAGAGGAGCGTGTAACGGGACTTCAGCCCAAACCATGAGGTCCAGTTAAAGTTAGCTCACTGGGACCAACACAAAGCTGACATTCGCGCTGCCAAAACTGAATCTTTAAAACATGTATATTTCAACTGTGGACTAAAAAAATATTAGCAAATAAATCGTTTGGCGAGCATATGTATTTGTTGCCCCTATAATACAGCAGGAGCAGAAGCGCATTAACTTGACTGGCTTTCCTTTCAAGATTTCTGGTCGATTCGTCCGTAGTGAAATTCGTCTTTTTAAGCTAGGGCATGCTAAGTTAGCTGTTCCTGTTGGCCTACGAGTGCTGCTGGCCAATCGTCCCTGGGTATGCCCATAGTCCATATTTGGCGAGTTCCGGTTCCGCGTTTCTTACTCGACGATATATGATTTTAAACGGAAAAACTGGACAGTTGCGGTTTGAGGTTATTTGGGTATGGATACTCGCATTAATTTTCTGTACTGCGTTTTGTTCGTTTGTTGGTGTTCGAACGTTGTCGAAGTCTCGGCCTGGAGGTGAATTCAAACCAATCCTTGCACATCCGCCCGCTTGCGGCGGCTCCTATGGTAATCACGATTGGATGAATCACAATCAGTGAGATACGAGTTGTGGAAAGCTACCGGCAATCGTTACTTCTCCGAACACCCAATATTGGCTATGGAGAGAGTTACACGGACGTTCGGTTGTCAGCGAACGTTTGAGCCAGTAAATGGGTGAGATGTCCAGCAGGAATAGGAAATACCCTCGCCCTTCTACTAATCAGCGGCCGCGGAGAGAAAGGGCCCCCCGCCCTTTCCACTGCACTATCATTCTCTTTAACCGTTTGTCGTGTTGAAAACCCTCCGGGAGGTTCATTAGAGTTATGCAAATAGTATATATGAGCCAGAGCTGTTTGTGTATGCATGAAATGGTATTGTTTGATGGGATTAAGATTTTTTCTGGTTATGCGCACGGTAAAGTTTTTGATATCATATTGCATTATCTCTCACTGTGTTTCTGGACTTTGTTTGTGAAATTTTGAACGATATCGTTAGTTCTGGTTTGTTGAGTTGGAACATTGTTCAGAAGCAGTGGGTGGAGGTGTGAATAAATCTTTCGTAATGTGTGATTCTGAGTTCAAGTTTTCGATTAATTTAATAAATAGTTTTGTAATGATGGAAAATCATAAATTCACCCTCATAAATAAGGGATTTTTCTAATTATTTTAGCCAAGGTAGTATATGGTATAAACTATTAAAAGTGAGAAAAGAAAAAAAACGTAATTTAAAATGTCAAAATACACTCTTCCGAAAACCGATTTCCGGCTGGGGGTGTTTTAACAGGCCTCGGAAAGGATGCTTCGAATGTACGGTGAGCTATTTTCTACTAATAATTTTCAGCCCGTGGATTGTTTTAGTTATTTGTATAAATCATTATAACTGGTATTTAGTAGCATTTCTCTTCAATCCATTCGACGACAGATTTGTTTACTGAAAAGTCACAGTCCTAGTCCAGCCAATCATAGTGGCACCAAACTTTCCTTTCTTACTAAATTCAATAAGGGTGACTACACAAAGTTAATGTTAAACTAATCGCATAGGAATGTTAGAATATTGAAATACAACCAGTACAACCTCCCATACACGGTTTTATTATTTGTTTCAGCCAGTAGCCTGAGAAACAGGTTTCTATGCGTGTGGGAATCAAATTTGCAACTGAGAAAAAGATAAAATTCTTAAGAACCAGGTTTTATAATTCTTCCACATGTGGGTTGTTTCCCATTATGATACAGTGTGAAATAACTATACCTACAGTTGCATTAAGGAAAGAAAAAACATACCTGTATTGCCTTTATCAGAGAAAGAAGGAACGAAACAATCACATAAGCTACAATAGCCTGCATCTATGTCAGTAACACACAAGTACAATTACTATTAATAAACAAAACACAAACACTCTATCTTACTAATAATAGTCTTTAATCTCAGTGTGGGCCTGTAAGTAAGCACAAAATATGATGCTGCAACAAATATAGCCAGCAGCGCTGGGAGATCAGAGCTAATAGCACAAGGCAATAAACCAAATTAAAATACAGCAACTTTTTAGCTTCTTCTTTCTTAAATCGCACAAATACTCCAGTTCAAAAATCCCCCCCCCCGAAACATATCAAGACTACCATAAAAGAGTGATATGATTATTTATGGCAGTTATGATAGCCCTTGCAAAACCGACAATCCAATGCCAGATGAGCAATGCATAGATCTCTGTTTTGGTTGCCACCGTTATGTTCTTATAGACAGTAGTCTGAGGCAAGCAATCAATAGAAGCATGTAGGAATGCAGTCCCCGCTACACTTATTACTCTGATTTTTAGGAATTGCTAAATTCCTATACTGACCAGAAGTATTCACGTTAGCAAAGAGACAGGCACACCTTGACCTGAGACCTCAATAATGGGATGTCTTCTGAACATCTAAAGCATAGTTAACTTGTACCCTCCTTTTTCCCCCCCCCCCCCCCAAAAACCAGGTCACCTATAGAATAATATATATCCTTTTTCAAAAAGTGTAAATACATGTAAGCTACAAAAATAAAGGAGACCGGCTTGATTTAACCATTTTGATACACTACCTTCGCTTGAAAAATATTCTCAGAACATATAAAGCAGGGCACTACAGGAACTCAGTGTCTTTGAGCCAGCAGAGGACACTAGTGTATTGCTTTGCAGTATTCTTATACCTTACAAACACATTAAAGTGTAATAGTGAATCAGAGTTTTGTGAAATGCGCCATCTGCTGGCACCAGAGATGGGAGTCTGTGTGGAAAGCAGAAGAATTTAAATCCTAATTACAGTAGCAACTCCTCTGAGATTTAAATGGATCAAACTTTAAATCCTGCCTGGCAAATCAAAACACACAGTTTGAAATGGAGGGAGGGGAATGAAAAGGACAACAGATCTCTAGAGGAAAGGGACAAGTTGAGCTGGCAAAGCAAGATCTGGAGCTGAGTGCAACGCCCAATGCTAAAAACCCAGATAATGCTAACTAGTAAGGGATGGAGGAAGAAAAAAAAAAAAAAAAAGGGACCAGACAGACAATGGGGAAAAGTAAGAAATAATTTTAAGAATTAAAAAAGGTTAAGGGAAAAGCAAAAAATGGAGGAAAAAGGGGGAAGGACTGATTTGGGAGGAGGAGGCACACAGCAAGCAGTTGGAGCCCAAAAACAGAAAAGTTTAGGTCACAATCTTTCTTTCCAGCAAATGTCAACTTTGGTAAAACCTGAAAGATACAAAAGTCCCCCCGTCCCCCAAAATAGAAAAAAAAAAAACCCAAAAACCGGGCCCGATAAAAAACAGTAAACACGGGAGGAAGGGATCGTAACTTGGGGGGAAATGGACACGGGAAGATAGATGTACGGGGTGTTTAAATAAAGTTCTCTTATGATTTTTGTCTTTAAAAAAAGACACTAAAAAAAAACACATCATAGTTAGCAAAGAATTTCCAAAGCTTTTTGTGGTGAATCCATTCTACGCAAAAACAGTAAAAAGTTCCAACATGATTGGTTTTTTTAAATCATTGGACCTTAAATGAAATTCGCACTGGACAGTCATCTTAAATCACGCTTTCTCTGCACATCAATTCATGCGTGTGTGTGTTTGTGTGTGTGTGTGATATATACACATGTATCACAGTTCACTCAGACGGGCTCTCTAACTAAGGAGGATGTGCAAGTTCTGTGTTTGAAAAACGCAGGGAACATTAACAAGTGAGGGGGATGGACCCGCCACACTCGAACCCAACCCCCCTTGACCCCTCGGTCGGTCTCGAGCTTCCCCGAGCCTGGCTGGGAGTTTAACACGGAGGCTTCGTCAGAGGCTCCCTGCACAGAGAGCACAGGTGGGAGTGGGGGCAATGAGGCGTGGAGGGGGAGGGAAGGATGTGTTGGGAAAAACCAACCACAAAGGCGTAACAAACATAAACCGACGCTCACAACACACACGTCTCATAATTAAAACACACATTTTGTAAAGTTCATGAGGAAACAAAAATAAAAGAGAAAGAGAGAGAGAGAAAGAAGGACTTCAAACCCTGAGGTACTGTTTTTGCTTTACAGCCGTTTGGAGAGGAAAGAAAGAAGGGAGGGTAGAGAAGAGGTTGGGGTCAGAACAGGGATTTTTCGGAAGAGAGGACTTTGGGTGTTGGAGGGCCACCAGTGGGTGGTTATTTCTTGGCCTTTTCCACCCTTGGCTGAATTTCGCAAGGCGGGGGTGACTGGACGCCCTGAGGCCTCATTCACACCTCCTCCACCGTAGTACAGTTCTTATTTCGGGCTGGCCTTAAGGATCTGAGAGAAAGACCCCGAGGACGTAGCAGAAGCCAATGGTGCACACCAGCAAACACACTTTCCAATATAGACCCATGTCCTCCCACGAGAGAGAGAGAGAAAGAGCTTACTCTGAGGCAATGCACGAAGGCTCCGTTTCAAAAAAACCAAACTGATCTACTTACAACAGGGTTGACTAACAAACTGATTCAAATACAGTTTCATTGCGAGTAGCGCTAATGATCTGCCTACATGAGGAAAGCTGCCTACTAAGGACACTCAACATGAAGGCACTTGACTCACAACTAGACTAGCAACATATGCTAATGTTAAACGGCTGAAAATCTTAACATACAAACTAGAGTTTAAACAAACAACTAATGGGGGGGTTTTTTTAAAAAATTTTTCTAAAACATTCATAGACACTTTATTGGATTGATACTTAAAACTTAACTAATTTAAGTCACAAAAAATGGTAACACTTTACCAAAGCTTTATGTGGCAATACATTATAAAGGATATTAAAGGGTATACCAATTATCTGGTCGTAAATAATTATAACCCGAATTTGAAAAGCATTAAAAGTAATGAATTGATACTGTGGTTACAATTATAAAGTACAAGGCATAAGTAATGCATTAAATATAAAGCTTTTAAGTGTACCCAAAAAATTTGCCCAAACTTGGTTCCTTTTTTCCCCCACTAGGGTAAAAAAGGATTTTTACTGCAGTATATTGTTAGGGTTTTCTTACACAGCAAGGTTTTTTTTAACCATGCTGTTGGCTAACTTCAGATAAAATCCAATTATTTCTATATGTAGTGGGGGTAGAAAGAGAATACTAAATTTTTTTTTATATAGGTCCAAGTTGGTCTGTGAAATTATAATTTAAAAATGGAAAGTAAAGAATTTTCCTCAAATTACAAACAAATTGATTAAAAACATTGTTCAAACATTGACAATAGACCGAGCTTTTTGCCTGTGAAATGGGTTACTGCACATTTAGAATGAAGTATCTTACATTGGCAGCATGATTAAGGAGCCACAAGCTATTTTAGCGTTGAACCGATGAGTAAAAAGCATCTGTTAGTAGGGCACTACCTTTTTGAAACAGAACGAGCACTGTAGAGGAACGAACCTTCAAAAAGATGATCTAATGCAAACTACAGAGGATTTTGCCAGACCTATTACCCGCAAGTATACTTGATGCATTTGCAGAGAAACTGGAAAGCCTTGTAATTTCAGGTAACGGCAAAGAGAGGGAGGAAAAATTGACAGCTATTCTTCTCTTACTGGAAGGAACACATGGAGTGTCTCATCCACACTCATACATGGCCCCGTCGTTATCAAACTCGCCACAGTAGTTAGGAGCGATAAACAGGGTGACTAAACTGTCCTCATATCGAAAAAAATCATAACCGTCCTCCACCACCTGCACAAGATGAAATAACGTCCATATTTTGTAGAGTCTTTTAAACGCTGCAATGCTTTTTGGAAAACATTCTCCAACACCACCAGGGAGAGGGGGGGGGGGCATAAAATAACTGATGTGCCCTGAATTATTAGTCCCAGGTCATGTGATTGTGAAGGAATTTGTCCACCGCCCGTCTGCAACCGAAGGGAAGGACAACGCCACGGTCATTCTCCACTCCCCAAACCCAGCACGTCTTTGTCTGGGTGCGGGGCCCAAAGCAGGGGTCACACAGCAGACCCTGGTCAGGTACTATCCGTGGGCCGCATGACAGCGCCGCACCTGACTCCATTTGACTGAAGGCTCTGGAGAGAGGCCTGGAGCAGAAACGACAATTCATTATGGGTTTCACAGTGTCACTGTCTATAGGGAGTACACTTAAAAATAATTTGCAAGACGCATCCAGACGCTGTGGGCGTGCCAAAACACCACAAGAAATTTGCATTAAATCGGTAAACAGAACATCCAGATGTTGTAATAAATGACACTATCTTTCATCAGCCGATGAATTGGTGAGAAAGATAAATGATGACTTATGTTGTTGTCTGCAGAAATCCTAAAAATAAATACGTTTGGTTTTTTTGGGTGAATCCGACTAGTCACAGTACATTTCCCTGCATTTGTTTTTGAGTGCAGAGGGTCAAGGCAAAACTCGATTCAAATCAGACTGCCACATTCAAAATACTGAAATATTGATTTCTTTGCTGCGGGCTGTCGTTAGATAAGCGTCGCAGGAAATGCTGGTTGTCTGGCCGTTTCCCCCACATATGCATTCATGACAAACAGGTTTCTAGTGAAGACCCTCACATTTAAGCATCTTTAAGTAACAAAACAAAAAATAACTCAGCACCTTTATGCGGAGCACTCCATATGGCTTTATGTTTACAGTGGTCCATATATCTGCATTTTTCATTTGCTAAGCAGAGCAAGTTATTTTAAGGATGTGATGACCGTGTCCCACCAAAACAAAAAAAAAAACGAAGCAAGCAATTACAGTTCATTTCCAGAGTAGATTAACTCCCACGTCATGCGTTTGTTTTCAAATGAAGTGTAGGCTAAACCCATGTAGTAAGTTCCCTGAGTTTGGGCCAATCAAATGAACCAAACTTTCTGGTCTCCCAGTGATCTGGCTATGAACAGCTATATTTTAACTGCTCCAGGGAAGTCAATCGAGTAGTTCGAAAAGAACATTTAAACTTGCCATGGGGACAAAAGACCTCTGCCTGCACTTACCCTCCATGGCAACAGAAGATCTTCTCGTCTACAATGGCAGCCACAGGTAAACAGTTGAAAAACGTCTGTGAAGTCTCTTATCCACAGCTTAATGTTGTATCGTCGCTTACCTGAAGAGAGATTGGAAAAAACCAACTTATTAGCATTTAAAACTATGAAATGTGGTGAATGAAAAGGTGTCATTAGTGGTAATGTAAATTCCTACTCACACTCATCATAGAAGCCATATATACGGTTGATAGAGGCGCACTCCTGGTTGCCACGCAGCAGGAAGAAGTTTTTCAGGATATTTGACTTTGTAGGCCAACAGGAGCAGATGGTCTCTAGAGACTGTTTCCCTCCTGTCCACATAGTCCCCCAGGAACAAATAGTTGCTCTCAGGAGGAAAGCCGCCAGACTCAAGAGACGAAGGAGGTCATAGTCCTGACCATGAACATCGCCTGCAGAGACACCAGAACAATTTGGTTTAATACAGGAAGCTGCACAAATTAGGACATGTATTGCTTTTTCTTTCATGTTTCTATGAGAGGTGGGAGCCATGTAGGACAAACATACTCACCGCAGGATCTTGAGCGGTGCTTCCAGCTCCAGCAGAATTGGCTGGCTGAGGAAAATTTCCCCGAGATTTGAGACAGAGGCCACGGATTTCGCTTTCTGTCAGCTGTACGTTCTTGCCTGCCTGGAGCCTTTAACTGGACAAAAACACAAAAAAAACAGAAGAGACAAATGAGGGAAAAGCAGGAAACAAGCCAAACTAAAAAGCAAATGTGCCAGATTAGACCCAATAACTGCTTGAAAAACTAGGAGGAAGATCTAGAGGATGAAAACCTCGATCAAGAGGCTCTCTGAAATGATGGGATGGTACAGACTAGTGACGCACAGGGACATCAGTGCACTTAAACTCTGTATCATGTGTCTCGGCTCTCAAGCATGCACACCAACCGCATTTGATTCTGCAAAGACATTTACTGAATTTAGCAGGTTTGGTTATGCATTCATTAGTACGTCAAATGCACACTAACACAACCACCACACATATGGCTTTTAACAAACCACAATTACGGTTTAAAGAGCTCTCCTCTGTCTGAGTAATCTCTGAAACAGTTTTAAAGATCATGTGCAAACTGAACTTCAGATAGAATCAAATATTCATGACCAACAAACAACCAAACAAAGGTCAAACAGATTCTGTACTATCCTTGCAGTCACTTAAAAAAAACATACAAGTTGAACTCCAAAGAGGGTTTGCTGCTGCACTGTGACAGAGAAGGCTTGCAGACTCTAAACAGACTGTCAACTCACAGAACGCAGACCTGTGGTATTATTCAAGTGTGCCCTTTTAGACTGGCTGCATGAGACGCTGTTCAGGGGGCTTAGCTGGCAGCAGCGGATGAAAGAAAGAGCACAGGATGTATCTGGAGAGGAGAAATATTGCAGTCTCTTTGGACAGGGTTGTAAATGACATCTCCGAGGTCACACTGGCCGTTCAGGCCACACATCAGAAGTGGCATATACGTGTATGGGATGTTCGGAAAGAAAGATAAAAGACCCAGAGGCAACCCCGTAGTTGTATTCAAGCAGTTGCTGGGTTTTAAATATATATTTCATATGGCTGGCTTCAGGCAAGAATTATAGTACTGAGTATATCCTGGTGACTCACATAATCAGGCAGTTATGCAAGGATTTGAGACGATGGCTTATTTGTGCACATTCACAAAATCGATCCAACCATCCTACACCGTCTCTAAAAAATGTTTAAAGCATGAGGTTTCTCACAGATTAACCAAGGACACAAATAGTCAACACTGAAGAAAAAAAAAATAAAAAATACTGTTATGACATCACAATGCCCACTTCAAACAAACTGAACACATGCGACTGCCAAAATAGTTGTCACGGTGCAGGCCAAACGCTGGAAAAACAACACGCTTCTTTGCATCCAGCCATCTCTATCAATTTTAAATCAGCAGCACAGATGATGTCGCAAGTAACGTGAAGGTCTACAGAGAGAAGCAGCTGGCTGACTCAATGTTCATCCACCCTGGATACACATTTAAAGACATTTACAGCACACTCCTTCACAGTGAAAAAAATACATGCATATTCAGTTTGTCGGTTACTTCATAATTCTCAATATCAAATTTTCAATACCCAAATAGTAATGGGGTAGGCGGGTAGATACACTCATCCAATAAAAAATGTGAAATATTAATAAATATCAAGACTTATAGCAATCACTATTTACCAAGGGCAGGAAATCATCAAGTTAGCCATGTGTATTTACACTACCATTCAAAGCATTTTCACCACTGAGCAATAATCAGCAGATAAGAGTGATTTCTGAAGGACCTTGTGACCCTGAAGACTGGAGTACAATGCTGAAAAATTCAGCTTTGCAATCACTACATTAAGATATTATTTTTGTAAGTCGCTTTGGATAAAAGTGTCTACTTATATGAGACTAAATGTAAAATATATTAATTTTAGAAAATCTATTTAAATTGCAATATATATGTTTGACTGCGTTTCATCAAATACAGCATTGGAGAGCATGAGTTTTTTTTTTTTTCTTTTCAAAAAACATTTGAAAAAAAAAAAAAAACTCACAATTTTTTTAATAGTAGTGTAACTGTAAAACATCAGCATGCAAGCAAATATGCAAGTAATGGCACTCAAGCACTGAATCTATTTGATACGTATAATCCTGCAGAAAGACTTGTATTTTGTATTGTAAATGTCAATGGAAAAATATTGTTACTTTTCCTTTATTTTAATCTGTACGTGATGCTGAATCAATTAGTGTGTTTGGACATCCATACCCTGCTGCTTATTTGCAGATAAGCTCTATAATTTATCTTGCCTCAGGTTTATTGTTTGTGCACACTGATGATAATGGATAATTGTTTGGTTGCTACTACGCTGTGGAACCGTCTATGTTTGCATCCAAGTCACCTGGGAAGCTACATTTCACTTTCTGCCTTGCCCTGTAAAGCAAAGACAATAAACCGAATTTGACTTCCATATAGTGAAACAACCACTTTCGCATTTTTGGTAACTGATAAGTGACGTTTAAATACCGCAGCTTTGAGTTAATAGAGGACTTTTTTTAACAAACAAATCAGATGACGCACCAGTCTAACAGTTAGGTGGGGTCACTTGAAAGAAGCCCTTAAGGTCTCAGACAGCAGATGAGTGATCTGAGGGCCCGGGAGAGTGACCGGAAGCCCATCGGCTCAGTCAGTGAAAAGTGGGTATAAATAGGATCCTGCCACTCGTCACTTTAAACCCAGATTAAGGCTGCCTAATGCCCGAGCCTTCCCCCGAACAGCACTTGCTCTAAAGTTAGTCATGGGGCCAATAAGCATCGCAGAGCTTAGACCCAACACAAGGGGGGGGTGGACCTATGACAAACAAGCAAATAAAACCACTCAAAACAATAACCAGTAGGTGTGCAAAAGTTAGGTGTGCTAAATTCCATAAATAAGTATAAATAAAAGGTAGTGCAGGCAACAGTTCAACCACCCACAAAAATGGGGGTGTACTCGTTGTGATAAACAATCAACTAAACCTCTCGAAACTGTAGCTAGTAGGTGTGCTAAGTTTCTTATAAAAGAGAAAGCAGTGCAGAGAACAAACAAAGGCAATCAATCAGATTTTAACTACCAGTGTGCATCTAGCAGTGTCATGCTATGGGGAAATACATGAAATGTCATGCCAACAGTCCAGCGCTTAATCGGTTTTGGCCCGCACGTGCTCGTCACGTGCCTCAAACGTTTTAGGTTCTCAGAGGTGATACCCTCCACACTTAAATCCAATGAAGGCAATGAGATAGAGGGACAATCTGAGGAGAAGAAAACAACTTATTTATGTGACACCTCAACAGAATGTCAAATGATAGCAGATGCTGGGCAAACTGTAATGTGTTGTTATATGTGTTGTGTGTAAAAAAGTGCAAAAGTTTCCTTCACACCACCTGTAATCTGTACAATTGATTTTCCGTTGGTTGGCCATGAGGCTTCAGGCACAACGGCACGTCAGTACAGAACAGCATGAACCGAAAGGATCTAGACTTAAAAGCTGGAAATCTCTAAACGTTCCACAGAACAAGTGTTGGGATCCGGATTAAAAAAAATTAATAAAAAAGGCTACTGCCTGTCAGAAGAGGCACCGCTGTGTTCATTAAAAGAGAGGATTAAGTTATGTAACATCTTGTAATATATTCCTACCTACAGGCACAGTAAACCCATGTACACAAGAAAAACTTAAGTAAATTTGACAAAAACTCAGATTCTGATTCATTCACCGTACTGCACTTGTGTGTATGCCTGCATACAAAGACTGACCATCCCTGCAAGGTCAGAGCAATGCACGTTTTCCCCACCCTTAAAATCGAAGACAAAATAAGCTAAAATATCTTCGTAACATGGATATCTGTGAAATTTAAAGAGCAGACATCAAATAAAAACAAGATCCTCAGGAGAATCAGGACTTTGGACGGAGACATCAGGCTCTAAGGGGAAAAAAGGACAGCAGGATTACATAAGGAGATATAAATACAACTATTATCAGGTTTGTTTATTTATTTTTTTTACTGCAATTTGCAGAAAGAAAAATAGGTTTACACAGCCATGTAGCCAAGAGGACCTAAAGCCAAAAGGCTAAAAGGTCCAGTGTATGTGGAAATCTGTTTTTTGTAGGTCTTTGTGACTGTTTCAATTGTGTGTGTGTGTGTGTGTTTCTTTCCCTTTTCTCTCACATATGACAAAATACTGGGAAAAAGCTCACATGCCCCACCAGCATCAGACCTCTCATCACATCAGGCCCACACAGAATTTGTAAATACATTTAATTTGGTGAAATGGATTAAAGTATGATAAAATCTGTTAAATCTGTTAAACTGGACAAAAAAATATTATTAAAATAATACACAAGAAAAATGATACATTTTGCAGAAAACTACAATGCCGCGTGCACCTGCTTATGACCTTACGCACAACTTCCTTTGCTACGGAAACGGCTGGAAAGACGGTACATAGTTTGCGAGGCTTAAAGAACTTATGTTATGCCGCACACATGCTTGATGGGATTCAGATATTTGATAAACTGCTCGCTTGGGTTCATTAAGCCCATCTGTGCTAAGCTTCGCAATGTTTACCCTCAGTAGGCATCAGTAAGCATTAAGTAAAAAAGACATTTCTAGTGCAGCTAAAGGGACGATATGCAAAAAAACCTTATGTCTTATGAGGCTACATACTTTCAATTCTTGTGAATGTTTAGGGTCGGTATGCAAAAAAACCTTATGTCTTTAGTATCTGCAAAAGTCTACTTAGTAGTAGAAATCAACTTTCGATTTGTAAATCATTTACAGAACAATGTCTCTTCTTGAAGAACATGAAGAGGGATAAAAGGGCTTCCAAAGCGCTGAAACTCTGTGGCACATCTAATATGATATTACTCTGTAAATGAGCCTGGATCGACTGTGTTTACAGGACTATGCAATTAAATCTTTGCAATTAAGTCCCCAAACAGGCAAATAAAACCAAACCCAGTAATCATCATCCACCATACAACAAGCAGGACTCTCGGGAAATCCTATCTAAGGGCTAAAGCATTTACAATCAGAGTAACTGCGAATCACTAAATGTTAATTTGATGCACAGAAAATGTAAATGTTCGGATCCACCTCCTCCTCAGCCACACTGAAAAACGATCACGTCTTCCTCGTTTGCGCCATGTTTCGAGGGCCTCTCCTGTGAAGATCACTTGGCACTACTGCACCTCCACTAACTACATCCTCATTAGTTAACAGTAATCCTATCGCTGCCGATTTCAATCAGACACAGGGCTTCCCCTGCTAAAATGGAAGGTAACTAAACAGCAAATGTGATCTGGACAGAGACAGAACTGTAAATCACTTAAAGCACACAAGGAGTCAGTGAATGAAATACTGGCCGAGTTTCCGCTCACACGGGCTCATAAACCTTAAAATAACGAGAATAAGAAAAAAGAGAGCCTGCAGTTGTCAGCTATGTCGGTTTTTGTAATGATAGCTTTGAGATTCTGGCTATAAAACTCCCGGGCAGAGTTTTAGTAAATTAGTGTAGACTGGTTGGCTAGCAACTGCTAATTCGCTACACTTCCCCCGGCTTTTCTCGGGACACAAATATGCTTACAATTATTCTGTAATACGACGCATATGCAATACAAAACACATACATACAAGTATTTGTTGGTTCCACGGATTTGATTTCAGAACAACAGTTAATAATTAAAAGATGTGCAGAGAAGTCCTCACCTTCCAGGAGACGCTGTATTATGGAGTCAATGTTTAATTTGTCCGGCTCCGCCATTTTAGTGGATTTTTTCTCGGGTTTATTCAAACAGGTCGAGTCCGCCGTTTTCTGCGATCTTGGTGATTGGTCAAAAAAATAAGGCCCCAGTCCGAATAAGCAAAGCGTATAAAAGATAACGTTATGGAAAATGTGGATTTACTGGCTATATTTCCTTTGTCGTTTGGTTGATCGCTAGCTGCTAGCACACCGTTAGCCTGATGGGCGCTAGCTATTGCCTACCCGTATTTAAA
The DNA here is from genome assembly GCF_018340385.1 of Cyprinus carpio. Lineage (NCBI taxonomy): Eukaryota > Metazoa > Chordata > Actinopteri > Cypriniformes > Cyprinidae > Cyprinus > Cyprinus carpio. Next base: position 23,084,477 of record NC_056599.1, on the reverse strand, counting down.
CACCAGGAAACGGTTAATATGATACAAAAACTCCCAGATATACCCCTTCGTCTCTTATTTTGATTCTCTTTATGCCCTGCGAGCATCAAAGACATTCAGACTGTCCCTATTTTCCGTCTCCTCACAAGCCCCTTTCTCTCATCGTCTACGGAACTTTAAAAAAGACCGTGTTGTTGAAGAGCGAGATCAACGGAGGTTGATAGGGACCCGCCTCCGCTTGTGAATGCAGGGAGCTGATTGGCTTACATCTCACATTTGAACTGAGGGTGTGGTCGCTCATTGGCTAGTGTTCACACACGTCTCGTTTCCAGAGCTCCGCCCCCCGAGTTGTAAAGTAATGACGTCAGTCGAGGTGAAAAAAGGAGAGGGCCATGTTCACGTACTATGAATTTGCTGGCGCTTATAATGTACTTTAGGTTTAAGGACTATAGCATTATGATAAATAATAGCTCAAGGTCACATAATTATATCGAGGCGCTCACGCTGTCATTAACATTAACTGTTTGATGTCTGTTCATATTTCCCCTACCTACAGGATCATTTTGTAACACACCAGCGCCCTCTATAGACGTTATGGAGCACCGCTCCTCCTTTTCTCGAGAGTTTCCCGCTTGCAACACTGCCATTACAAACACACAAATGCTGCGCGATAATAGTTTAAACAAACTAGTACGACTGGCCAGTTTCAGTCTAGGTTTCATCTGGGTGATTTTTTTTAATCTTTTAAATGTTTAGTTGTTCTTTGGTCAGATACAGCAAAAGAATACATTTTATTTTTGTTTGTTTTCACAAAAAGACACACTGACAAAAATAAAATACAAATAACTGGAAAGCTGAAATTGTTGTCATTGGATTTTTCTTCATTATATTTTTCTTGTCCAGCATCAGAAGTGCATATATAGCCTAGTGTATTATTTTATCAGTGCCTCATCAGCAATATTTTTAAGTTCACATTAAAAAAACCTACCAAGAGAGAGACCAGTCATGTGATCTTTCTGAATGATACCCTTGATTCTTCTGGCTCTATTTTAGTTTCTCAAAACCCATGGTTTATATTTTTGTGATAATAATAATAATAATAACAATAACAATAAATACTATGCAATAATTTATTCAAAATACGCTTATTTAATTTAAGTATACTTCAAATCCATTTATTGACATATTACTTAAGACTTACTGCTATAGAATTATAATAAAACTTATTTGGATTATTTCTTTATTGCACAATGCATATTTCTTAATATTATGCCTAATGTGTTTTTAATATCATTCTTAATAAGGATTATAAGACCTCTGTATAATATCGGTATTTAAATGCAAGATAATTAAAATGTGCCTGAAGTATCCCTGCAATAGTTCCACTGTAACACAATCAAATGTTCTTCAGTGTATCTTTAGTTAAACTTCAGCACTACTTCCACACAATTAAAGTACATTAAGCACAAAATCAGTTGTTCCAATTTAGCAGACTTTAATTATACCAGTTTATTATACCAATATGATATTAAGTACATAAGTATGTAAATGTATTTGTAGTATGCTTAGCATGAAATAAATGTTTCTCAAATACATTTAGTATATTTTTTCACTAGGGGCCTCCTATCTATTTTGTCCAATCTCTTATACATAGTTTTTAAATGAATCAATCCTTGCATCACAGAGCTGTGTTGTTATTGTGTCTCCCAGTCCCGATGTTTCACAATTTAAATCCCACCCACTCTTAACTTGTGACAGTATCTACTCGTCACGTGTGGTTTCGACGGTGACTGGGAAGAGCTTATGAGGAGAGCATGAGGTTGTTTTTGAGATGTCATTATGATTATGACAGAAGTTTCAGAGGCTTTATGATTCATAGGATCATGATGTCTGACCTCCAAGAGGAGATATTTCCATTCAGTAGCATGGTAACGTGACGTATGTGATGATAATATCAGTGTACATAAATCAATACCATTTATTTTTAACAAAAAAAAAAAAAGATATTTCAAAACTAGTTTTTTAAACAAAGAAAAAATATCAAAGACAGACCTTCTCTATCTAAAAACTTTAACAAAGGGAAATAAAAAGGGGTAAAGAAAGCAGCATGGAGAAATAGAACAAGTCCAGTCTGGCCTTTCACCAACCTGCCTCTGTCTCATTTCTACCCCACCCACTTCATTCCTCTACAAAAGCATCCTCACATCACACCACCTTCATTAGAGGTAACAGTCTGGTAAGGTGGGAGACTAACTTAAAGAAAAAGCTAAAAGACTGCATTCAAAACAAGAGGAAACTTACAGAGAATTTTCTTCAAAGAGCTACAATAATAGGTAAAGTTCAAACTCTTTACTCTTTGCGAAAACTTGTCTATTAAAACAAACAGCAAGGTTATATATTATATAAATCTATGAAAATGTTAAATAATTAGTTTTAAAAAATCTAATTTCAAATCAAAATATATTCATGTGAAATTAAAGAATAAATAAGTAGAAAAGTAGGAAAAAAATTAAATCAGACAGCCTATTACATGAGGTTACAGGGTGGTGCCTTTTTGTTTTCAGACGTCAACTAATATGTTTAGAAGGATATTAACCCTATTATTTGTTAGGTGTATGACATTGTTAATATTTATAATGTTACCTTTGAATGTAACAAAACATATAAATCATTAGGATTACATATATGTCATATGTGTAAAGTGTTGGGATTCACTATGGACTTCTGTCTGTTTTGTTAATTGGTATATAACTGACCTCACGCCAAAATTCCTCACTCAGTCATGAGCAGAAATATCATTGCATAGACGTAAAGAATACAGTTTTGGAGGTGCCGGACAGCATGTTAATCACTCAGAGAGCTGCTGAATGATTCACCGTCAATTAAAAACACCTGTATATCTATCCATCTATCTATCTATCTATCTATAATTACCGTTAGTCATTTTGCTGGTGCCCAGGCACCACCTGGTCACCTTCTAGCTCTTCACCGATCCATTGCACTTTGTTAGTGCTGAGTAGGAAGACAATGCAGTGCACTAGTGGACTACAGGGTCTTAAGTGCAGTCCACACATTCTAACAGTAGTTTTATGAATGAGCCACGAGCAAACCCTGAGGAGACACAAGAGAAGTTCAGTGAGATCGACATGAATAAAAAGCCACAGGCATTCGAGTGCGAGTGTACAAAAAAACAAGCAGTTCACTGAAAAGTACTCAGTATTTATTTCCTCCAACTGAAGTTAAAGAATAGAATAGAATAGAATAGAATAGAATAGAATAGAATAGAACAGAACACGCGGTACCTGAGACCCCTGTCAGGGTGTGGCAGTTAGCTACATGTAACTAAAAGCAGATTTTAGGACTTGTTGAGACTTGAGGCTTGCTTCATGATGTGGGTTTTCTTACAGATGTTGTTTGGTTCCCACCGCAGCCCTGAGATATAAATCCTTGTATAGGACTGTCTAAAGGGAGGAGCCATTGTGTTTATGTGCAGACGCATAAGAACTAGTTTATAGAGTATACCTTACAAAACATAATGGCGAACAGAAACGGGAAGGATCCAAAACCACTATCTTCACTACTGCTTTTGCAGAGTGTGCATTTTTTCTTGTTTGCTTTACTTTTAGTTTTAACACTATTTCCAAACTGAGAGCATCAATAATATTTTTGTAAAATTATTATTATTATTATTTAATCTCCTTTATTCCTCCATCAGAATGGGCTCGTCTGGTGTACAGATCGTGTGTATGGCACTGGGGATTTTAGGCCTCATTGCAGCGGTTGTGACCATTGCTGTTCCAAGATGGAAGATTTCTGCTGCTTTTATTGGTCAGAACATTATCACTGCACAGGTAAACCATTACTGCAATTTCAAAAAGTTCAATTTGAAGAATAAATGTGTATGTTTGTGCAGTGCACAGATATAAAACTTCATCATAATTTATTCCTATTATTTCCAAAACTGCAAAGTAAATATCTGACAGAATATCTGAGGGCTAAGGTCCGTCAAGCTGTAAAAATGAAACAGAACACCATAAACATGGTCCATGGGACCATTATATATTCTAAAATCTCACAAAGCCATATAACAGCTTCATATGAGAAACAGACTGAAATTTAAGTCATTATTTACCAAACATGATTTGACAGCTGTGCTTACTATTCACTTTAATTATGCTTACGTAACATCAGTATTGTTATTGTTAATCAAAAATCATTATGTAACATAAGTGATTTTATAGCTAATCTTATTTTTTTTTTTTTTTTTGAAATAAAGCTGAAATGTAAATATTAGGTGAAAAACTTTAACTTTAAAAACTACATGGGTCAAAATTATTGATTTTTCTTTTATGCCAAAAATCATTAGGATATTAAGTAAAGATCATGTTCCATGAGGATATTTAGTAAATTTCATACCGTAAATATATCAAAACTTAATTTTTGATTAGTAATATGCATTGCTAAGAATTCATTTGGACAACTTTAAAGGTGATTTTCTCAATATTTAGATTTTTTTGTACCCTCAGATTCCAGATTTTCAAATAGTTGTATCTCCACCAAATATTGCCCTATAATAACAAACCATACGTCAATGGAAAGCTTATTTATTCATATTTGAGATGGTGTATGAATCTCAGTTTCAAAAAATGTACCCTTATGACTGGTTTTGTGGTCCAGGGTCACATATATCCATATATATTTATAGCCATTTAATAATCTACTTTACAGAAAGATGGAGACTGTAGCACGATTATTACAGAGACATTTTGCTATAAATATTTAATTTCATGTTCTACGGTAGAAAGAAAATTCTTTAAAGGATGCTGATTCAATTCTATGGATTAGAAGGTATATTTCATATTTTTCCTCTGCCACACAGGTTCAGGAAGAGGGCTTGTGGATGGAGTGTGTGGTTCAGAGTACCGGACAGCAGCAGTGTAAATCCTACGACTCACTGCTCATCCTGAGCTCTGACCTCCAGGCGGCCCGTGCCATGACCATCATCAGCTGCATGCTCACTGTCCTGTCCCTGCTCACTCTGTGCGCCGGCGCCGACTTCACCACCTGCATCGACAATGAAGAAGTCAAGCCCAAAGTGAGTCTGGTGTCCGCTATTGGGCTGCTCATCGCGGGCTTGTTGCTGATCATCCCCGTCAGCTGGGCCATTGGCTCATAATGTCGTGCGCGACTTCAACAATCCACTTGATGGTAGCCCAAGCTCAGAAGAGAGAGCTGGGAGCCGATGTGAATTACTTGTCTGTACAGGTTTACTAGTGCGACAGAGCGTCGAGTGGTTATGACGTACAAAAAGTTTTCTACGGGGCCATTGTAAAATAGAAGGTAATGGAGCCTTTTACCATTGTGTCGGTATCTTTGTGGGCGAAGTCGGCTGGGGAGGAGGCCTATTTTTACAAAAAGTCCTGCTCCTGCTGTCCGGAGGCCTGCTGTGCTGCTTCAGCAGACCCCGCTCCGGAGGATCCAGCGGAAACCGCCAAATACTACAGCAACAGCGCCTCTGCACCAAGCAAGAATTACGTGTAGATAAATTGGGTTAAACTAAGCAGTGGTCGCAGCAATTGAAGCTGTAGTATGTTAAATATGTCTATGTTAGTCTTTATAGTTGGTAGGTAATGAGAATAACAAAAACTAGAGAAGGTCCAGATCTGCAAAGATGTAAATATTACTTGTTTAGAGCTGTTGTCTTTAAGCTTTTAAATTAGTTTCATATAGTTTACTGCTGCAATTTCTCAGAGCAGCTAATAAACAATGTACTTGTTTATTAAAATTCAGGGATGGGCCGAGCTTGTGTCCAAAATACTTTCAGGTCATTTTATCTGTGCCAGTCCTTTTCATTTCAATAATGCTACTGAATAACGGAATTCATTATTTTTGAGTAATACAGAACAGATATTTTTTTCGAGAACTTTTTAGGATATGGGAATCTGCTGTAATCTGTACATTTGCTACACAATTTTGTGTGTGTGTGTGTGTGTGTGTGTGTGTGTGTGTGTGTGTGTGTGTGTGTGTTAGGTCATAATCATTTCTGTTGCCTTTCTGTATTTTCAATAAAACTGACTGATTTAAGACATTTGTGTGTGTAGAATGAACAATGAGTTTTTGACACATAAGTAAATCTTTGTTAAAATAACACTGGCTTTTATTTTAAATCCTACAAAACATATATTAAAATGGGCTTCAAACAAATCTGGTCAAATTAAAAATTTCACATAATTCTACAAAATGTTCTTTCCAATTAACACCTTTTATGACTTCATTATTTGCGTATCTTGTACATGTCCATTTGGATTTTTCTTTTCATTCTACTGGGGTCTGTCTTCGGCTACTTGCTCTCCAGTTCACTCACTCGCTGGGTCAGCTGCTCAATCATCTCTCTCAGCTCCCTCAACTCATTCTGCAAGGCCTGCACTTCCTGTATATGAAACAGAAAGTAAGGCATAATGAGTTTATTTGTGACAGAAAGGCTCATTAAAACACAATACACAGGCAGAGGATTCCTGTGTTCTCTTACCGCGCTGTCACACTGTCGGTTGCTCGAGGAAGATGATGTGGTGGCCATCAAGCTCTTGATGACTTTGAAACTCTTTGTTTTTGGTGGTAGCCACAAAACCATCTTTCAAGGAGATCAGGATTGGTTCCCCCATTTTTACCAGAAAACCAATCATCTGCCTCCACTGATGGCTCTGGACCAATCGTGTCGGGGTAAAGGTCTTCTTGAAACAAGTCAGACTAAAGCAAAGGAATTATAATGCTGGATTAAGACAGTGGAACAAATAAGCAGCACTTAATAAACAATGTGGCATTAATAAACTACCATTCAAAAAATTTGGGGGAGGTACAGTTTTTTTTTATGTTTTTGAAAGAAGTGAGTACAGTAAAACAGTAATATTGTTAAATATCGTTCCAGTTTGAAAATAACTATTTTCCAATTTTAATATATTTTAAAATGTAATTTATTCCTGTGATGGCAAAGCTGAATTTTCAGCATCGTTACTCCAGTCTTTAGTCACATGATCCTTCAGAAATCATTCAAATATGTTCATTTGCTGCTCAAAAGAAAAATGTCTTAGTATTATCGATCCTGAAAACAATTTCGCAGCTTAATATTTTGCGGAAACTGTGATACTTTTAAGGATTATTTGATGGTAAGTTGAAGTGAACAGCATTTATTTGAAATAGAAATCTTTTGTTACATTATAAATATATTATAGTCTGTTTTGGTCTGTTTTTAATGGTTTATTGGTCTGTTTGTTTATTTGTTAGTTTATTTAATATAACTGAACTCTAACTTTTGACAAACATTATTTAAGTTGATGGTTGACAAACTTACCTTACGAGGCACAGTCATAACAACAGGTTCACACTTTCTCTCGTGGAGTTTATAGAACCTAAAATAAATATGAAATAATGCAAAATTTAAAATACTGACCATTTTGCATTTGTGTGGAAGAAAGCAAGTACACTATAGGCCTGTGTTGTTATAGGCTTTGTATATGTGTTTACCTGGCAATCTCACACTTGTTGACTTCCAGGCCTCTCTTGGGCATGTAGCCCATGCCCTTCTGACTCTCTTTACTGCTGTACATGGAGAGATAGTGAACGTATGGGGCTTCGTCCGTCACCTCAAAGTATCTGATGCTGCTGTCACCCTGTCAAAACATATTCACTGCTTAAAACATCCAACTTCATGAACAGACAACTCTTCATGACCATAAAATCTCAACTTGGCTCAAAACTTGAATGTTTTTCTTAGTCCCTTACCTTGCCACAAAGGTAGACTATACCAGTGTCAGGGTCAAAGAAAGGTAAGAGCACCCCACTGCTGGTGTCCAGCTCCTGCAGGGTCAAGGGCTCACCAAAGTTTTTCTGCAACCACAAACACACTTTTGTGAGTCACTTGCTTAAGTTTTTCTGCAACCACAAACACACTTTTGTGACTTTTCTGATCCACTTTCAAATGTTGACTACTATAAAAAAGAGAGCTTCTGAAGCACAAGATGTACTCACAGGATCCCACAGCGCCACCTGTCGTTCACTCATGCGGCTGAAACCAGTGGTCAGGATCTTCCCATCAGACACAAACACAGCTCTGACTGGCCTGGAGCCTTCATGAGGCTTGTCCTTCTCCTGAACAAACATGTACAACAGAAATAAGTTCATATGAGCAGCGACAAATCACATGACAGTAAATGAGCTGGCAGAAAAGGCATGTATGAGAAATGTTTTAATTAAATGCTTTACACTGAACTTAAAATGTTAAAATTAAGACAAGAATGTCTTTTCACCAGCAAAATCCAACTGTTTAAAAAAGAAATCAATATAAATGGGAATTTTGCATTTTTGCAACAGGTTCAATTTGGTCTTTTTTTTTTTTTTTGCCTGCAAAATTTTGTTATTGTGTTTGCATTTTAAGAAAAACAGAAGAAAAAATGAAAAATTAACTTAAAGTATTTTCTTTTTTTAATTTTTAATTTAATGGCTTTAAATTATTCAGTATTATGTGCTCCATCTAGAGTTTTCTGAATACTCACATGATCATTCAAAAAAAAAAAAAAAAACTAAAATGCCTTACAATTGCCTCAAGACTACATAAAACCCAGCAATCAACTAACTGATCTGTTTTTTAAGTACAGCAACAAGTGCAACCTGACACCACAAGACAAAAACTTTCTGGATGCAACGACAAAATCAATGTGGCGAACTGTAAACAATGTAACCATATGAATTATTTATACCCCATGCATTCTTTTTTTAGCATTATTCACACTATTTTGTCATTTTATTTTCCAGTAAATGCAACACGTACACAGATGACGGAGCCCTTGCGTGGGTCTAACACGCGTAATTTCTTGTCCTTGCAGGAAGTGAGGATCTGAGAGCCGTTTCTGTTCCAGCAGGCGCTGTAGATCATATCAGTGTGCACTGAGTCAATGCGCACCACTGCCTCTCCACGAGCCACGTTCCACAGGATGATCACGTTATCACAGCCTTCAAGAAGAAAACGAGATAAAGAGAGGGACAAAGGTAAATAAATATATATGTAGACAGGTATGGGGGAGAAAGGAAAACAAAATCATGTCAAATGTATGATAAACCTAAGAAGTGTGTGTGAAGAATCAGCAGATGGGCGCCATCATTACATTTCAACTGCCTCTATATTGCACAACTGAGTGCATACATATATAGGTGCAGTTCTAGCCTGCACTTTTGGCTACTGAGTGTGTGTCTAATGTTGGTTTACCTGCACTCATTAGCACATTGTGGGCAGTGGGGTGGCCAGCTTAGGATGCCCCACACGTTTAGAGTGACCGTCCAGCTTCACAACTGGGTCGCTCAGTGGTGATGTGAGACCTCCATCTGGAATCTCCCAGATCTATTACATAACAACATTGACCTTATGTTATAATAAGTAGTATGAGCTAGACTTGCCTCAGTATTATATTTTTTCACAGCAGTACGGTACGGTAGCTGTGCTAGGTGGTGCTAAGGGGTCATTTTTGCTGTGCAAGGGGCTCACAGGAGTCCCCAAGCTTTTTTGTTAGCAGAAGCCCTTAGAAGTAAAATGTTCACTTGAAGTACCCCCTGAGAATAAATAAATTAAATTTCAATAAATTTAAAACAAATTTGCATGCTCACGCATCTCTGATGTATCTAGCATATTTTTGAGTGTGTTATTTACGTTATTTTAATTTTAAAACTCAAGATTACTACACAACTTACAATTAAAAATTATATTGCAATTTAATAATATATATTGTTTCTTTTTGCTTAATAATAATAATAATAATAATATATTTAATAATATATATTATTTATTTATTTTAACTAAAAAAAATTATGCAATTTAAAAATAAAGAAATTTAAATCATTAGTTCACACAGTTAAAACATTAAACATGTTTCTCATGTATGAAAAGTATCTTTAGAGTGTCCACATGAGTGTTATTTAAGGCTATTCTATTCATTATGGGATATATGAAACTGTTGTGGATAAGTACATTTCATTAATAATTTCCCCCCTTTAAACTGGCTTAAACTTCCATACCAGCCGCACACTAGCATGCCTGGTATGAGTTGTTTTTTACACATAATTTGATCATTTAAGTAATTTATTTATTACATTTATTTTTGTTTATGATAATGTTGATGACAATGGGGCAGAGAACAGTGAAATATACTAGCATTTTCACTTTAGTATGACTACTGTTCAACTGTTTTGGTGCATAAATGTAATTTGATCAAACCATTAGGCCAAGGCACTCACCATGACACTACAGTCTTCAGAGCCACTGGCAATGATGTTGTCATTATGAGGGCAGAATTCGATGTCCAATACGGGTCCAGTGTGACCACAGACAGTGGGCAGGGACATGTCAATGCGACCCGTCTAAAAAACAAAAATCAAAAGGAGGAATGAGCTATTAAGGAAAACATTGGTATGGAGTGGAAAACATAAACATACACAAATAAACCCATTAACAAGACCTTCAAATGACTAAATATAGAATATCAACTCAAAAGCTCTATTGCTCTGAAAAAAACAGAGCAGAAAGAGCATGAGAGATCTCAGACAGATGAGGGGGGCTGTGTCAGCTGATCTCAATTTTACAGCTATGCCTTCAATTATGCCTAATAACTACTAAACCCGTTTAGAGAGGAGGACAGCACTGTGCAGGAGCTCCCATCATGCACACGGAGAGCACTTTTACTCTGCCAAAATCATATTGTTAAATGTGAGTGTTGTGTGCAATCTATAAATTATTATTGCAATAAGTTAAGAAATACTAAAGTGATTTAATGACTGGACTAAAGCCTTGTTGTTCTTAACTTAAACTAAAACCATTCAAAACTATTGTTAATTTGAAGTGCAGCTCAACAAAGCTTAGATGAAAACTTGCCTTCGCAGCTAACTGAAAAATAACGGGAAAAAAAAATAACATAACAGTGAAATAACAATTTTTTTTTTAGATACATTTTAAATAAATGTAACTAAGAAAATTAAAAACTAAATACAAATATTAAAAACTAATAAAAAAAAAAAACCCTGAATTAAATACTGAAAACTGAAAATATAAAATGAAAGCTAATTCAAAAATAAGAATAAATCATATAAAAAATTATATAATTCATATAAAAATAAAAGTAGTCTAAAGATGATTTAATCATTGTCAGATCAAGTGACTGGTGACTGAATTAAGTTCAAACAGATATTTACAACAAATGAATCTTTTACAAAAGGGTCTTACTTCTGGTACAATGGGGTCCAAATGTTTGAGATCTAATTTAATACAAGAATACAAATTACAAATGATATTATCAGCATGACAACTTGAGCTAAAAGTGTATTTAAAAAATTAATGTCAGTATTTCTACCATGCATTAGTACCATGCACCCCCTTATTGACGTGTCTAAACTCCACAAGTTTGTGCAAAACCAGATGATCATGTTATCAGTCTCAAAACAAAACTTCCTCAAGCCACCCAAACGAAATAAAAGGGCTTGACTCGAATTCTCGTGTTCATTGGGAAACAATGGCTGGCATTGAGCAAAGCACAGAGTGTAAGATGCACAGCAGATTGAATATGACAGAACTCCCATTCAATCTCTAGTATAAGACCCAGGAGTGCAGAGAGAGCAAAATATAGAAACAGAGGACCAGAGATGATGGACAGAGAAGATAAAAAAATAAAAATGCATATGAAATAAACTGTACAACCAAAAAAGGAAGAGGAAGGCCAAGACAATGTTTCCACCATCTCTCTGTAAGAGATGCAAACATCCTCTGCTCATTTTTAAAAAAGGCGTTTTGAAAACGTAGCATTTTTCAATCATAAAGGTTTGTGAAGTGAAAAGTACATATTCAAATTTGAAACCAAGCTGATCACACGAAAAAGGCAGGCACATCAAGTCTAAGTGGCAGCTGTCCTTTTCTCACAGTTTTTTGTCACTCACTCAGTCTGCAAGCTGTCACCACATCCTGTGCAGAGTTGACAGCAACCAACTCCAAATATGGCACAAAAACAAGATGCAAGAAAGCATAAAGAGAAGAGATGCTAGGTCTGGTGACACGTACATTTGAAACTCAACCTTGAACTTCCTTATTTAGACAAACACTGCATGACATGTCTACAGTTCAAAATGCAAAGGCCGCGGGAAGAACATTTAAAACAGGTAACGGCTTGCAACTATCAAGACCTAAAACTAACTATCCAACTTAATCTTAATATTGGCCTTTATAAACATACAACACTGCCCTTCATCCAAGGCTTGTTTTATAAAAGACTTCAATTAATTTGTGCTTAATGAGTCTGACATGCTATGTGGATGCACCTTGCTCAGGGGCAGGACAATGAAAGCTCCTCCACCGCTGGCATCCACAATCATGGCCACAAACTTGGGGTTGACCGAGCAGAAGTTGCTGTCCCAGGTCATCTGGGGAGATCCTGATGTCATCATAGCATTTGGTCTGCCCTTCACCGGCTGCCCGAAGACATGGCGGAACTTACTGGTCCTGACCACCTTCCTAGACATGATGACCTGAGGAAAGACAGAGAAGGAAGAGACGCAGGGATGGAGAGGAAACCAAAGCACACATATGAGAAACAATAATAAAGTTTTCACATCATTACGTTGCAGGCTACATGATTCGTTGAATTTAAGCCATTTTAGTTTTTTGAGAGGTTTAGCTATTTGTGATTTGTGGTGAAATTAGCCGACTCCATTCCAGCAATCGAGGGTGATCGTAACTCATTGCTGTGGTCTGTATGCTTGCACTCAGGTTTTTATTTTTTAATTAATACCTAAATTCTCTTAAATGTGCATGAATTCTTAGTAAATGAATAGTTACAGATAAGAGACCAAACGGGTGAAAATAAAAGAGAATGCATCAGTTCAACGACTTTTTCAACTTTCTATCTTTAAAACTGCATTAGGCAATGAGCTCAAAGAAAGAGGAAGGAAAGAGGAAACTAGCATGAAATGACAGAGAAGGAAATGCTCGGGCTACTTCTTCAAGTCTGATGCCACTTTGTCTGCAGGTTTTAGTAATAAAGCATTTTGGTTCATGCCCTCTTCTCATCTATTTTGCACTCTGTTGCCCCATTTTTTCCCCTATTCATCCCTATATCACATTACTCTTGTGCATATGCTCAATTAGTTGACTAACAAATGTCACTGTCATTTGCAATGCATCGTACCCTGTATGCTCACAGCACTCAGTAAAATAACCTGAGAAATGAACGATGCATTAGAGCATTAAATATTCTGAGAGAGGAAACTGTCGTAACTGGACTAACACCACAGCGAGTGTGGGAGCGCAGGAGATGTGCAGAACTTCAGTTACACCACATCCTTCCACACAAACATGGAAACCACGGAGTTATTTCTACCTGCTTCGGAGATACTGCTAAATGCATTCATCATGATATAACAGTTAATCCAGTTAATGTATCACAATAGTTGTTATATTCAAAGTGGACGGAAAAGGAGTACAGTAATTAACCGCAGGTTGTTCTAAACCTGTGAATTTTTCTTGTTTGGAACACAAATGGAGATGTCGGGCAGAATGTGAGCGACTGTCGACCTCGGTCAGTCCTTTTCATTTATGAAGCTATTTTTTCATCCAATGAAAGTGAGTGTGACAGAGATTCATTCAGCCTAACATCTGTTGTGTTCACCGGAAGAAAGTAAGTCATGCAGGTTTCCAACGACATGAAGGTAAGAAAGTAACTTACAATGACAGAATTTCCATTTTTGCCAGAGCTTTTATTATTATTAGCCTACTACTATTATGTTGGCTCGAAATATCTGTTTACGGTGCTTTATCCTTTGTCTGCATTTCTTCCGAGCTCATTTAAGACACAAGAGCAAACTCTTACATAGCCTGCACTATTTTTATAAAATAATATGCAGGACTCGAGTCATATCAGCTTCATCTTTATCTGGAAATACTGTTTAGTTCTCTTACTAAACTTCCTCAAATACTTAACCGTGCCTTGCCACAGTTCAGAAAGGCACAGCTCGACACATTTAGCAATGACAAAATATTAACATAAATACAGTACTAAACTAAGCACAAAACTGAATTTATTATGAACGAGCCGCAGATAGGATTTCAAACAGCATTTTTAAAGGCAGTATAGAAGCGCTTAGGCGCGCCCAGTGTGCTGTCTAGTCAGTCAGCTCACTAGGTCGCAGATAGAGATGCAAAGTTATGAAGTGTTTCCAATCACAGAAGCACAACACACAAACATGCAGTGTGATGGGACGGTACCTGAGAACTGCGGCTCCTGAGGAGAGAGGATGAGACGCTGGACGCTGACAGATGGAGAGGAGTGGGTGAATGCCAGCAGCCGTGGCCAGAGCTCGCTCTAAATCAAGGAGGAAGTGAGAGTTTGAGATGTAGATGCGAATGGGAGGTGTCCTCGCTTTATGTTTCCTTTTAAAGTGATTTACGTTGCGTGAAGCTGCTTCTCACTTGATCTCACAACTCCATCGTGGTCATAGCAACACAAACGTGACGTGTGCTCGCGCGCTCGCATGAAGTTTGCGGTCTCGCCGACATGTTTGTCTGAATGTTATCTCTCTGTTGAACTTTTCTGTTTTCACAATCAAATTTCCTACGCTTTCTTTTGCAATAATAGGCAACTAAACACTAAAGCGGTGAAATGCAGCATTAAAGTGAATGCCTCTAACTTTAAAAATGACCATGACAACCCTATTTTCCGCAAAAATGTCGTAATATTGTTAAAACACTCTGGTAACAATATTAGCCTTTAACTTTTTTTTGCATCCCTAAATAAATATTGTGAAGTCTTCTTAGACTGTTTGAAAGAGGTTAATTTATTTGTTTTGTCATGTTTTTGATGAAAACTAGTTCAACATTTATAACCTTTTTAATAACCTGACAATTACCCTAAAAATGACAATATTTGGGTTTGATGATTTTTTTCATTGGCTATATAAATAAATCATAAACTACTTACTATTTTTTTTTTCAACAAGAAGTACCGTTTTCACATTCAGATGAATGCCTCAATTAAGGCAACCCTAATTTTCACATACATTTCTATTGATATGTGAACAATAATTAGAATAATTATCCTCCAGGAAAAAAAAAGTTTTACGGGTTAGGGTTAATTTCTCAAAAGTGACACATTTAATAAATAGAGGACTATAATAAAAATATTTTTTTAAAACACCCACAGTACATCACTGCACGTGTGAGAATAAACAGAAGTGGGGGGTCAACATATTAAAGCATCTCATCAACAGTCCTATTTTAAATCATTTAAAAAATAACAGGAAGTCAAACAAGACGATTTAAAAATATAAACCTCGATTTATTGCACAATTGCTGCAGGAGACCCTGGGGTTTGGAAGATCTGTCTTGTGTGAACAAATGTAACCGTGGACACACAAATAGACTGAGAGAGAAATATAGGCCCATAAAACAAACCAACAGAGACACACACTTGTAGATAAAAATAAATAAATAAATAAATAAATAAAATTCATTTACAACAAGAAATGTTTATGTATAACCATAGTTATAGTACCATTTTGCAATGAGTTGAGTACACCTAATTAAAACAACAAAAACAAAGATATACGGCCAGTAGAGCTCAGTTCGTGCCCTGTGACAGACTTCATCCAGAAGGTCAACACGGTTTAACTGAACATCATTTATGCTGCTACCGACGCATTAGAGTCAGTAGAGCGCTGTGGCCACCCAGATGGTGCCAAACAACATCCGAATTCAACAAAAACACACAAGCAGGAGCGGGAAACGAAAACCGACAGATCTTTCAGAGACCTCCCGTCTTCCTATGTGCATTAGTATTCTCAGTCCTTTGTACTTAAATTAAGATGATCACTGATAGTGGTAACCCATCTCTGAATAATAGTAATAATAACAATATATCCATTATCATAATAATGCAAAATGTAACTAATGATGAGTAGTTTTTAAATTATCATTAACAGGCTATCCAGCACCTGCATACTAAGAAAAAAAAAGTAACTAGTTTCATACCATCATGTCATATTTTTTTTACCACAGGACATTAGAAAATATACAGACAGGAGAACATCATCCATGAGAAATATCATCCTTGTTCCTCTAAAACATGGGTTATGATGCAATCCATTTCCTTTAGGGCTCAATGTAACATGCTCTGCACATTCTCACATCACCTAACTAACTACATGAATAAACACATTCTTGATCAGCATTTACAGACACATTCGGCCCCACGAAGGCAATGTGCATCAAGAAGGACGCAGCACAGTCCAAATGTCTGATGAGTGACAAGCCATCGCGACCTTTTGCCCTTGAAAACATACAACTGTCACATATTTTTTTCAGTCTTCGATTTTAACCAGAACAAGCAAAGAAGACATGACAGGATGGAAAGAAAACTGGCCCGAAATCAGTTGTTGAGGTCACTCAGTACAAGTGAGCACTGACAGGGCACCCTGAGAAGAGGAAACCCCAGGATGGCATGGTCTGAGCAAAACATGTTGGTGTGAATCTGTTTCTTTTCAGGACAGGTAAAACATCTTGTTTTTGGAATTCACATGTACAAACATGTTTGTGTGTATATATATATATGTACATATTTCAATTATGCATAGTTATCCGGTGGATTTCAGAGGTAATAACATATCAGGACCCCAAACCAAAACATCTGTATGCCTCTCTGTACTTTTCATAATGTAAAAAAGAGATTTTACCAACCGAACTATATTACAATCCCTTCTAACAGCTTAAAAACCAAAGACCGTGTTTAATGCCATTATGACATCATAGTAGTACAGACATATTATTGTGACGGTTAACCCTACTAAATAATCTAACCTGTCTAACCTAGGCCCGTCATTGTGACGTCACAATTACAGCTTTTTACAGTTACAGAATCACTGCTGCCTTTGAAATGAAATCTGACAATCCATAGTTGAGTGGTCGCTCTCTGAGATGAAATACGTTAACATTCAATATGTTTTCTTATCACATTGTGGCTTTATATATTAATATGAATATATAAAAATGTCCAGTATGTATGCTGCTTGCATTTTTTATGCATATACAGTCTAAATAAGGTATTTATGTTACCTATATGGACTTTTAAGTTAATTGGTTTTCACTTTGATCCAAAGCCCTTTTGGTAAAAAAATAAACAGTGCAGTTAATTACTTGATATGGTTGTATTGCCTCTGGGCTGCTCTCTTGATTTCATTCCATTTCTAAAGACAGATATATTTGATACATTAAGCACATATGTCAGTGGTTGCATTGCACAAGCATTAGAAATCGCATGTTGTGTTTTAAGGGGATTGGTTTACTAGTACTTACATGCAAAACACTTGATTGCCAGACTCTAATGTTTATCATTTAATAGCGTTAAAGGGGTTGGGGGTACACTTCCCCAATTCTGAGGGACTAGTGGTTAGTTTTGAAACCACCCTGGTCTGCTAAGATCAGGACCGTCGTGCTCGACACCTGAGGCCCTAAAATCTAATTTGGCATAGAGTATGTGTAAGTGTTTGTCATATATATCTGAGCAACATTCTACTTAACATGCACTGATTCTACACTAATAGGTGTGATCTCTGCTAGAGGATATTAGAGTACTGTGGTTGTGTAAAGATATGTGATCCCCAACTTGTTAAAATAATATACATATATAATAATAATAATAAAAAAACAGTAGTAGTAGCATTTAAATAAAACAATCTTCAAACATTGCCAATGTCAAAAACATATTTAACATCTTAATATAATAAATATAATGCCAATGACATGGATAGGGAGGGTAATTGAAATGAACGGCAGGCCTCACTGAAGTTTATTCTAAAAGCTATATTGTGATAGTGTCAGTGAATCTATCACATTGTGTTGTTTGTTTGTCAGTTCTTTAAAACAAGTGAGGTTGGAAGGGTTAAAAAGAGTCATTCTTGGTTTGAGCGTGCTAAGCTAACAAATCCAAATGTGCAAAAACTGCATAATACAGCCCATTTGGAACAATGAGAACATCTCCATAGTGCAATCTACATTGAGAACTGTTTTAGTTTACATTAATCACATTCTAAAGAAAGATATAAAGGAGACTGATTTGTTCAGCTTTAGTACACTGTACACAGCTCTGTTAAACCTGAAGTCTTTTGGCAACTTTTCTTAAATCAGAGGGGTCATTATGAATTATATCCAATCAAGTTGATCCCATTACTAGGGACTTAGATAATCCGTATATATAGCATTAATAAACGTGAGCAGTACCAATATTCCCCTAGTCTTCATTGGGGAATTCATAGTGAACTGGCATGTGTAATATTGCTCCATTCTGGAGTCTAATATTCATCTGCCACATCTGATGAGCGGGAACATCAGGTGCACAGTGGACGATGATGGCCAGCAGAGAATTAAAGCCTTTGTGCAAACAGCACGCCATTAAGAAAATAATTTGCGTTGTCTTGAATCCAAGGTTACATAGATAATTGAGGTTAAAGGTCAGAAAGAAATGAAATCTAATTTAGAGTGGTACAAAATCCAATCTTCCAAACTACAGATTAGGATATTAAAACCGTAAGTGTACAAGGCTGAATCGACTGTTCAGCAGACAGCAGAGAAATGATATCTTCTGCAGGTAATGTAAAATGTTTCCTAGGGTATTATTAAAAGTCATGCTCCTGCAAAAACTGCATTGAATAAATGCCCCTTAGATTTTAACAACATGATCAAAGTCACAGAGGGCACTAAAAAATAAAAGGGCACTCAGCACCTTTAACCAGCCAGTAAAACGTTATAAATTGCAAGTCTACAAACCAAGGAATGACCCCTTCTCCCTTCACTTACAGGTATCAGGGTGAGAATGCGGGAAATGTGGACCTGAACAGGGAGAGTGGAAAAAGAAAGTGTGATAAAACAAGTAAAATCAACTCAAGTATTTCCAGTAAATTTTGCTGTGAGACTGGGCATACAGTACGCGTGTGTGTGTATTGTGTGTGTTAGCACTGATGTAATCTGATATGCTGCATAGTCTGCAATAGTGTATTAAGTTGAAAGTTGGGTGGTGCATACATAATTTCTGCACCGGTGATTCTTTGTTTGTCACCAGCAAAATTGAGAATAGATACAAACTATAATTAGTTTTCATAAAAGCCATGCTATTTTGTGCAAAGAATTTTAGTTTTACGCGATACGTTTAATTCTTACTTTTCGAGAGCCAATCATTTGAGGGCTCGATCATGTCTCTCACTGTTCAGCTACAACTAAATTTAGAGGGTTTTTATTAAATGCTTTAAAACGCTGGTGAACACATGACATTAAATAATGCCAGACCCCATATGTGCGTGTGTGTGTGTGCGCCTATAGAATTGTGTAGGTCCTCAACCACCAAATAAATAAATAAATAAATAAATAGCTTTTGTTTGAGCTAGCAGATCTAAACAGTGCCATGCATGGACAATGTTTATGCAAACGCAGATATGTACATTCTGGCTACTGACGGCCAACAAACAAGCATGTGTGTCAAAGCTGGCACTGGTGTCTCCTAAAAAACATGTAAAACACTTCTTATGGACTTTCGTGCACACATATATATACAAAGCACACAGTCTCCCCCCAACCCAAACCATTCTTTGCCCAATTACGTCGCGTTCCCCAACATCTCATTACTAAAGAGGTCCTCACGCCTTATTACCCCATGATTCCAGACTAGCAGGGGCCACTGTCACCAGTCTGACGGACAGTTTTGATGCGTGTTGTTGCTCCACAGTAAGTCGTCCAGCAGGGGGGGCCCCCCCAGTGTAGGTACAGTATAGACACCACCACCAGCACATGCATGATCTGATGGCTGTTGCACCAGTAGTCAAAGAGGCCTGGGCAGAACCGCTCGGGGATTCGCGTGATATTGATGACACCGCCCAACACCGCTAGTGCATCCATGGTGAGAAAGTGACGCAGTGAGGGGGGATCTTCCTCGCCCACACCTATCCAGCGCAATAGGAAAAACGAGAAGCGGAAAAGCGCCTGCCAGGCGAAGGAACGCAGACGGCGCACTCTGCTGCCCGCTGTGACGGCACAGTAGATGGCGTAACTGGAGAGCAGGATGTATATCAGCAGAGCCACTGTGCGGGTGAAAGGGGTAGCAGAGAAGAGTGCTGTACACGATGGGCAGGGCTCCTGTGAACCAAACACGTGTTACTAGGATAACATGTAACTGTACAGCTCACATTCATTCACGTATGTTTGGTGAGCAGATACGAAATTTCCACAAAAAAGGGTGGATTGCTTTATGGCAGCAAAAAATGCATCATGACATCACAACAGTGATGTAATTACAACAGTGGATTCCACTCACTTAGTATGTTTGGTGAGCAGATACGAAATTAATAAATAAAATAAAAAATAAATATAAAAAATAAATAAAATAAAAGCACAAAACAAATGGGAATGTCCTATATATATATATATTATATTAAATTATATGACATTTTAGGCATTTTCTTCACCATAAATTAAATGATATTCTGTACTTTTAAAAAAAACTTATGTAATGAGCTGTTAAAATTTTTTATTTATATGGATTTATATGGTAACTAAGGGTTAACCAAATAAGTTTTACTATATAATTTTTATATACTATCAATTAAAATTATTAACATATTTACAAAAATGCCATCTTTTGCACTAAGGTAAAATTTTAGAATATTACCTAAATATTACCTCAGTTTTCCTAATGTAATTAACACTATCCTCAAAACCATTTCTGTCTCATAAAAACCTAATTCACTTTTACAATAAATCAAATTAAATTAGTCAAAATGTCCTTTTTTGACTTTCTACAAAACGTTCCTTTGTTTTCCATCTAAATGGTGGATAATTATGAAAACTAGGAAAAAGCACTTTAACATTCCAAATGAGATCTTTATCAAACAAACCGAGCAAGAGACAACGGAAGTGCTGTGAAACAGTCTGGTCACTGCTGCTGTACATGTGACAACAGAGAACACCGTCTTCCTGTAAGGCACTTCAATGTCTATATCTCTTTTGTTTTCTCTTTGCTTCTTTATTTCCTTTCTTGCAACACTGTTTTCTTGTACAACACTTCTCCTTTGGTAAAATGTTGCAACAGCCTGAAAGACGACTACAAATATAGGTGAAATGCATATTTAACTTATTCACTGGGATGCTGTGACAAGGTCTCTAATGCATACCAGCCTCTTTTGGTGATCACCGCTAAACATAATGTGATGACAGATCACTTCATCAGGTATGAACAACCTATGCAAAAATATAAAATGTAGGGTGTCGGAGGAAAAAAAAAAAAAAAGCTTGAATCAGCAGGGGGAAACATGAGAACAGAAAATGAAAAGAATACGGAGAGATAATGTGCTGGAGCGCTCGGATTGATCTGACAGCAGTTTGAGATGCTTGACCTATAGGGGTTGATCATGCAGATTCCGCACATATCTAGCGTGAGGCAGGGTTTTGTAGACGGGCTCGCCGCCCTCATGGTTCATAAACAGGTGGTAGACCACTGAGCCCAGCTGCGGTGACAGGCCGGCCAGGAAATGCACCACGCCAAGCCACGTCACGGTGATCTGTGACCAGGGGATGTTGAGCGGGAGCAGCACCAGGAAACAGAGCAGAGGGATTCCTGAGTGGAGAAAAAGAAAAACAACGAGACAGAGAAGCTCAGGAGAGTCATTGTACACATAAGAAGTAGTTGAAGTGCTGTTGAAACACGCAAGGCCTGTAAAGAGAACAAGAAGGTTGTTATTTGGCATTATGCTCAGGCAAGACCCTGCCAGTGTTTCACCGTTGTCCCTCAAGTTCGAATGCTGCAGCCTAAACAACACATGGATTTATGGAGGACCAGGGAACAGCCCAGCACAAGGAGGGTCTCAGTGGCTTGCTGTGCTAATTTTAGCAGCAGCTGCCAAAATGCCAACGACACACTAAAACAAAGGTCTTTAAAAGTCTTTAGCACTAAATGACAGTCAGTGGGCTTTTTACTAGTGGCTTAAAGTACATGAAAAGGACAATCTCATTGGACATTATCTGTCTTGTTTGTGAATCTCTTTTTCTCTCTAAGCCCCGTCATTCCCCCAGTGTCAAATGATTTATCCTAGTCAGGTTAAAAGCACCAGTGCCTTCTAGCACATCTATTTGAGTGAGTTATATCTGTTGGCTTTACACTCGCTCTGATAAAGACACTATTGATAGAGAACATTCACTCTGCCCTAGAAAAGTTAATGCATTTGAGCTGCACTTACACTTTGTATGTACTGTAAATGTTATATTTAAAAAAAAAAAAAAAAAAAAAACTGTTTCATTGGCAATGATGATATTTAAAATTTAGATCATTTTCCACCAGCATTATACAAAATAATGCTTTGATAAATTATAGTTATGACATAAAAAAAATCATAATTATGAAATAACATATACAAATATATACAACCATATACATACATACATATATTATATAGATATAATATATATATAATATACTATATATATCATATATCAAGTAATATTCCAAGAGTTGAAAAGTTATAATTATGTTTAAAAAAGACTGACTTGTCATAATTGTGACTTTCATATCTAAATATGACATTTTGTCATAATTTTAACTTATTTCATAATTACAATTTTTCATCATTTAACAAAGATGAAATGAGAGAAAATGAAGATTCTATATCACCATTTCTTACCCTTATGTCATTCTAACACCTGTATGATTTTCTTTCTTTGAACACAAAAAGATTTGATTGATGTTGGGTCCCCGCTAACATTTATTGTGTGTACAGTTAAAAAAAAAAGAAATAAAAAAAGAGAGACATTTCTTAAAATAATTTCTTTTATGTCCCATAAAAGTGGGACAAACACATCAGCAGAAAAACTTGGTTAGACCCAAGAAGAAACAGACTAGTAATGATTATTAGTCATAGTCAAGTGTCAGAAATAGACTGAATCATCTTTAAACAGCAGATGTTACAGGTAGAAAACCCGTGAAGAACATCAAACGTTGCCCTGAAGACATGGCGTGCAACCCAACAAATGGTATTGCAATTGTGCAGACATATCATGCAAAGTAAAACACAAATACTTGAACACAAAGCAAACACTGTGAAGGATCATGCACCTCGGTTGCGTTCCAAAGCAAGAATGGAAAATTGCCCTATGTAAAATAAAAAATAAAAAAAGAGTGACGATATATGCAACAAATTTTCATTCATCAGTCTTTATTGTCACCTTGTCTTACAAACTCCAAAAGGAGGTATTTTTATCAATTCAAACAATACAGACACAGAATAAATGCCTCTTTATTTCAGCTTAGAAAAGGTGAAGGTGCAGCTCCCTACAGCAAAGTCATCTTTTGGGTCAAGTTAAGCTGTGTCACTCATTTCAAACCTCTCATTTCTGCTTACTAGGGACAACAGCATTTGCCAGAACACTCTCAAATATACTCTGAACCACAGCGCTGGCTTTTTAGAACACACTCTGAGAGCTCGCACAGTGCAAAACAATATAGTCATACAGTACTAACAAAGTTTTTACCAGTCCAAATGGCAGTTTCAGTTTTGAAAGGAAAGGGTTGTATATGACAGCACACCTGCAGGCAACCACATGACCCAGCTTGATGAATCCACACAGTCCTGCAATTTAGAAGCATTTCCAAGCAGAAGAAATTCCTTTGGAGTTGACCTTTATACCTGATTTTACATTTTTTATATTTTCCTCTCAGCAAATGTTGCACCGGAGCACTTGTCTAGATACTGCTCACTGCAGCTGTGATATAAAAACATAGCACAAATTACTTAATTGTCTAGATACTTTTGTGTTACTGACAAATATATTAATTATGTATGGCAAACTGCAGTACATAGTGATGTACACAGCAAGAGTGGGATCTATGCATTTCAAGGCGTAGCTGTATAATCATTAAATGGACAGCTTTCAGAAAAAAAAGAAAAAGATAATTCTGTTAATTTAATCATCCTCATGTCACTCCAACCCTGTATGACTTTCTTTCTTTTGCGGAAAACAAAAGGAGATATTTTGAACAATCTATCGGTCTGTATTTTTTCCATTTAATGGTGTGATTGAAAATGTCAAACATTCGAAAAGGACACAAAATCACTTTAATCACAACAGTCATCTCATACACTACATTTCAAGTCTTTCAGGTTCATGAGAGAAATAGAAAATTAGCTTAATGATTTAATGATTCATTGAGTTCACTTATCACAACCTTGACACACTTTTGATGCTTTTTGAGGCTTGACAATGAATGGGGAAGATGTCACTGCATGAAAAAGGCTGAATAAGGACAACTTCAAAATTTGTTTAGACCAAGATGACTGTAAATAAATAGTTTTGGCGTGAATGTAGTTCCATTAACGTAGTTTCCGAAAAAACCCAGCAAGTGTGCAGTTTACAACAAATATAGACCATACCCTGTGTCTGGTGGTGTAGAAACACTGATCATTTAAATGGAGTTTAGACTAGAACTATGAATGGGTAATAATACACATGCAAATACTGGTAAGACCTAAGCAGCCAGGATGGGCAAAACTCCTACTGACATGAATGAAGTCATGCAATTTATTAATACTAATTCATTAGAATTATTAGTTAAAAAATAAATAAATAAATCAATGCCACAAAAAGTAAAGCAAGTTATAAGCACATAAAGAGGGAGGGCACTGTCTCCGCTTCCTCTTTTGAAGCAGTAGGCTTGTCTCACTCACCGTTTGTGTGTAGATGTTCCCCAGCTCATTGTGCAGATAGAAGAGACTCTTGATACACTCCTGGACGGAGGAGATGGGTCTATAGCCAGTCAGGACATATCTGTTGAACTGTAAATGTGGAGGAGAGCTTTGCCCAGTCCAGCAGTCTGGGGCCGTTTAAAAAATGCCATAGCAACCAGAAACAGTCACGACGACGCTAAAATAACTACGCTATTACATTACACACTTTACACGCACAACACAGACTAAAAAAAGACCCGACACCCTAGACATTAGTTGGAGAAGTGCAGTCCGGTCATGTGCGGCCAGCTACATGGCTAACAGACCCGCTGCTCTTTAGCCGAAACAAACTATTTTAAAAAGCAACTTTTGCCTCGGCTACGTTTTGTTTTGGAACGTTGACGGCGGCGGCGTCATCCACACGGGTTGACGTAGAAATTCCAGGCTGCTTTCATAGTGAGCTTCGCTGATACATAGCGCTGCATGTAACATTTAAACGAAGTGTTGTCACACCCTGCTCCAGCCTTTCAAACAAACCCCACCAGCTTCTGTCAGCTCGACCTCAGAGGCGACCCGAGGAGAGGTGGCTTTCGTTTGCTGCTCATCAAACAGCCACCGGCTAATTTCACCATCGGTAACGGCAGGGGTTTCGTGAACGCGGAGCCGTGTGCTCGGTTCAGAGTAACTTCCTCATATTCCCGCGGAGTGAATCATCACCATCATCATCTGTCCGTCCGGAGCTTTGGCATCCACTCTGATTTCTAAGCTACCAGCGCTCTGACTGTGAGAACTCGTGTGTGTTGCAAGAAACTGATACAAAAAGACTCATTTACTGGACCTGAACGAAGCAGGTGTATTTTTTTCTATAAACCAATACAAGTATGCGCTTAATATAGTGAGATACGACAATATTGCTTGGCTCCGACCATAAGTAGGTACTAATTATACAGTACAGTGCCAGAATCGATATGACATCCCACGGGGTTTAGGGGGTTAACATTAAAATATGCAGCTGATGTAAAAAAGCACACGAGTTTGATATGCTCTATTATCAAATTCTCATAGATATGGCAGGGTTCTTCCCCAAAAATATCAAGCCTCTCCTGGCATGTGCTCCTTGTCAGCGACGAGCACTGTTATCCAATAAGGAAGTGCATGCACCGTGCAAAGAAAAAGTGCACACGCTTTATCGTGTGCTGCCCTTTTTCAATTTTTATCAATAATAATATTTCGATGTCAAACGCACTCGGTGCGTTTTCTGTTCCCTGTCTCACACTAAACGGATAGCTCGCGAGCTAACGGGCTAGCTGCCGTCACCTTGATTGTGCCGAATGCAAAAACACACGAGCTTCACAGTCAACGTTTCAGCAGCGGTTAAACATCACAACCAGTTTTCCCAAACAGCGGCACACGCATTCCCGCGATCCCCCATGCTCCGTCTAAAATATCTCCATGCCGGAGGCTCGGCGTTTGTCATCCAGGGAACGGAGGAATGCACGGTGCTCAGCTCACGGGCGCACGTCTCGCCTTTGCTGCCAAGTGATGTTGCTGCTAGCCTGCAGTGATTTCATCCAGCAGAGTTTTTAAACGAGCGCTTTGCTGAGGAGATCCGTTTCTGATAAGCGGCTATGCCAAAGAAAGGTTATATATCCCCTACATTCCCCGCACATTTCTCTCTCGTGCGGACTGATGCCGGTGTGCGGGAGCATGCGGCTGGTGGAGGGGCGCAGCGGCCCGGACTTCACTCCTGATCCTCCGCTGATGCTGCAGCGCTCTAAATCCAGTCTGGACCAACTGGGACGAGCCGGGGGTGGCGCGAGCACAGGATCGATTCAATTTGTGCCTTTTAGATATTTTTTTTTCTATTGCAATATATTATGTTTTGGGGAATGTAGCCTAATATCAAGATTACATAATAGTCTATTTGACAGTCATTGTATCGTATACTAATGGTATTTTTTATAATGATAGCTCAAAAAGGGGCGATGGTCCGATCTCTGAACGAGTCGGACCTTTCCAATGAATTTGTTGAACGAACCCGAGTTTGAACGATTCGTTTATAAATCGAGCTAAATGATTCGCTTACGAATCGAACTGAATCAGTCCGAATGAATCTTACGGAGAATCGGCTCTTGTCCGATTCTCAATGAGCCTGCGAAAAATTACTTTAATTGAATAAAACAAATAAACAAATGTTACGACGTAGGCTACTGGACGTTTAGCTAGGACTTGTAGGCCTCGGACGTTTACCGTAGGCCTTTATTAAAATTCAGCCAAGACTTTAAAATGAATTTTAGTATAGTATAGTTCATTGTAAATGCAAATTATAAGTGTTAATTACACGTGTGAGGCTGTGTAGACCCCCTGTCTCAAACTTCAAGCAGGTCAATTATAAATAGAGGTTGGCAGGTGTCATAATGACATTCAATGATACAAGGTTGGATGATTATTTAGTTGTGGTGCAAATATTTCTGTATTATTCTTTATAATATCTTTGTGTAAGTGGAAATATTTTGTTTTATTGGATAAAAGATTCAGTAAAATAAAGCTGTTCACATGCTTAAACCTTAAGTTGTTTTGTAAAGAGTTAATTAATCTGTATTTTGTTTCCTTGCACCATGCAACAGTACAGACTATAATCAGTGTTGGGGAGTTAATAGTTATGCTACATGTAATGGAATTACATAATTTAATTATAAAATAAGTGTAAGTGTAATCTGTTACAGTTACTGAGAAAAAATGTGTAATTAAATTTTCATTTCAAATGAAATTTATTTAACCAATTCCTTTCCCAAATTACATCGACTGCTCTAAAATATGAGACACCCATGTTTGAGGAGTTTTAGGACACAGAATAGGACACATGATTGATTATTAGGTAACTGTTTTATTTCCGAATTGGGATTATGTACATGCTTTATTTTTTGAAGATTAAGGTTAACTCAGCTTGTTTTAAATGTTTTTTAAATGATTTACTGTTGACATTTATTATTTACAAAAGTAATCAAAAATAATAATAAAATGTAATTAGTTACATTACTTTAATAAAGTCATTGAAATATTTACATTACTTATTAAATTTTTAAACAGAGTAACTTGTAATCTGTAACCTATCCGGCTCACATCTGGCCCGTGTGAAATCCATGTGGGCCGGATCTGGGCCAACACTATGTTGCTGTCTGGGATATTACATTTTCCAGTTACCTTCCCAGGCATGACTATAATGTATGCAGGTTAAAATCGCTCAATTTTTTTAGTATCTTAACATCCATGTGAAAACACCCACAAGATAACACATACACCACAAGTATATAAATTGAAATTTCCAACCACTATGTGAGTATATAGTTGTTTTATGAGTCATGAAGCCCATGCAGAACAAACCCATGCTGACCACAGTCATACAATGACAAGTTTATCTGCATCTGGGCTTGTGACCTTTTGTTTAAATCTGCAAACAAGCCGTTGTACTTTTAACACTTAATTTAAAACAAACTAGTGAACTGGGGTGATAATGTTCAAAATGGTTAAAAACCTAAGATACACAGTTTGCCTTATACATTCATTTTAGCATAAACACATGAATTATGCATGCATCAATATACTGTTTGCATTATTTACAGATCTGAATAAGCAGTACACTCATGCTAAAAAAAAATGAAAAAGCTTTAAAAACGAGTAAAAGAACTTCTATCCTGCAAGGGCTGTTTTAAGTGTCAAACATCTATGTTTAGAGTTTGATTTCTATAAGCTTGCTTTTCAGGTCTTGCATATAATTATGTGAATGTCTCCATTTCTGTGTTGGAGATTCATTGCTTATCAACTTTTTTTTCAAATTCTGGTATAGGCACTTATTAAAGAAGCTAATGAATCTTCTTCTTTGCTGAATTTAAACCACATCCCTTGATGTCAAGCAACACCTTTTCTTACATTCTAGCCTTTTACTCATTTTTTTTTTCACATGATGAGATGAGTCAGTGACCAAGTGTGAATGTTCTTGTACCGGTCCATTGCAGTTGGGACACATGAGTGTACATAAATATGAGCACAGAACAGGTACTTCTCAGTCTGTGTTGGGCGATCTTAGATTACAATTAAAAAGACCTCGCAGGTAAGTGAAAAAGAGCTTAAACTCACTTAATTGTGAGTTTATTGACTGATAATAATACCTATATTAATATCTTCAAGCTATTTTTTTTAACTACTTTAAACTCCTGTAAAACAAATAATATAAAATAAAATAATGATGATGCTGAAGCACTAACAGCGTTAAAATTATTCTAGCGATTTTGCATGGGAACATTATAAATTTAAACTGCTAAAATCTAGCATGCCTATAGAATGATTCATTCTAAAAACATTAAAACTTATAAGGAAGGGTCTAGGATACACCAATCAAATCCTGCACAAAGGTTTTGATTAGAACCAATATATGAGCAACAAAGTTTATATATTAACATTTGCACTGAGGTTTAACAGTATTAATATTGTGCTCTTATAATCAGAATTTTTTTTTTTTTTTGGTCTTATTTCTCATTTATGTATACGTATCTCAGCAGAACTCGCAATGATTCCTCTAGTTATCCTGTGGTCTGGGCTTCTTCTGTACCTTCCTCCTCCAACCAGCCCGGCATGCTTTCTGGGTAAAGAAGCAGAGTGTCGAGATGCAAATTTTGTGCCAGGATCTGACTTGGCTGGAGAGGGTTTCGACATAACTAAGATGCAACGCCTGGGCACTTTTGTCATCGACATGAGTAAGTGGGAGCTCAAGAATAAAACATGTAACCTGTGCAAAAACCCATTCATGCAGAACAAAAAAGCAGAGCTCCCGGTGTCTGTGCTTTACTGGAGGGCCACCCAAAAGTGCAAAAGGTCATTATCCAGCTCCATTTATGAGTCCAGCGAGTCCCTGGTCAGTTCCAGCACCTCCTCCGTAGAGAACAACTGGAAAGTCGGCCTGGGAATAGGCAACATGGTAAGTAAGATGTCGGTGATTGTTGGCTGGAACGAACTCCAGACTCGCTGAGTATTCAATGGCAAAGACCAAAAAGGACAAGTTCAGCTTCATCAAGCAGTCTACATCCTGCGGATACTATGGGTAAGACTTAACATATATTAGTTAACTTCTGTGATGAATATCATGGTATATGGGTTTTAATGTGCAGCATTATAAACTGCTGTCTTCAGATACAGAATTAGCAGCCGCTCTCCTCTTCATCACGAGCTAAGTTATGAATTAACCACACTTCCGGAGACATATGACAACCAACAAAAGAAAGCTACTTGTCACTTATTGAAAAGTTTGGCACACATTACACTGTCCATGTAAGCCAAAATATATCAGTATCAATGTGTGCTATTTCTCTCAGTCTATTGCATATATGTCACTGTTGCTTGTAATCTGTTAGGTGAAACTGGGTGGAACAGTGCAATCTGTGACCAGTGTAAAAGAATGCATGGCTACTCTACAGGACCTCAGTACGGATGAGGTCAAAACATGTCTGGACGTCGAGGCATCTGCAAGTGTAATGGGGAGGATCAGCATAGACACGGCATACCGTCACCTGTAAAGAGAGCAAAGACAAAAAAAAACTGAGCAAGCACACAGTTTTTCTAACAGTTTTTACTGACAGGTTTGTGCTTTGAATTGGCAGAATGTGATTTAATTGAATTATCAGCTAAATTATTAGTTAAAAATGGCTAAACAATATAGTCTGATATTAAATATTAGTTACATAAATATAGTTTTTGTTTGTGTGTTGTGTATAGTTTATAATATTTTTTATTTCATATTTTTAAATGTATATTTTAATTTATAATATTTGTAATATAATTAATACATTTTTATTTATGGTTTATTTTTTGTATTACTTTTTTATTATATTATGTAATTAAAATTATACTTATAATAATAAGAATAATATTTTAATATTTAATAAATACATTTAATTGGGGGAATCTAAATTTTAATAAATTAAATTTAATAAATGTTAAAATTTAATATTTTCCTTGAAAGGTAGTACATTACGATACGATAGATAGATAGATAGATAGATAGATAGATAGATAGATAGATAGATAGATAGATAGATAGATAGATAGATAGATAGATAGATAGATAGATAGATAGATAGATAGATAGATAGCTATAGGGTTCAAGCTTAATTTTCTTTCTTTCTTTTCTACAAGGTTAACTGAAAATCACGGGTGGCCATGCTCAAAGACACAGCGCTCCTCTTCTCAGCCAGTAATGACCCTGGTGCTTTCAATCAGTGGCTGTCCACAGTGCCAGAAAAACCAGAAATTATTTCCTTTTCACTGAAGCCCCTCCATATGTTGCTGCCAGTCAAGGACCCAAAATATGAGCAGTTACGCCGAGCCATTCGTGACTACATACTGCAGAGGGCCCTTTGGAAGAAGAAAAGCTCTGGCTCTACACCTTGCAAGGCCGTTATCGCAACTAACCCCAAAGAGCCCTGTGTGTGCACCTGTCATAACAACCCTGGAGTTAAAGCAAACTGCTGCCCTGCACAGCTCGGACTTGCTCAGATTAGTGTAACTGTGATGAAGGCAACAGGTCTGTGGGGAGATTACTTCTCACAGACTGATGGCTATGTCAAGGTCCTGAGAAATCATAAGTTCTTTCTAGGGGAAACATCAGTGATTTGGAACCAAAACTCACCAACCTGGAACTGGAATTTTGATCTCGGCAGTTTCGTTCTCTCTCAGTTTGGGGGGCTGAGACTAGAAGTGTGGGATAGGGACAACAAGTGGGACGATGACCTCCTGGGGGCGTGCAACATACAACTAAAAGAACCTGGGGTGTAAAAAAGCGACTTCTGTCGACGTAACCATGGTTTGCTGTACTAACAAAACGAATGTAACTTGTGCTCCTAGTTTAGCTGGCCCCTCATGCACCCAGTACGTGGGCTCTCCGATGGCCTCCCATCTAGAGAAGGTATATGTGTCACGACACGCCCGTCCCATCCCCAAAGATGAGCTGGTGAAAATGGGGGTGCTTTTAGATGAGCGCCGCTTTTTGTTAAGTCAAACCAGTGATCCTAAAAGCAAAACGCAGACTTTGTGAAAGCTTATCATCAAAGCACAATAAAATAAGTAAAAAAAAAAAAAAAATCTTCAAATAAAATGTATAAAAAATTGTGTTTTGCATCTCAGCATTAAAGTGATGGATAACTATCCCTTTAACATTTTATTATCGATGCTTAATTAGCTTTTTCTTTTATTTTTGCTATTCAGATCTTTAATACGATCTGTGGGTGTTTGCTTTATTCTCTCAGTATGCCTTGCACTTACTTGCATGCAAATTTTTGTGGTTAATAAAACAATCATGAAAACAGCAGTTGAATTGATTTTTCTAAGTAAGTCATGTCATTTTTGGTTGTTAGGTTGGCGAACTGTTGAAAGTGTGTAGGAGGTTTAACGCCACAAGAGGAACTATGTGACTAACAGCAGCAGTGAGGCAAACATTTAGTTCTGATTTGACAAGTTTAGTCCAACGGTCTGACTCTACATCTGCATGTTTTAACAATGCACAGGTCAACGTGTAAATGAAAAGCTCACATGTTCCACTGACTTTTCATCTAGTCCCCATTTCACCACAGAGCATACTCAGCGCTGAAGTGGCTATTCGAGACCACATTCAATTCCTCTAAACTGAAAAGTGTACCCTCACTCAGCCCACAATGGATGAGTGTATTTTTTATTGGTAGCAAATACCGGTAAAGCCCACCCACAAGCTAGCATTTATTTCCTACATATAGCCCCTCTCACACATCACTCACGAATGCCTGCTAGACAAAACGGAGTAGTTCAAGGTAAGAAGCGAATTTTACATCACCTTTTAAAGAAAATAGTGATTTGTTTCTTGCTGCTTTTTTTATGACTGTGATGTAATGCAACTAAAATTTGTTCTTTTTTAATAATATTCCTCATGATCCCTGTAGGCAAAAAAGCTTTTTCCTTGTTCACGTTCATGCACAACATACTGTTATTTAAAAACTCCAGTGCAAGGCATACATCCTGTAATATCCTGTTAATATTTCAGAATTAGTTACATTTTGGAGACTAGAGTTTAAAAGTAAGGCATTAACCTGTTTGATCCCAGATAACCCTTTAAAATAATCAATAATTATTTTTGAAAAAGTGTGTGAAAAATTGTGTTTTTACGGTCGGGTCGCAATTGTGGACTGGTGGGATAATGTGTGTACTGAATTAACATATTTCTGTCAAAAAATAGTTTTATATCTTTGCCCAGCTATTTTAAACAGTTTGATCACATTCTAGGGTTACTATTATGCATAAAAAACCCTTAAACAACATTGATAGGAATACTGAGATAAAAGACAAATACATAAAAAAACAACCATCAACAAAATGTTTTACTTTTTTTTGTAACGCATATCAAAAGTTTTATTTTAGTGCTACCAGTATTACAACATCAATATTGTAACTTATTTGTAACATTTGAACTTTTAATTCATTGCAATATTTTGTTATTGCAATATTTTAGAGCAATTTTCACTAACAACTGCTATTGGATTTATATTGCATAGCCTACCTAAGTTCACTGTTATCCCTCCAGTCACTATCGTGACCATCAAGATGTTTACTCATTCAGTGACCACATTCAACAAAACTGAAAATATAAACCTTTTTTGTGACCAGTGGGATTAAATATATAGGTTATGTATTGTTTTACTTCAGACGTACTTCAGAAGTCAGTTAAACATTACAATTCTAGTATAATATCAATATTTTTAAATATTTATTTATTTATTTTTTACAGTATGAAGGTTTTGGCGCATTCACATAATAGTAATAGGATTTAATTAAAAAGTATCTGAAATGTGTTCTTTTTAAATATTCCTTATGATCCCTGTAGCCAAGATCAACTAATTGTCATAATCCTAACAACAATACAATACAATAACCTTTTTCCATCATGTTCATGGCGCAACAGACTGTCATTAAAAACTTGCAGGACAAGACATCCATCCTGTTATGACAGGCCTACTAAAAAATATTTAAAAATTAGTGATGTTTTAGAGATCCGACTTTAAAATATTATATAAGGTACGCATTTTTATTATTTTTTCATTTTGAAGAAAGTTGTTTATTATTTTAATGTTTATTTATAATAATTTCGAATTTTGAGTGTGAAGGTTGAGACTGTAATTTTAATAATTTTCTGTCATTTTTTTACTCACCATTGATTGTGCAATTTTGTACTGTTTATTTCAAGTTTCTATAAAATTAAATAAATATATAAAGAAAATATAAACACTCCCACACACATAATTGTCATGTTGTTTTTTTTCATAGGAAAGCAGAGCATCCATACACATTTTTACAGGAATGTGGGCGGTGCTTGTTTTTTACCTCTTTCTGCCCATCGTGCAGTCATGCACTAAAGGTAAACCCAATGAATGCGCAGAAGCAACCTTCGCCCCCGGGTCCAACCTGGCCGGAGAAGGATACGATGTGACCAAGATGCAGCGCAAGGGAGCCTTTGTCATTAACACAGAGGTCTGGAGGCGAAAGGATAAATCATGCACCCTTTGCAGGAACCCCTACATGGAAGGAGCAAATCAAAAGCTTCCCACATCTGTAGTAGACTGGAGATCCAGCAAAAAGTGCAACATTCAAGTATCAAGCTCCCTGTACCAGTCCAGTGAAGAACTGGTCAGCTCCAGCATGTCCTCCATTGAGAACAACTGGGCGGCTAGTTTGGGTATAGACGTTAAGCAAAATACAGGCTCATTAATTTTGGCTGGAACTAACTCAAAGCTTGCAGAGGTACTCAATGGAGAAGACCAAAAAGAGACAAGTACAATTTTGCTAGTCAAAGTATTTCTTGTTCATTTTTACAGGTGCGACATACCAGCTTCCATTGCCTCATGGCCTTTCTTGAATACTGAATACTTTTATTCATGATAAAAGAAACAAAAAGAGTCATAGCCTGCTCCTATCTCTTCTAACATTTTCCATGTCTACCTACAGCTACAGGGTCTCCAACAAGCCTGTTCTCCATCCCGAGTTCAAGCGCTCTGTGAAGGAGCTTCCCAAGACATACAATCTTGATTTCAAAAAGCGTTTTTACAAGTTCATTAACACCTATGGAACCCATTACATCACTAAGGTAATTCTGGTTTACAATTTACTCCACATGTATGGATTACAAAGGCCCAAAGATGCTACAACAACACAATACACTGCAAGTCAAACCATTAATCAGGGGTTTTTTGTTTTGCCAGGTAACTCTTGGAGGGACGCGTACACTCTGTGACCAGTATCAGACAGTGTGAGACCGCCCTGCAGGGGCTTAGTGCAGATGAGGGGTGAAGGAGACATGCTTGGACGTGGAGGCAAGTGCCAGCATTCGTGAAAAAAAAAGTAGATATGAAAGCAGAAAGTAAGCACTGTAATGAAGACAAGGACAAAACAGAGAGCAAAAAGCAGCTTCTCCAGCCGCTTTAGGACAGGTGGGTTTAAAATCATGATGTCTATTGTAATTTCTAGCTTGTCCATACATTTACTGTCCTGGACATCCTCTATTTTTTACATTTAGATTAGCTCTGCCATCATCTAATGCTCACTTAAAGTACATCTTCAAAAACATTAATAAAATAACAAAAAATAACTAAATGTAATCTTTAGCAGATCTACGATTTGATATCCCTTTTTACATACTGTAAATTATAATGTTGTGGTGCTTAAATTAATTTAACAGAATCATTTGAATTTGTCCATTATTTTTTAATATTTGTATTTTATTATTTAGACAAAACCGTAAAGAATTTTTATCTCAGTCACTTATCTGTTTTCAGGTCACATTGTAAAAAGTGAATTTCTTATTTGGTAGTTTTGCTTTGTTTTCCAGCATAAATATCTAAACATTCTAAAATCAGCAGACATTTATTCGAGAAGCACAATGACGCAAGTCTTGTTTTCTGAGATTTTAAAAAAAGGTTTTCTTTAAAACAAGAAAAAATCTTAATGGGTAAGAAAAATAAACTTTATCAAAAGGAAAACATTTATCCTTACCCCATTGGCAGACATGGTTTTTCTAAAAAATAAAATAAAATAAAAAATGTTTGTAATGTTTTGGTGTTTTTTATCTGTGTTTTGATGTATGTTGTTTTCTTTTTGAGGAATTATTTTCATTATTGGACCAGCACTTTGGTCAATGCTCTGTTGTTTTAATGGTGCTTTATAAATAAATAAATAAAACTGAACTGAACTGAACTAAAATGTAAATGTATCATTTAAGTTATATTAAAGTTAGATATTTGTACTGGACACAACAAAAACACTGAGAAAGAAATTGATTTTATGAAAATAATTTCATGTTCACTTCATAAAGGCTTTTAATATCAGCGTATCCCTAATCAACTGGTTTTTATTTCAAAGGCTGACCGAGGTGACCGGAGGTCACACTTCAGAGCCTGAGATCCTTTTCTCAGGAGGAAAAGACCCATCAGCTTACAAAGAATGGCTCGAGTCCTACCACAAAAACCCAGATGTGATTTCTTACTCTCTGGAGTCCCTGCATGAGCTAATCTCCACCAAAGATCCAGTGCGCAAACACTTGCGCCAAGCCATCCATGACTACATCCTGGAAAAAGTCCTTCTGGAGGAACTGCACTGATTCTTGCAAAGATGGCGTCAAAACCAACCCAAACAACCCGTGTGTCTGGCACTTGTCGCAAACAACTTCCTGGGATCACACCAGACTGCTGCCCATCTAAGCGTGGACCTTTCTCGGGTAAAGGTCACAGTCGTGAGGGCTCAAAATCTGTGGGGTGACACGACCACAGCGACCGATGGGTACGTAAAAATTGTTCGACAAAAAATAAACATTCTGATTGGACGCACTGATATGATCACGATAACAACTCACCCTACTGGGGGAGAACCTTTGATTTGGGTGATGTTGTCCTGGCAGAGAATGAAAAGATAAAACTGGAGGTGTGGGATGAAGATAATAAATGGGACGACGATTGGCTGGGAAACTGTGAAGTACCCATAAAAGCAGGTCATCAGGACAATTTCTGCACTTTAAATCACGGTCTGCTGTTCTACAAACAGAAGTGACATGCGCTCCAAGTTTGTCTGGCCCTACTGTGCAAAGTATGTCGGTTCCCCCATGAACTTTCAATGGAGAAGGTATCCGCATCCCGAAATGCACGACCTGTGCCAGCAGAAATACTGATGAGCAAGGGAAGTACTTCTGGACGACTTTATGTATATCAAAAGACAAATTACAGTGCTTAAAACTATTCTGTAGTCAGTTTTGGCTTTGGATCTGATTGTGAGACTATGCAAATATAACTTGAACCTTGCTTGTATTAATCACTATTAAAAAATACATATTTAATATAATTCTTAATATTTAATATTTCTTAACCTTTAGAGACAATGCGCAATATGTATTTATTATCTGCTGTTTTATTACAGGATTCTATGCTTGCACTGGCAACTTTTCACAAACACATCATATGCATTCGTATACTGCATTATGTTCTTTCCAGTATACATTTTTTTTTGTATTATAAAAAAATATAATATGATGTATTTGTATTATAAAAAAACAATGTTCTCGTGTCATGAAAAAAACTATGAATTGTCTGCTTGGACTGTTGTATTTTTTTTTTTTTTTCTGACCATCTGGGTAGTTAAAAACTGGCATACATAACCATTCTGTCACTATTTTCTCACCTTCATGTTGGTACGACTTTCTTTCATCTGAGGAACACAAAAGAAGCTATTTTGAAGAATGTATAAACTGTTAAACTTGAAGTAAATGGGGTCCCAAAACAACACTAGCACACCACTGACTTTTATTGTATAGACCTTAAAAAAAAACACTTTTGAGACCCATTTGAGAAAGAAAGACTTTTTCAGGTTTGGAATGACACGAGGTAAATAAGTAAATGATGACAGAATCTTTATTTTTGGCTTAACGATCCCTTTAACAATGGCTTTGACTCGTTTCCTCTGAAATGTTCTCTCATGATTGTGACACAGGATGCTTGTTATGTGGTTTTCCTGTAGATGGATGAGAACTGAGACAAGTATGTTTACCCATATGAGAGCTCACAAGATTATGACTGTTATATCCTTTGTTAGCGTTCACTTTAAGACAGTCATGTAATGTCTAATTTGATCAAACATGACTTCAACACAGAATGAATTAAACCACCTTTAGCTTTGTTCTGATGCTAATAGTGCAGGATCAAACCCCGTAATTGCTATCATTGTGCCCTTACAGCAGAACACGGGGAAGTTTTGTTTTCCCGAAACCCTCATTGATCTATAGTTGTCAAACAAACACTAAGGAGTCAGACCTTAGGAGGTGGAATATTTTAGTGTTTCGTAAGAATTAAACTACCAGCCAATGAAGTGCTTAGCATGTTTTAGTTCGATACAGAGACACACAAGGGACGGGAAAAAACACTCCACTGGACAAGACAAATAAACAGACTGGGGAAACATAAGGGAATCAGGCCATATCACAATGAACTTCAAAAACACATGTACACACAAAACCCACATGCCATGCAAATGGGCACAAAACTAACACTAAAAGCAATATGGCAGACAAAAAACCTGTCACCAAAACTGCACAACACGGTGAGGAACACTAGGCATAAAGGGGCTAAAAAAACATTGAAGAGTTTAACAGCATGGCCTTGGAAATCAGCCTAGACAGAAAAGGAATATGAGAGGAGATGGATGAGAAAGGTAGAAAGACCCACCACATGCTGAGTTAAGAATAATGATCTTCTAATATATCATCTACCTTTGTCGCCATTCCCATACCCATGCCACTAAGCGTCTGCTTCCCAGCCTTCTGTCCTGTGAAAAATAAAAGTACAAGCTCCAACATCCTTGGGAACTGAACCACACATTAGACCTTAACAGATGTCATTAGGTTAGATATGTGTGCGATTTGTCTTACCTCATATCATTGATTTACTCACCACCATAGGGCCCCTGACCAACCCAGTGCTTAGTGCAGCTGCATAGCCTGTGCCTGTAATCACGTCACCCACTGGTTACTTAGTCAACAGCACTTTGTGTTTGTTAGTCCGTCATGTCTGTTAGGGTTTAACTTGTTATTGGCGAAAGCCCTGAAGATGAGAACCCAGACGGTGGTCATTCGGCATGCATCAGTTATCAGTCAATATTAAAGTAATATTTAATATTTAATTATTAAATGCATCACACTAAGGTTCAAAAAAGTTTGGGTCCCTGTTTTGCGAGAAGTCTCGTATGCTCTCACCCAGTGACTGATAAAACACAGCAGCAAACCTATAAATCTTGTGAAATAATATTGAAATTTTAAAACAGCTGTTTTAAAATGCAATTTATTCCTGTGATGGCACAAAGCTGAATTTGCAGCAGTCTTCGTGTCACATCGGTCCTTCAGAAATCTTTCTTCTATGATGATTTGACCCCTCAAGTTGCATTTCTTAGTACTATCAATGTCGAACAACAGTTTTTGCTCTTAATATTATTGTGGTAAACTTGTGAGCAACATTTTTTTTTCCAGGACTCTTTGATAAATGGGACGGTTAAAGGACCCAGCATTTATTAAAAAAGAGAAATAGAATAGACATCTTTTCATAACATATAAATGTCTTTATTATCACTTTTGATCAATTTAATGTATCTTTGTTGAAATCACAAAGTATTAATTTCTTTCAAGGGGGGAAAAAAAACATCTAATTTACCCCAACTTTTATGGAATTGTAATTTAACTAGAATATGTTTTAGATGTATATGAATAAAACAAAACTGCTTATATTCTCACCATATTTGGCGGCTGTCTTTGTAGCATCGCAGCACCCAGACTGACTTGCCTCAGCACCAACACGCTAACCAGGATCAACTGCGCGAAAACACCTGTACACCCGTGTCCCCGCACTCCGACAGTCCCTGCTGTTCTGTTTTGTCTCTTTTCCACCAACTCCATCAAAGCCCAGCCTGCAATGACTTGTGCACTGTAAGGAATCTGCGCCTCCTAGCTCGCTGCGGCTGTACAAACCTTTTGTTATCCGCAAACACGCCTGCAAATCTATTTCCCCCAAAACGCAACCATATTTACCTGCTAATTGGCTCCCGCCCTCACCTGTACCCCTGCTAGGAGGACCCCCCCATCTTTCCTTTCGTCTTATAAACAGTTCTGGGCTCTTTCTGCGCATGTTTGGTTTATTACTATATCTTTATTCTCTTGTTTTAAATCTCATTCTTTTTCTAACAGGGGGACATTTGTGTCAAGTACAAAATCCTCAGGCAAAGCATCAGGATAGCGCGGTCAAACTGAGATTTGATGTTGCATTTGCATACAAACAAACATGGCAAAATGCAAATTTCCCCAAAGAAGCAGTGTATGCCCACAAGGATTGGTCTCCTCCCTATTGTAAGCCACACCATAACTACCCAGTCTTGCCTTGAGCGGCCAAGTCCAGCTGAGGACCACAGGCTGGCCACCGTTAAGGCAAGGATCCAGCAGCTCCAAGAACTCCACCAGACCCTTTAGACAAATTTGAAACCAGAGCCTATTATAGGATCAAGCAACCACTTAGCCACTTCAGACATTCTATAGACAAAGAAGAAGAGACATTAGCATGGATCAGCGATTGATCAAATGATACTGTACAAGAGTTTTGCACATTTGTCAATGGCAGGTGAAGTAGGAAATGGTCCTGTAATCTGTCCAGTAAGATTTTTAAAAGAAATTAATCTCATTACATTGAATAGCCAAACCCAAACCCTGTTTGAACGGTTGTGTATTTAGTGTGTTTTATCTTCAGATGGACTTTTCTTACCTATTTTCCTAGACTTGGCCAGCACCCAGGCGGGGTTCACTACCAGTCCTCGTGGCCTCCAAGGCCTCCAGCTCGCGGAGACCTGCAAGAGCAGGACACTGACCTCTGTGATTTCATGCAGATGATGCTGCTTCTCGTTAATGTATGCGCAAAACACTCGGTTACCATTTCCATTAGTATATCCTAGGAGCCTATACCAGTTATCTCAGATTACCTTAGTATTAGTATTAACGCAATTGCACACGACAATCGAGCTGATTTGCTCCATGTGTTCCGTTATTGCCAGTTCAGACATCCACACAGGATTAGGCTGGAGGAAGTTATTTTTACACTCTTGCGTAAAACATATTGTGTATCAATCACAGCGACAGAGTGCAATTAAACCACTGGGCAATGAAGTGCTGACAATTATTGCAGGTTTTTTGAATCACTTTTGTGTGAATGCAATTGCTGTGGTTTAGACCCATCCCTTACCAGCGATACCGTTCGGCCCCCCATATCAGCTAAACATGTTGGGTAGGCGGTCTGTACCATAATTATAATTGTCCAGCTCAATTTCTTACATTATGCTATTGTTAGTGTGACCTAGGACCTGCTCCCGTCGTACTCTCCAGTCCGGACTCACCTGTCCTACCCCGTCTGCGGTGTGCCATAACTCACCTGCCGTTTCGCATTGCGGTAGCGCTGCCGACCACTGGTACCATCTCCCCCTGCACAAGGTAGTTCACAGTAACATCCCCCCCCCCCCCCAGGGAGCGCCACTGTGGTTTGCCCCCGTGTACACCAAGAGGTGATCTCGGAACCACAATACCCCTAGCCTAACGAGTCGTGTGCCATTTTTGGGTGGTTCTTGCACAAAATGCCTCGCACACTGTTTGTGCCTCCCTCCCATTGCCGAGGTCTTAGAGGCGGCACTTTGCCTCTAGAGCAGCTCTGGCTTTGTGCTGAAGCAGCAGGTCTGCTGATCTGACCACACTTGTGCTTCCTGCATAACAACATGTTTGATATTATAAAGGTTTCCACTGGGGTTACTAAACAGAGACAAGAATAGAAAAATCATTAAGAACAATTAAGGGAACAAAAAGGCTAAAGTAGGTGTCACAGTTTTTACTTCCAGTAACGTTTTTCATGGCAGGTCCTTATCTGTCACGTGACATGTTGTTTACTCAACGCTATAGAAAGCGTGGACAGAATTAAAAAAAATAAATAAATACCAAAAAAAAATTCATAAAAAATTACAATGTGTGTTAATTATTTGTCAATACCAGGTTATCTGGTACCTTTAAAAGGTCTGGGGTCTTTAAAATTTTTTTAGTGTTTTTGAAAGTCTTTATGACTTTGAATTTTGAATTCTTCTCTTGAACTTCCATGATTACTCCAGTCATCTGTCACATGATCCTTCAGAAATCATTATAATAATATGTGATTGTTTGATGAATAGCAACTTAAAAAAGACACAGTATTAATTTGAACTGGAATTTTTTTAACACTACTACA
Source organism: Cyprinus carpio (assembly GCF_018340385.1). Classification (NCBI taxonomy): domain Eukaryota; kingdom Metazoa; phylum Chordata; class Actinopteri; order Cypriniformes; family Cyprinidae; genus Cyprinus; species Cyprinus carpio. Next base: position 23,042,370 of record NC_056599.1, on the reverse strand, counting down.
AATTTCTTAACTGTCACCTTTTAATGATTTTTAATGTTGACCTCTTGACTGAACAATTTTTCTTTTGACCAACACTAATAACAATCCTACTGCCCCCCCATCTTTTGACAAAATAGTGTACAAACCGCTGTAGAGAACACAACCTCCAATCAATAGACTTTAAACTCCAAATCTCACAAGTTGCTGACATGCAGTCCTCTGTGACAACTCCGCCCGTCTCCCTCTATGTAATGAATAAAATAGACATTGTTTACCAATCTGCCTTCCTGCTCGAACTTCCCTGTGGATATCAACCTGCCCCTAGAAACCTGTATCAGCAATAAAAAATAAACAAAATTGGTTAGCTTGAGCAAAATATGAATATTCCAGAGCTTTAATGATACTGGGGACCTTTGCGAGAAGAAACAATATTTCCAAACTTTCTAGATACCTGCTCCATAACTGTCCAGTATCACCAGCTCCAAGATTAACCAGCAGCACCAAGGCGTATCCTGTGAAGCAAAATATGCACACTCTGGCACTTTGGCACTCGTCATAAAAATCCTGGCCACACAGAATAATTGATGTTCGGAGGGCTGTGGTCAGAGTAATCATAAAGCTCAATACGAATTCACCGTTACTAACTGCTGGCAGTGGTCCTTACATGGGGCCTTGTCGGCGAGACAATCACGCCAGCCTGCATTGGGCCCCTTCAGCATCCACCGGCAGATACAGTATCACGATTAAAGGGCCCCTCGAGTGACTCATACACCACCGCTCCATGCGCACCGCCCCACAGCAATAGATGACAGGCAATTAGTCTCCAGCACACAACACACCAACACACACACACACAAAAAACACACACAACCTTTCTGAACATCTGTGGGGTACCGACAACAACACTTATTCATAGACCTGCCGACTGCAAATGAGTCCATGATGAGGTGGTGCAATTTTTCCAGTCCACAATCTTAAACATCTAAAGGCCATATTATTCATTTCATTGGATGACAGTTGGAGTAGTGTGCATTGATTTCTAGACTGGAGAAAACAGCACCCTCGTGACATGCGATTCAGCTATAAGACCAGTGACATTTTAATAGCAGACTTTACCCCTATTGAATGGTTGGGTGCCCTGTCGCACTGTGCAAGAAACTCGGGCTCCTGTATTGTATTACAAGTCTTGGTTACATCTCAACCAGAGCTCCAGACCTTAGTTCCCATCACCCGTATATGCCTTATATTTTAAAGACAATCGTTTTGCATGCCCTCAAGCCTCTTGTTCCGTCTTCCCCACATCATCCCGTTACTTCCAATGAATATAAACATAAATTTACTGAAAGAACTTTTTTTACTGATTAACTTACAGATAGGTAATAGAGCATTTGTATGCTACAAAGGCTATATAAAAACTTTAACCATTGTTTTGATAATTCCTTCTTCCAGTTTAAGCATATCTGCCGGCGTGGACCGAGAACCCACATATCATAACAAGTATGGTTAACTACACAATGTAGCACGAATCATGTTACCAGTAGAGTCAATGGGCATAGACATCGATACGACAGTTCAAAAGGCGGGGGGATGATAAAAGGTGGTATAAGCTAAAATAACATATGACGGTTTTCCATCAACATTGAATAATAATAATAAAAATTATTTTGGCATCTAGTCAGCATATCGAATGATTTTAATGCCAGGTATCATTGAACTTCGTTATTAATTGCCATTTTTGGATCAAATGAATACAGTCTGTTGGTATTGACATAAGGGAGAAAACGTATTAAAAGCTGAACAACCCCCAAACGTCTGAATGGTAAGTGTATATGACAACAAAAGTATAAGATTTTTTACAGTCCTCTATTGTGTTTTGTGGTCGAGGCTTAGAATTCAGCTGTTGAGAGTGTGTCTTAACCACTTAATTTGTAGCGCACCATGCATTCCCTTGGTCAACACTCCGAGAGTCCCTGAGGGGAAAACGCTATGGGACCAATGTCAGCGACATTTACTATTATGTAGTAAGTTCCCCACATTGCATATCATGACCCCTTAAAACCCACCAAGAAGGGAGAAGTGGCCTGTGCGCCTAAGATGCACTGTACACAACTGTATACAACTATCTGGACCTGCTTGATAAGTCTGCACAGCTCATGACTCACTGCGTTGATGTCCAAATCCACTCTAGCAGATGCACTAAGTTGGAAACAAACATATCACATAGTGGTAAATAATCACTCATGAGAGTCTCGTGCTGTAATGCACAAAAAAAATCAGTGATCCTACACCTTACATCGTTAATAAACGAATCTTCAGATGGGCCACTGGTTTATAAATCCTTAATATTGTAGTGATCCAGTGATACTCTGTAGTGTATGCCAATAGAGTTTTTTTAAAAGATTAACTTAATGTATCATATAGAATAAACAGTGTTTCTTATACAACAGAGCTGCGTGTTGTAATTCTCAACCTGGAACCAGAAATCGAAGCAGTAGACCCTTTCGACGCTAACGAAACAGGTATTTCAACCTCATAGATCCACAGCTTAAACAAGCCGATATACACTCGACTGTATACTAACAGACTATGTCAATCAAATTGTAACAACAATTAATCTTATATATCTCAAATATGAAGTCTCCACATAAAGCATCTGGGATGAGTTTAACGAGTCATTGGCTATCAGCAGCCTGGTTCCAGTAGGGACCCCCCCGTCCGGAACTGTAACCTAAACACCAATAACAACCAGATGTGACATTCAACAAAGATACGCCTACATTCGACAAACAGCAGCATGCTGCTATCTGTTTTACGAAGAGCATAAGAGAAGAGCTACTCTGGCGGAAGAAAAAGCAAAGGTACAAAACACGTGTCAACTTACATTTCACAGATGCGGCATGAATCGGTATATCAGGACTGAGATATCATGAAGCAATAGTGCCACTCATAGTGCATCTGATAACATAGCTAACAAACATACTCTCGTGTCCTCAACACGAATTCCAGAAAGATCAGCTGCGAACAAACCGCTTTAAAAAGCCGAAAGCACATCACAGGAGGACTGAGTTTACCATCTAAATTGCTCGCCTCTCAATTCATATAGTACTAAGTGTATAATTTTAGCTGCTTAAACGTTGTTCGGGTCTGGCAATGGGATCTCTGCATGACTAAGAATAGCGAGGGCTGAGACCCCCTCTGGGTGCACTGGGGCGATAACACTCTGTGAATACACGACCACATATCAGACTGAGAGCCAAACTCAGATTTTCAATGGCGAGAATGACAAAAAAGCTCACTCAATGTTAAAAGCCTGATTACTTAATAGGGGTGTTAAACTTTACGACCCACTAACGTACATAGGAACTTCATCATGCACGTCCTAACCTATGCACTCAATGCAACGTGGGCGCGCTACGAATGGGGCTGTTCGACGTTTGAGCGGCAGGACTCCACCATTCCCATTCACCAAGTGTCCGTACCACATGGTCCTAATCTAAACACAGTTTTATCTCAATAGTTTCACTCTAAACTTTTTTGCATGAGCAAAAAGAAAATTTATTGCTCACCCTCGTGGACTTTCTGGACAGTACAACTTTAATTGACACTCGTGAGATCCTGACCAACCTGATAAATAACGATTACTCCCAGCATCAGTTTGAGATCTTGTTGATGCATCTACAGTATACACTGCGAAGACGTCCCCGTAACACAGCTCAACTTCGCAGGAGGACCAAACATGACTTCAAACCGCACCAAACACCCACAGCGCACCCAAACAACCTATATTAATTCTCACCCAATGTAAAAAGGCAAAAACAAAACATGACGGCTAATATGTTGATCATTAAATACCGTTACCCCCCTGTCCGTTCCAAAATCCGTAAAAGGCTTTGAGCCTTGAATTTCAATCTTAGAACACATTGAAGTATATTTTTGCGGATGAAAACCTGGAGGCGTTGAGACTGTCCCAATAAACTCTTCCCAATAATCACATGTGTCAAGGCCAGGTAAATGTAGAAAGGGCGTACTGTCAGAAAATACTCCATCTACTGCTGCATCTAAGCCATGCCATCTGGTTATCAATGATGAAACGCCACAGGAAACACGTTTTATGTAAGTCGAAGACAAACAAAAATACCCGGACTTTATTTATAAATTCCCTTGTGTTCAACTAACTCTACCTGCTGGTGTCGCTCCATAATCACCCATTTACTTAACGTGAATTGTATAGGGCTACTTTATTTAATCTTTCCTCGAATCGTTTCTTACTCATTTAACCCACTGATTGCATGTCCTGATGGCGATAGGGAGTATTTCTGACGACGACTTTCATAACCACTTTTATGGACCTTGACACTGGTATTTTATATGGCATTATTTGGACAGTATCCTCAGCCTCCAGCTTATCAGCCAAAATAATCTTAAATGACATGTTCCGAAGACAAACGTAAGCTTTCTAACGCGAGTTTGTGAACGACATGAAGTTGCAAGCAGTGATTAAGTGCAACAAATTTTATTTTGGGGGTGGCGTATCCCTTTAATACACAGATTAAGACAGCCGACACGCAGGGCAAATAATAAACACTGTAAAATAAATAAAATCATATAGAAAGAACCATTTTTTTTTAGTCAATGAAAAGAATAATCAATATTGTTCTTGTTGCCTTTTTAAATACAACATATAACAACAATTCCTGAAATCAATATGTCCATTTTACTTGAGAAGCAACTGTACCTGGTTTCTCTCTTTGTCTTGGAACGATAGTTGCCGCAAGTCAACTTTACTATGGCCTTCAAACAACCAACGCATAAAAACTGTGAAACTGCCAATAATAAAGATAAACTTAATTTTAAAGGAAAATATTTTATTGTGTCCTCACCCTATGTTGCAGATATTTTTCATTAGATTTTTCATAATATATTCAATTTATTTGCATATTTTTGTTTCCGAAAAACATTACCTTATATTTATGGGCAATTGCTTTCCTCAGGTTATGTCTCGTGATTTAAGAATGTTTAAGGATATTTTCTATTTGCTTGTGTGGTGAAGGTTTTTCTTATTCAGATCCTGTATGTCGCATTTCTGCAGTTAAAAAATGAAAAAAAGCATGGAATGAATATCTATGAATTTTGATGATCTGTGAATAGGGAATTAGCCCTAGTCCCTAAAGGGAAATGCAAAGAATGGTTCAGAGATTGGAGGGTTTACCCTTTTGGGATGGTTTTGTAGCCTTGCCCTCTGTGGGTGTGCCAACTGGTACAACCATATCCTGAAGACCAAAAAATTAGTGTGTAAATGTCATTTTCCACTAGCTTTGATACACCAAAGCTAAGATGAGCCTTGTTTTGTAATAGCATGCAATTTACAACCTGTTTTACAACCCTGGCTCTAACATCCTTTCCACCAGCAGACACAACTGCTAGTCTGTTCCAAATCATAAAAATCGGATAAGCTATTACTCGCCCCATTAAGGCTCAATTAGATACAAATCACACATAAAAGATTTAGCCTGCCATATTACAACGACAAACAAAGATATGAACCGCTTGCTTACATCATCCAACACATACTTGTCATAATAATGTCCTGCTTATGGTAAACATGAGAACTAGAGAATCACACCTAACAGTTCCCAACACCGCACGCAACTCCATGACACATACGATGTGCCAACAGACAGACCATCGCACATCCCGCTACATGAAAACGTATGGCACAAGACATCTGCATATTCTCTTAAAACTCTCTAGATAATCTATAGCCTAATAAACATGTGAAAAGTGTTGTGTTTTTTGTAAGTTTTTAACGTGGCTTTGAAAACTCTCTAGCTCGAGCATAAGTACATATAAAACCAAGGATACAAGTCATAGAAATTGATTCTTCTGAACAATTACACTGTAGGTGAAGGTGCACGCCCTCCGGCAGTGCCTATCGGTGCCTACTAGAAGTACTGCAGTACTGTAACATATTTATTTGGTGAAGTTCCAATCAAATGCTGAATAAATGCAAAAGATCGGTTTAGAATCCCTCCCAATCAAAAGACCCTATAAAAGAACAGAATAATAACATACTTTCAAAAAAAAAAGTCGTATGAAATGCCACAAAAAAGAAAGGTTTTTTTAAAATAAAACACATTTTGTGCACAAGTATAACTATAATACGCTCAGTCTAGTATCAGCACAAGGAACAGAAGGCCTATCTTTCACCGGCTACAAATCTTTCACTTCATCCACTAAAACACACCCAATACTGCCTGAAATCTGAAATAATAGAAAATATTATGGGTCCAACTGTTTCCTGGACATCAAGTGGATAAATTGGTCGTTTGAGGTTGCTATTGCAACCCTAGTAACACAACAACACCGTGTTCAGAGACCCCTGAGGTTAAACCGAACAGAGCCCATTTTCCTAATGCTTTGACAAGGAGAGGTTACATACCACGTCCAGGCACCCCGGGTATCCTCCTGCGCCCATAACCTGGCAAACAACCAAGAGAGATGGTAAGCTTAACAGAAAGAAGAAATAAATTCCTGTTTAGCGGAAGCCTCGCATGTTAGACACTAACCTCGCACTCTCCTCAACATATCTTGAAGCAACAATATGACACCTAATGTCATGACAAATGGACAGCATACATCCACATACGTGTGAAGCGATTTTTAACCATCAGCACAAGGGTCAAATTGTTGATTTGTTAGATCAGATCCATTCTGCTACACAACCTTCAGGTCGGAAAAGAGATGGCAATTAAACCTGCATGTGTCCAGTTGAATGTTATATTGATTTGGGTCACATCACCTTAGCTGTAGCGCCATAGCCATTACTGGTGTACACCTAAGAAATGTCAAAATCAAACAGTGAAATAATAGTGTTGCAACTAGTCCTTCTGAATCCTGAAAAGCAAATGAGGCATCTCTCACCTTCTTCCTCCGACTTTTCCCCTGCTGGGATAACCTAAGTCTGCTCCCCATGGCCGTTGCCTAGGCCATACCCTGTGGCCAGAGTCCCAGCCCAAGCAAAAAAAAAATGGCCCCGAGGTCAGTTTCCGAGGCCCAGTTCCAAGGTGGCAGCTAAAGACCAAAAGAAGCAGACCATGGTCAAGGATGCAAAGAAAGTTTAAATCCAGCAGATGTAGAAACGAATATCTGGCCATTATAGTTGTTTGGAAACTTACATACCTCCTCCATCTAACATCCAAGTGTTTTTCCATATCCTTGTTGTCAGGCCATCCTCTCGATTCGCAGTGGGTCTGGTTAATGCCCATGTCCTAACAGACACCATAACTCATTTTACCATACTACCCACACGAATTAACACAGACTTATTGCACACATATAGAAACAAACCAACTGCTTGCAGTGCCTCTTTTACGCGCAACTTTGTTCAATAGTTTTGGGGTCAGTGAATTTTTTTTCTATAATACGTTTAATCCAGATCAAGTAACACAGTAAAATTATCAAAAGTGACTGAAAGACATTGATACAAGTTGTTCCACACAAAGGTTTCTATTCCCAAAAAGACAAAAAAAATTTTTTTAAAACTTCTGCTAGTTAATCAAAAAAGGTCATCACTGTTTCTTCTACTACAAAATCTTAAAAAGACAACAAGTTTTTTCAACATTGATCAATAATCAGGAAATGTTTGCTTGATCAGCAAATCAAGATATTAGAATGAGTTCTGAAGGATATGTGACACTGAAGACTGAGTAATGATGATGCTGAAAATTCAGCGTTGCATCAAGGGAATAATTTACATTTTAAAGGATATGCAGTAGAGAAAAGTTATTTTAAAGTGTAATAAGATTCATAAAATATAAAGCGGTGTTTTGTGTGATCAAATAAATACGTATTTGATGTCATTATGAGACTTCCTTCACAAACATCTTACAGATCCCAAACTTTAGAACGGCACCTGGACAACAAAATAAAAAGCCGAATAATTTTATAACCTCCGAGATAACGGACCAAGAACTGTTGGTGAGAAAAAAACAAAGAAAAAGAAAAGATGGTATGAGAGGAAATCCAAAAGAGTAACATTCACTATTTTGTAGATACAATAAACAAATACAGTACCACTTTACATCAATAGGGATTGTCCACTAATTTTAACTAGGTGCTTATTAGCATGCCTATTATAAACATATTGTCTGTTTTATTAGTACTTATATAGCACATCTGCATGACCAGATTCTAACATCCCTAAGCATACCGAAAAAAAAACAATACCTGAACTGAACCACCTAACCTAACTAACCATTAATAGAGGGCAAAGTCATAGTTAATGATTTGTTAATAGTGATAATTCGGAACCCTACAAATAGAGTGTGACCACAATATATTGTCTCTTTTGCAACAGTGCAGGTCCTGTGTATGTTGGCATGCGGTTTAGTCAAAGGGTAATTTGGTAAATCTTTAGTTATTGGTGATACTTTATGTTCTACCTTCACTTCATCATGAGGTTAATGTCCCTAACTTTTACACCTGTTTTTCCTCTCTTCATGGCATTGCCGGCCCCATCACCCGCGACTCAGAGGAGACCAGCCACGGGACCTAGGACAGTACAGAAATCACAGAAAGGTAAGATAACCTTTGTACGCACATAAGCAAATTGCTAATTGGACTCATCAGCATCCATCAGGTTCCAGCAGACCAAGACTTACCCTCCAGACTTTACACCAATACCAAGTACCTACAGAGAGAAAGATAGAACCACGGATTGAGGACAAAAGAACTCATGATAGGTGATGTAATGTTCTGACCTCTCAACTAACCCCGCTATAATATCTCACAAATACACTTATATATACACAGAACTGAAAAAGTGCAATAACCGCTCGCCTCGCCTATCTTCCCAGGGCTCCAGTCTGTGGCCTAAACTCCGTTTAAACAAAGAAATATAAAACTGTTGTAAAAGCTTTAGCCTAAAAGAAAGAAGTACCATATATTTGAATACCACATTCCAAATAACTTTTGGAGATGTACCTATGGTAATACCATGTTTGCTGCGACAAATCGAATTCTATGCGCAAATAAACTTATTATTGCCAACATAATATTTATCTGATTATATTAACTATACTAACAGCACTCATATGTGTTAAAACGGTCAGGGCTTCATGGACATGTCATAAAATTACTTCAGCAGCAGCGCTGCTCAACATCAGATTTTGGTACTAGGTCTCTTCTCATTGTGAGATTTACTCCTGTTTGACTCCATTACAAATCAACCTATAAAACTGTCTCCAAGTGGTTGAGAAACTAGTCAGTTTGACGTATTAACGAGCTTAGCGGTGTGATATTTTCATTGGAACTAAACCACTGTTTCTGCGTATTTGGAAACAGTTGCCTCTCTTGATGCCCCAGAACTGTAGCGACAAAATGGGCTGTGTATCGGCGTATAAAGTCAGGACGGACAGAAGGGTCGACAAATTTTGACCACCGCTGTCACCTTCCAGGCCCTGGGTTGGATCTCGATACATGAAATTCTTGAGTGTTTAAGGTGTGGTGCAGAGTATATCCAACAGGCAAACTCCAACACGTCGAGCCATGACTCACTTCCTGATGTGGTTTTTCTCTCCCCCCTCCATTTATCACAGCCTGCATACATTTAAACATCGAAGCGTTATGTGCATTTATATTTAGCGCAATTTTTCTAGACCAGACCTCTAGTCTTGACGTAACAAACATCCATGAGTTGGTGGCTGAACCTTCAATGACTGCAATAATGCCTGCAAGATGACTGAAAAGACAGTAGGGCATGAATTACTGAAGTTGTCGTCTGTCAAGTATTGACAGGTGGGCCTTAGTGATTTTCTCTCTGCAAAGGAGGCAGAAAAGGGAAAAATAAAAAGCTTTGCAATCAGATATATACAAAGTCAATCTCTACGATTATCTCTTACTGTTACTTTTCTCTCAATTGTATTGGTTCCTTCCTCACTCTGGCAGCCAGATAAAGAAAAGCACCACCTCTTCAGTGATTACTTCACCTAAATGTTTGTTTTTTCATGTCGTTGCCACAAATATTAAAAGGGAAATAGGGTTAACAGTTATAAAACCTAAATTTTGATATTCTGTTTAAATCTAATAGATGCCTTGGCAGTGTAAGGCAAAACATTTAACCAGACACACATGGTTTTTCAAAACATAACAAACATTAAATAAACTACAAAAGTTTTCTAATATACCCTTGTGTATTGGCGTAGCCTAAAGTTGTAAAATGTGTACAGCAGCATATAAAGCTTGCACCCTTACTGAAGTCCTATTTTAGTGAAATCCTCCTCATTCTGACAAAGAACAAATATTTGAGACACATAATGCATTCTAATTATTTATGCAATATATATTTCCACTGGAGTGCCCAAATGATTTTTTGAGTCATCCGAAAACCTCTTTGGACCTAAACATTGTAACTTAAATTACCAGCCGTGAGCTTCTCCTTCTTCTATGACATTTGCAGGTACAACACTACTTTTATTTATAAATGGTTGTATCACAGCGTTGTTTTACGGTTACATTTATTCATATTTAATTACAAATTTAATTAAATTAGTAGCTTTTGTTAACCAACCTCATAAACCCCCTGCATATATTAAACCAAGTCAAATATTCTGCATAAGCGTTTTATTTTTTTAAGTTAGCGTTGCAAAAGAGATTTAGGTCATATCTTTATTTTGCTGTGATTTTTTTTTCGTTTTCATGCATACACATTTCAATTTAATTAATAAACTGCTGCTGCGATCTGTCCACATATATTAGACATTCAAAGTGGTAGTCAGATAGGCAACGTATGGATGACTTGGCTCTCCACCTAAGGAATGTTTTTAGATTCACTCAACCTATTGCTCTGCTTTAAGTAGTGGCCAGTTTTAATAAAAAGGTAATGTTCTCAGCAAAGGCCTCTCCCCTGAGGGCCCATGGAGGACTTTGATTACATGGTTCAGCCCGACCTCCGCATTTAACCTTCCACAACGCGTTGTGCTCTATGCGTGCCAACAACAACAATAAACAATCACAAACTTCTCACCTACCACTCACAAATAAAATAGAACACAAATAATACCTCTTTTAGATCACAAAAAACTAAGTTCCGTTTTAGTCCATAATTACAATTATTGACACCTACTACAAAGAGTCCATAACCAACAATATAACAAGAACGACATTCAAACATACCAACCCTCTCCCTGCATCAGCAAATTTCCTCCCTTCTCCATTTCTCTTTCTCACCGCTCGAAATCTTTACAAACAGCCCTTCAGAAGACCCCGTCACTTACCCTCCCTTGTATGGCGCTGCATGAATACATGCCACAGGACCCGTGAGTTCGTGCATGATCGCCCGAAACTGCTAGCATATTGGGCAGACAAACAGACAGACAGACAGATAGACTTGAGAATAATAGCAAATAGCAAAAATGCTAACACAGGTGAAGTGGAGAGATCAAGCAGACCTCAGCTGAAAGCAGCACTCACTGGCCATATTTAACTTACCCGTCCTAGATGCCTTTATTGTATTCTCTGTACACCCATGTCCCCCCCCCCCACCCACCCTCATTCCTTCTGACCAGCCCTGCCCTCTGGCTGTATCTAATTGGGCACACCATCCCTAACAAAAGCATCCTGCCCCTTTCTCTCTCAACTCCGCGTACCCCATGCTACCACCAGTAGCCTTTTCTGCATTGCTCTAACCAAGCCTGAAGAAGACAACGGCTGTCATCGCAGATTATTTGTAATAATGTCCCCCTATAGATATACATGCACTCTATAATATAAGTAAAAAAAGGTTCTTTACATTGCCACATCAGTGGTTATCAGTGTATGAAAAAGCACCTTGATCCTATCTATGGAACCTTGCAATGCAGAAAAAGACTCTGTTCTTAAGTCAAAAATGGTTATTTACAGATTTTTAAAATTTGCCTTTCAGAATGGTTCTTCCATGTGAGGAACCGTTCACTGAAAGGTTCTTGTGTGGAAGCACAAAAATTATTCTTCTAATGGCATCAACTGGGCAAAAACACACTTTAGGAACATTTATTTAAGAGTGTATTTTCACGTATGCTCCTGGCGTCTCCGGTAACTGAAAGCCATCTCTCCTTTAGCGTTCGATATATGTTCCTCAAAGGACCTGCAGTAGTGTATGGTAATGTTTCACAGCAATGGGGGTCCACAGAATAAACTATTTTCAGGTTCCCCAAAGAACCTTCTGAAAAGAACTCATCTCTCTTCTTCTAACTGTAAAGAACATTTTTCTTTATGAAAAGTACATTGGTTCTTTTTTTTTTAAACGAAACCATAAGATGCCAAATAAGAAGCCTTCATTTATAAAATGTGTAATGACATTTTTATTTCCTTAAAATGAGATTAATATACAGGTAATATTATTAAATAAAGTTCAACTAAATCAATGCACAAAACACACTCACAAATGAGGGTTTTTTATCAGGTAGTATACATGGGGAGATAGATTCTCTGTAAATGGTGATAATGTACAGCAGTTGGTCATATCAAATAAATTATTATATAATAGTAATATATGAACATAGTAAACTGCAAATCTCTCATAAACAGAGTTACTAATATTACTTTTTGTTGTCTGTAACTACAGGCTAAGCATAGACACAAAGATCCATTCTGTCAGTCCTGCATACACACATATGGCCTGCACAACAGACTACCCTCACACTGATGAATCCAGTGCTATGATTTATAGTATAAAACACCATGTGAGCCTCTGCAGTAGCTTCTGTTTGCAATGATTCAGAGAAAAAAAATATATAGGTTATGGGTGTTCTTTTTGTTTTCATTAACTTTGTCCTCAGATGTTCCATTGCTTCCCCCTTTAAGCCCTCAAAATACCCAAGAGTTTATAACAAGATCCCATTTTCCTGATCAGGACATTATCTGAGCATATATCAATGAATATAATATAGCACAGAAAATGCACTTAAAGGAAATAAAAGCACAGGCAACTATTTTTATATTTATGATGACTTTCGTGTACTGTTTACATTCTGTCCTGGTTATTCTACGCAGGCATTTGTCTAATGAGTTAAGATTAAATTATTGTTAGTGTTGAGGGCTTGTGACAGACAGAGCAGACAAGTCTGTGACCTGTGATGAAAAGAGCCAAAATGGAGAAAGGACAGTGGACACTCTGTTGTAAATAAGTTTAAGTTAGTTACCTGTACTCCAGACAGGTCGGGCCCTATTAAGTTTTTCTGTAGCTTGTGACTTTGTGTTTTTATTTACAAACCCTGTAAATGTCCTGCTAGTGAGGATTGTTTGTACATATAAAGAGAATACGGGCAAACCAGTGTAGGATGTGGGAGAAGCAACGTTCCACATTAAGAATTTTTCTAAAAGCTTGTTTTGTGGTCAACAAGAAGAACAGTCGCTGGCAGAACACACAGTCCAGTGAAGTCATATTTTAAACAGCATTTAAGCCTTCCGCGATGACGTCATCAGCAGTTTATTTCAACTTTTGGGTTTATTTCGTCATTTTTCTGTCAGCATTTCTTTTCCTTTCGGCGCATTTTTTGTTTTCAAAAGGCATGAAGAACCACCTTGCACTGAACACCAGAACATGCACCTGTAAATCACAGGGTAGACCACGGTTCATGCTTTTCACTCAAGCCCATTTTCTCTGGACAACTGCTATTTTGTTTTTATAATCTTTAGCAATGCAAAACACAGAACAACTCCATCAGACAGACATGCACACTAAACTGTGCAAAATTAGACTAATTACTTTTTAACCAGCTCAGCCATCTCCAATCTTGTTTCTATGAGTGTCCCTGTCTATGTGTTTGGGTTGACTTTCATATTATAAGTGTGATGAATGATGAATATGCTCATTAAACACTGCAATATGCTTGTCTGGACACTATTAACTTGATGTTCTCCCCGCTTGAAAATGCGTTAGCAGAGTTTCTTTTTTCTACAGTAACATTCTTGTCTTTAATAACCTGACCTTTTAAATTTTCATTGATAGTAATATTATAGGTATATTTCTTCTGTTTTTCAATAGATGTAGACCAGCAGTCCCAACACAACGATCCCTTTTTACAATAAACACCTATGAACTTTAATTTGTGCCCAAACCCACTCTTAAAATACTGCCTTGTGGCCAATTTTAAAGTCAGAAATGCAACGCAATGCCAGTATTGCAGATGAATTTAGCAAAAAAAAATAACAAATCTACACAATCTAAGGTTGACAGATGAAGCAACAAAAACGTGCATATTATTGAATCTTCAATTACATATTCAATTGATTCTGAACGATATTGCATTAATAAGACATAAGTATACAACTGAAAATCAACCATTTTAAATTAAAAATGTAAAAATCAATTTTTACCAAAAAGTGAAAATTATGTCATTGTTTACCTCAAAAACGACTTAATACAAAAATAATGTATTTTTAAATATATAAAAATACTGTTCCATTTCTGCAAAATAACTATGCGATTTTTTTTCCCATCATTGTGCATCAAAAACCACATAAAAAAATATACTTTGAAGAATGTTGGTAGAAGTTTTGTTTTTGTCACTAAAATGGAAGTCAATGGGAACTGAAATTGTTTTAAGTACCAACAGTTTTCCAAAATATCATTTGATAGAACACATAAAGCTGTCTCAGGTTTGGAATGATATGAGAAGTACGTAAAAGATTAATTTTCAAAGTTGGGTGAACTATTTTAAAGTATTGTTTCATTCCACGCCTCACTTACACACATATACAACTAAGTTTTTGGCACAGGCTAATGTGTTGAAAAAAAAAAAAAAACAAAACAAAATGTGCACAACCAGTGCGCCGTGAACTCAGCTACCTGGTTAATTTATTCTAAAGACGTCATTGCAGACCAGCGCACAAATTAAAATGGCCAGATAATCGGATTACCTCACCACTATTATGTTGCGTATACAAGTTACGAACCAAAGAAATACATTCAAATGGTTGTCAACTTGAGATTAATTGCACACAACCCTAATATAGATGTCATTAGAGGAGACTCAGGCCTGATTCTTATTGGAATCTTTGGGTTCTCTATGTATTCCGGCTTTAAATGGACACCCAGACACTAACCACAAGCCACCCAGAAGCTTGGAGTAGAAAGGAACACAACACAATAACCTGGTGTCAGACCCATTAATAAGCAAATGTACCATTTCGTCTAAATATACCTCTACACTCAGTTTGAGGCCGTCAGCGAGTTTGACTGTGTGCCACCACCAACAGAAGAGGTGAATATAAATAATCACAGGGAAATGACCTCTTGTTTGAAAGTTTTTGGACTCCCCACCCACCCCCCCCCCCCACGCATTGTAAGCCCGCATGTGTAAGGATTGTGTTTTTGTGTAACATGACAAAGCTCTTACGAGTGTTTATAAACTTTTACTGCACCTGAAACAATCTTCTGTGCTCATGCGGCATACTAAACTTCCTCCGCAGAGTTACCTCTACACACACTGCTTAGTATTTCTGTGGCACGGCGCTGGCATTTTTTAGCCTGTCACCCTGTCACCTGTGCTGTGTTATTTGTGTTCGTTTCCTTTCCACAGTGTGTAGCATAAACGGTGGGAAACACACACTGAATTCCACAGAAACATGCCTCATTTTTTGACTTTACTAAGCAATTTTGGCTTGTTTGTCCAAATATATGGTTGATGTTAGTCATTGTATTGTATCTGAAGTTAAGGGCCCCAGTAAAGCTAAATACTGTTAATTTTCATAATTCTTTTTCAGATACCAGTTTTCACTACAGTTGTAAATGTCTAAAACTGAAAAGTAAATGTCATAGATGGAGGAGAGCAGACATATAGATGAATGAACAGGCAGTACAGAAAGACAGATAGATAGATAGACAGACTGACGGAGAGACAGAGAATGTAGGATTTCTCCATCAGTATATTCCTGCTGTCCGGTATCCCGCTGACACAGTCAGACAGGGACATATATAGTGGCGTATTCCTCCATGTCAAAGATTTGCTCAAGAGTCTACAGCAAGATTCGTCTTTACTAAAGAACAGACAAGCACAGTCCTGTCCTGGTCCAAGACACACAGAGAAATGAGACAGCAATAAAGCGGGTGACATGGAGGTCAAAGACAGACAGAAAGCTAAATAACTGTATGTTTTTTAAGTTAGAGAAAGGATACAACAGTAATATATTTATTTATTGTTAAATACACAGTGTTTCAGAATCTGTTCTTAGTGTAGCCCTACTATACACCTATCTTTCAAATTCTGTCTGGTTGGTAAAGATTTTTTTATGTTTCTTAAGAAGTCAAGTTTTAAATTTATTTAACCAAAAATACACAGTTCTACATTTTTTAATGCTTTGGGAGATTGTTTTTTTTTTTTGTTTGACTGTTTCAGCTATTACGAAATATTATGCACAATTTAAAACTATTTTCCATTGTAATATATTTTAAATGTAATTCTATTCCTGTGATGGCGCTGGAAGTTTTGACATGATCCTTCAGAAACCCTTCTAATAAGCTGATTCTGGTGCCTCAGAAACATTTTCTTTCTAACTACTATCAATGTTGACCAACCGCTTGTGCTGGCTTAAATCTTTTTGTGGTGGCAGTTTTTGTAACATTATAAATGTTCTTTACTGTCTCTGATTATTTAATGCCATCCTTTCTAAAATAAAAGTAATTCTTTTGAAAAAAAGCATGACACTGAGTGGTTGGAACTATCCATCATCTCCATCATCTCTGCAATGTCGCTCGCCTTTTTTTGTACATTCTCTCCAATATTTTGATCCCCCGGCCCGTGTTTGCTTTTCCTCTGCCAATCTGCCGTGCCGTACGGATCTACGACAGTGCCCATTCAACCCAGGAATCCTCCATCCCCCACCGTTAAACCCTCTGACCACAATGGAAATGTTGAGTTTCCTTTATCCAGAACCGACATGCCAGCCAAAACAGACTGGAATTAAGGCACACCATGCTTGACCAGTAGGTGAAAAAACACAGTGCCTGTGAAATTTTTTAGAAAGAGGAAGAATCGCCGGACTATTAGTGTTACCATAATTGATTCATCCCCTTGAACGACACTGGACACAGGGGCCTCCAGTCCAGAGGAGTTGGCTGTGCCAGTGATGATATAGTGTCAAGTTGCTGACCAGTTTCATGGGTTAACGATTTTCTGTGTTTTTAACTGTGGACCCAGTCCAAAACCAATAGGTAAATCTTTTACTACTCTGTTTATTACACATATTCATCAACTCGTGTTGAGTCTACATGTCTCCGTGAGACTAAAATAGCGTGCCAAGTTTACGAAACAGGTGTATGCTAGATTAACCCCGAAGAACACGGAGAGAAAGAAAAGTCATTCTCCAGTATGACCTTACAAAATGCCTCTCCACATACTGAATCACTGGCAAGTTCATCAGGCTAGATGTGTCCAGAGCTTTGTTGCTGGTACTTTTCTGCCTTGTCTATCTGCTCTGGGTGATTCGTGCCTGTGTAAATGCAGCAAGACAGCGATTCTGCCCACAAAACCACTGAACCAGACGAACCAAATCCTCGATGCCTCGGCTAGTCCTTTTCCCGCCTGGGCTTTAGGAATGACTTCTGCCTGGCACTAATGGTCATGTTATGTAATGCAAACGATGGAAATTGAGAAGTCGTAGTGGCGCTAGGGAGGCAGCCGATGTTCAGTTAAGTTCAAAACGACCTCCTGGTACGACATGAGGATTCACACAGCTTAAGGCCTGTCACATGCATGTCCCAATGCAGTGTGAATTCAAAAAATATGCATATGTTGTTCACACTTAATTCTGGCACATACCACAAAAACAGTACTGGAGTAATCACCACGCATTTAATAAGGCCGGCGGGTGGTGTCTCGACCAAAGCAAAGACATAAACCTATAAAGATAAAAATATTGCTAAACCTAACAGGGTCTGGGGTTGTTGATAGGGGGATTTTAGGGTCTAAAAAGAAAAAAGAACATTCACGATTCCAGACCACGCACTAACTATACTGATAACGGCACGATATCATTGAAACTTGCTTTTAGAATTATTTTTTACGTAGCTGATGAGCACAATAAAAATAATGTGACCACCAGTCATAATTGCATTTAACCAGAAATTCTGAACATTTAAGTTTCGCAGACAACACAAAACTGCACAAATCATGCGATAAGAATAAGCAAAATTATATTGTGTGATATGGTGTGGAGTTTAAGGCCTATTCACACCAAGTAACACACGTGACTTGGGGTATGGGGGGTGGTCCTTGCTAAACCAGTGTCGCACATTCCTGATGCTGGTTGTTGTTTTTTTTTTACCCACAATTTTTTTCCTCTTGTTTCTACGCTATTTTTCGCTATAACGTGGTTGTGAACAGAACACCCCGATTCACATAGAACGACAATACATTTCAAACGTTACTTCTATTGCTATAGTTATATTTCTTGGAATACTGAAACAGACAAAAAACCTTTAGTGCTTATATTGTGACCCTGCACCACAAAACCAGTCATAAGAGCACTGTTGTATTTTGAGCAATAGCCAAAAAAAAAATATATATATATTGTATGGGTCAAACTTCTAGAGAACCCCCCCTTTTTTCTTTTATGCTAAAATCATTTAGGGATATTAATATGAGATCAAAATTATAGACTTTTCTTAAATTTAAAAAATCATTAGTAAATATTAAGTAAAGATCATGTTCCATGAACAAATATTTTGTAATTTCATTAGCAGTAAATATATCAAGACTCAGTTTTGATTACAACTTTTTAAAGGCGACAACTTTGCCTCAAGCGTTTTTTTTTTTTTTTTTTTTTTGCACCCTCAGAATCCCAGTTTTTTTCAAATAGTTGTATCTCCAACAAAATATTCTCCAATCCTAACAAACTACACAACAATGGAAAGCCCATTTATTCAGCTTTCAGGTGATGTATAAATCTCAATTTCAGAAAATTGACACTTAAAGCTGGTTTTGTAGTCCAGGATCAAATATATTAAATTACTCTCATTCTAAAAAGTTCACACACAGAATTCATCACAAAGCAGCCCATACAGTATATTGATTGCTGAGTTAGTCATTTAGGCTGGCCAATGTATCTTTTTAGTCAGTGCCTGCTTTCCAAGCAACATTTTTTATGCCATGGAACATTTCTAAAGGGTTCGTCTCTTGTTCAAACCAACACGTCTTTAAGTTGAAGAGTCACCTTAGGAAATTTTTCAGATGCTATTCTTGGTTTATGGTGGGCAAATGCGACAAAATAAATGCAAAACGTCATGAACATATATGGACCAGCTCTTGAAATAACACAAGACACAGTCACGTGCACACACACTTAAGGACAATTTTTTTTTTTTTTTACATTTTACTAAAGTTTATTCAGTGGGAGCAATCATAATTTAAACAATGCCTCGCTGATATGATTTTTGTTAATTTGACAGGCATGCTCATAACTTATATTGTTAAGAACGGGCAGAAGAATTTCTAACTAGTACCACTAACTTACTACTCAAACAAGCCAGACCCAATAAAACCATCTCTTAAGCTATTTTTTTTCTAAGGGAAATGGTAGCCAATGTCAGCCACAATGACTCATGCTACAAAGAAAATTCTAAACAACACAGGCTAACAGTCCAAGGATAACACTCTAGCAGCACTAATCTCCGCAATTATTTTATGGTTAATAGAGAAAGATAGGCGAATTGATAATATGTAATACTACATACAACTAGATAAAAGAGTAATGAACATTTAATTGGGCAATAAGACTAATTAGCTCCTTAACGGTAACCCTTTAAAACAATTAGGCTTACAACATATTAAATCATTTCTCATCGTCTCCAGTAGTTGCCGGCAATGCAAAACTCACAGCGCCACCTTGTGACATGTAAGTCTATATACAACTACATACATACAAACTCTTAGTTCGACATTGACACTTCATTAAATCAATAAGCACTTATTTCTAATCAATGAAACATCAGAAAGGGAAACAAAGGGAAACCACTCATTAATATGAATATACAATGTCAACAAAATAATAATCTGAAATAAAATGAGAACGAACATTTACAGTCTGTCGGTTTTTTATTAGTAATTATTAACATTTAAATTTCGAAACATGTGACTTTTACAAAATCCGGCTGAAATAATAAAAAGGTGTTCCAACGCTTGTTTCTTACACGACCGTTTAAAACCAAACTTCGATTCTTACTGCGAAATTAGCAATCCTATTCTTAGGAACGTTAATATTAATCAACGAATCTGTGTAACGACCGCTTGACAACAACAGTTACATAACATAATTCCATATTTATGATCCCAGCCGTCCGCTAATATAGAAGAATTCGCATCTGGCGCCATGCTGCGGAACTGAGCGGTTTTGTCAAAAGAGAAAGTGCAGAGTGAACACCTAAAAACAAAGAAAACTGCAAAATTGAGGTGACAGAAGGTCACTCACGACACTTGGTCACCGTACAACACCAACACGCGAAACCCAAGCCGGTGTGTAACTCCTACACTGTCCAACTCTCACCTGAACGCTTACATTACTACTTCATTACTAACCCCTTTGTCGTTTTCTACATTCATACCCTGCATCGTTGCTGCATTTCTTACCACACCCGTTTTGCAATACTCCTATATCTGATTGTAAGTATAGACTAACTCATTGCTCCCCCTATGCTCTCTCGCATACAGATCTGCCCTGCACTTGACCAAATAGAAACTTGATGATTCTTGCAGCTGCAGATTTAGTGGGGAGTAGTCTCGTGGTTTAGGGCCAGACAGACCAAAGGACAAACAGACAGAGTGTAGAAAGAGTAAGTGGCTAATAACGAGAACAAAGAACTAAAACACCTGTCCACCCTCTTTGAAGCAGAGTAACTAAGTGTCCCTTTGCATTAGATGTATAGTTTTAGCATTTTTTGAACTTGAATGGGTAAATATTAAAGAAGCACTGGAGGAGCATTTCATTCTTTACCAGCAGTAATGCAACATTAATCACCCACGACCTGGAGAGCATCGCCTGTCTCCAGTAAAGGACATGAGTTTTTTATATCTCAATAAATCGTACACCCATCTAGATTCAAGGAAGGATGACAGTTTTCATTTACATTACTACCATGTGTGCATATTTTCAAGGGGGTTTAAGATTTCAAAAAGCATTCAGCATCGAAGGACAACTTTTTTTTAAAGGGACGAGATAAGCAACAGGCCACATCCTGGCTAATATGTGAAACTGTTTAAAAATATGCATTATTTTATTTTAAACAGACGTATAGCAGAACAACTATGTAACATGTAACAATTAACAACATCCTTTTCCTCTGACTGTATAAAAGGAGGCCATACAAGGTTAACACATGGATATAATGGAGATGCACGTCAGGGGATTGCTCATTATCTGTCTTCAAGCTTTTCATCACCTTCACTTTAACTACTGATCAAACCCGCAGTTAATGTGCAGACAGGTGCATGCCATGCTTCAGTTCTCTCCAGACTCCTGCCGTTGTTTCACGGTTTGATGAAGGCACTATTTATGTTTGTGTTGACAAATAGCACTGAGACTTACACAGCTGACATTTCACGGGTTTCTGAACAAGTAGAATGTTGTTACATTTGACTTTTCGACAATTTCTCCTTGCCTAAAAGAATCTTTATGACTTTCCAGTTGTAATATTTTCAATGTTTTACACTATAATCATAAAGTTTTTAGAAATAAATACTGTTATTCCGTGAAGGATACATGAAATTTATAAAAAGTGACAGTCAAGACATTTATAATGTTAAAGAATGATTTCTATTTTCACATAAATGGTGTTCTTTTTCTCAGTCAACAAAGATTCCTGGAAAAAAAAATGTCATCATGGTTTCTACAAAAATATTAAGCAGCACAACTGTTTTCGACATTGACAAGAAACCGCTTTCCTATTAGATGATTTCTGGAAGGATCATGTGCACACTGAAGACTGGAGTAATGCGATGCTGGAACATATAGCTTTGCATCACAGGAATAGGTTACCATTTTGTTATTATATTTACACAATATTATTATATTGACACATTACAATTTTACTTAATCCAATAAATGCAGTTTCTTGGTGAAGACAAAAAAATAGTACAGACTCATAATCTTGGAATCTAATAATAATTTGAAGGTTAAGTACGTTGTCTGTGCTTCAGGAGATTGCGTATGTCTCCCACTGCTCTCCAGGCCCTTCACTGGCTCTTGCTGCTGTATCACAAGGAACCCATGACGGAGGTGAGGTTTGAGATGTTTTTTTTTCTCTTGATGGCTGGGCTGGATGAAAACAGGGTTAAATATAACAGCCAGTTATCATGAACCATAATAAAATATTACTTTTACCACGCCAGGTTTATATGGTAAGCAATATAAGTTTTTAGTGACTTAACTGATTTTTTTTTAGGTTATTTTGCATAATTCACACAGTATGAAAGAAATCCTCCGACACAAATCAGATCATATAAAACCATTTACACAATGATCAAGATTCCTAATAATAGATACACTAATGATTTGACATCTACACACGCAGGACCTGGAAGATCCTGTCCTCGATTACCTGCCACGGTGTGTGTCTGCATGCAAACGCTTACATGAGATGCAGGCCCATTCTCATGATCCCACCAGAGTTTGTGCATACCCACACCTCCGCATCGAACCCAGGTGCCTGATTCTTGGGTTTTTTCAGTCCAAATAAAGTTTGCATGATCGGACATCTCTCTGAGTCCCTCTACAGACATAGAAGAACATGTTGATGCTTCACTTTGTAAAACATGGTTAATACATTGGACACGACATAAATCATTCTTCAATTAGCATTTTGTCCTTTCCTTTCACAGCCATGGCCATGGGGGAGGGAATCACTCCCCTCTTCCACAACGCTCATACGAACGCTCTGCCCACTGGTTACGAGGACCTCACCCTGAGCAGGACGCCCCCTGCTGTCTCAAATGGCCGTCCCCTCAGATGCCAGTCAATACTGATGGACAAGCTTCTAACATTTTTAACAGAAATGCTCCACCTAGAGGGCAAAAAATTCTAAAAGAAAAAAATGTAGACACTTTATGCAGAGTCATTTTTTGGAACCATCCTCTCCCTTCCACCAATTTTTTGCCTTTTACATGTAAAATTTTCTCATAAATATAAAAAAAAAAAAAAAAAAAAGAAAAAAAAAAAGAGGCCCCCCAACTATTTCAGATATCCAACTTTATAAATGAAAAAAGGGCCTATACCAAAGAAAAATTAGCTACAAAACAGCTTTTCCCCTTGAAATTTTTTTCAAAAACATACTGAAAAAATCATGAAAACCCGGGGGATTCCTGTATTCCAGGGAAACAGCAAAAAACCTTTTTGCAATAAAAAAATAATGAAGCTAAAAAAAAAACAAAAAAAAACAAGCAGTCACTCCAGTTTTTGGGAAAAAAAAAACGCAATAAAAATAGTAGGAATTAGAAGCTCCAAATTTTCAAAATATTTTTGAAACGAGCTTAATGAAAATCTTGTCCCAACACCCAAAAATCCTATTTCCCATTCCCTTTTTGTGTTTGTGTGTCTTTAAAGCAGCTACAAAATTCTTTACACCAACAATACTTTACATCATTTCACTATCCATACTGGTTTGCCCTTTACTGGGGGGTGTTTTGATGGGGTTTAGATGTCCTCCCTCAGCCCTTCTGCCAGCCCGCCTTTTGCGCCAAAACGCAGAAGCGGGGCAGGGGAAAAGGGCTAAAGGGGGAGCAGGAGGGAGCCCCTAGGCCGCACATATGGACAGACAGGCGGGCCCAGCGCAGGAATAGCGCTGTGAAACCCAACACTTGTGGGCAGAGCCTCACCAAGCGCCCAGTGTCAAATATAAGAGATGATGAAACCCGTTTGGAACTTGAGGGATTTAGAATTTTTTTTTAAAACCTTTTGACACTTCATTTTTATCAGTTTTGGGTGACCCTTCAGACCCTTGCAGACCAAAACCACCCCATTCCATTTTTCGAACAGCAATGTTGGTCGGGCTCCTTATCCCGGTGGGAAGGTCCACACTTAGCTCCTCATGCGTTGAAAAACCCCATTACAAAAAACTACCCCCCCAATCATCACTTACCGTGGGGTTTTTTAAATTTCCTTTCTTCAAAACGACAGATTCTCCTCATCCTTTGGTCAAAGCACCCTAGAGGTAAGGGAAAAAAACAAACTTTTTGTGTCATTTTGACATCCGGTCTTTGTTTCCGTCGCCCAAACGCAGCCGGTAAGTGGGGGAAACAGGTAGAGCATCCCGTGTTCACTCCTTGATCCGGATGGCCTCCCCTTTACTTCGGGGCCCCCCCAAACCCCCCATCAAAGGGCCAAAAATACTCAACCCAATTTTTTGGCTCTCTTCCCTGACAGCCTCGTATTGGTTAAAAGGTTCCATCGTCAAGGGGAAGTTGGGTCGGACTTGCCTTCAAGTAGGGACAGACGGGTTTTGTTGTGGTTGGGTTTTTTACCCCCGAAAGGGTTGTCTGTTTTTGGGCTGGCATCTATGCTACAATTTTTTCTGTCCTTTTTAACTTGACGCAGACTGGAGAGCAGCCCAATCAAAGAGAACGTACGGGGTTTAAACTAAAAGGGGGATGGTTGTTAAAGAGGGCAACCAGCCGGCAAGAACCCAACATTTGTCAGTTTGTCATCTTATCTCACTTTATCTTCTCTGTGACAGCCTCAGTTCAAGGCTGCTGCCAGCCCTCCACTATCCAAACACTTCTTCAAAAAACTCTTTTGTCCGACAAAAAAACAAAGGGATCAAAAAACTACATTTTGCTTTTTTTTCCATTCATTTTTTTAAAAAACTTTAAAAACCATGATTCTTACATGCTTTACTTAAAACCCCCTTTTTTTAAGATTAATCAAAATTCCCTTTATATTTTTGGAGGAGGTTTATTAGATTTTTTTAGACAAGTCAAGCTTTTTTAAAGGGGTTTTGCCCCTAAAATTTGATATCTATGCTGATGGCGGTAACAGTCAAAAAAAAAAAACCCCCTTATTTTCTAAATGGGGAAGTTTTAACGTATTAAACCTAAAAGACAGCAACTCTGAGCTCAGGTTGTTAATCATTGGTCATCAGCCCACATTTTTTAAATTTTTTAAAAAGTAACGCAATCGGTGAAGGACTAGTTCCGTAAAGAAATCCCACCAATCAAAAAACAAAACTAACAAATCACCCAAAGGTCACTTTAGCACCCACCCACTTCCCATGACAAATAAAGTACAAAAGAATATTTGTCATAAATTTATGTTGATAATTAAAAACAAACGAAAAACATTTGTTTTTTGAATACAAAATAAATATTTTTAAAACTAGATTTTTTTTTTTTGCCTAAATTTTTTATCTTGACGTTTGTTCGGATTTTAAAAGGGTTTAGTACTTTTTTGCTTTTTAAAGCGCTGGGTAAAAAAAGTCCCTCTATTTTTTTTTGTTATTTTCAAACACTTTTTGTTAAAAAAGAAAACTTTAAGTTAATTTGGGTTTTGGGGTCAAGATTTTTGACCTTTGCCATTTTATAAACATTAGAAATAAACGCTGAAAGTAATTAATCATCCGTTAATCAGAGGCAGAGAGAGGAACATAAGCTTGTCGATTCCAGCCTGACAGATGATGTTTTTAAGAACCCCCAGTGCCAAATCCGACGCTCTAAACCCCTCAATTCTGAAAAACTCAACCTGGGGACCAAAAAACTTTTAGTTTTTGAACAAACCAGTTTTAATATGCTTCATTGGTTTTTTAAAAAAGTCAAAAACCTATTGTGGGATTTTCCCTTTTGATTTTCTCTGTTTTCTTTCCGTTCCCTTTGGTCCCCGACCCTCATTCCTCCACCCAGTCCCCTTTGATCAAGCCACGGCTCCATTCTGACCAAACTGGAAGCATTTGGGTTGCAGCTGGGCCCCAAAAGCATCCGAAGCATGCCCATGGGGTCGGTACGGGGGGAGGTAGTAAAACAGCCAAAAAAACTTTTTGGTTTTGATGAGCCTGTCTGGGGTTGAGGCGTGGGAGAGCGCGACAAGAGCGAAATGGGGTTTTGGGGCCCCGGCCTGGGGTGTAGGATGATGTAGATTGGGGGTTTTTTTGAATCACGGGGGGGCGTCCGGGGTGCCACACTACGCGAAGGATGAGGGGGAGGAAAAGAGGCACGGAGCCCTTTTTCGGGGAGGAGAGGAGATTTGGGGGAGAGGGAAAAAGGTTCGTCACTAAGGGGGTTTCTCGTTTGGGGGGGGAGGAGGCCAGGAGGCGGGAAAGAGGAAGGGCCCGGGTACGTTTCGTGGGATTTGGAATGGAAAGGGGAGGAGGAAAAGTGGAGCCGGATTTTTTTGGAGGGGGGGAGGGAGAAAAGGGGGTTTGGGGCCAAGTCGGCTTTGCAGGTTCAAGCAAGTGACGAGGGATGGGGATTGTGGGTGCTAAAAAAGACTTCACTTCCAATGGGTTTTCAGTAGCTCACCCTCAATGAATCAGACCCCAAAAACCCCCCAAGACCTGGAGGAACAGCAAAACAAAATTAGCAAATACAAGAAAACTTCCTAAACATTAGTCCTTTTTGGTTCACACCAAATTACAAAGATACAATAGAATTATGAGGGGGCGTCCATACTTCCAAAATTCTCTCTGATTTTGGAACTTATCATGAATTTACTGAGAAAAAAGGAAATTTAAAATGAGGGTTTCTGATTCGAAAAACATCAGAGATGACTAGCCAAAATTTGTGTAAAACAAGCTTTTGTTTTGTTGGAAGAAACAAAAAAAGAAATATATTGATGCATAACAAGTTTTTTAAGACGAATTCTAAAACTAAAATTAACCAAAATTTTAAATCGGGGTTTTAAAAAAGGGATGGTTTTAAAAAATTACTGATAAATGTAAACTTTTACTTTTGGAATTTTGGGTTTAATTTCCTAATCATGAAAAATTTAACATTTTGTTGCCCAAAAAAGAAGAAAATTTTCCTAAAAATTAAAGATGACATGGAAAAAATTTATTTAAATTTAAAGCAAAACAAAAAACAACAAAAAACAAAAACGTGTAAAATTTAAAGCTGCAATCCGATCGTGCTGTTAGTCTGCCGGGAAAAATTTGAAGATTTTTTTTTCATTTGTTTTCTTTTTTTTTTTAAATTTTTTTCGCTTTTGGTAATTATGAAAACTAACCTAAGGGTGAGGAAACTGGGAAAATCCTGACATCTGATCTTTTTCACATCCCCCCTCTTGTTCCCCTTTAAGGGGGGGTTTGGGAAATCAACGATTCAAAACGGGGTCTCATTTAGAGCAGCAGAAACCCGGGACAGGCTGGGTCGTCTTTCCCGCATCGTTCTTCCCTGAGTAAGCCAACCAAAACCCCTTTATCAGCGCGGCACCCGCCCGGTCCTGCACTTTTTCAAGAGCAATTCATCGTAGACAAAGTCCACACAAGTGAATGGCGAAAAGTGTGAGCGGGTGGTTTTGATGGGCAGATAAAAGCTGATCGCACCTCCCCTCCCCCCCCCTCCTTTATTTACCCTGTTTTTAGCCCCTCGAGCAGGCAAGGCCTTTAAAACAACCCCCACTTCAGAGGGCCTTTTTTTTATTTCCCCTGCGTTCTGAATGACCCCACGATCCCCACCAGTCCTAGCAGCCTTTGGGGCACAAATTAGCCCGGTTTAAACGCTACTTCCCAAAAGGGCCACAACCTTCTCCTAGGCAAACCCCCAGGAGTCAAGCCCCGGACCGGACATCTCTCTGGCGCACTCTGTACTGCACCCTTGAGCTAGAAGGGGGCGAAAGATGCCCGGCGACCTAAAGGGTATTTGGGGGCAATGAACAAAGCGGGGGAAAGCGCCTTTTGAAAGCGCAGAAACCGGTTGGCAGGCTTTTCGAAAGGGAGACAAGCGCCCGGCAGAGACTGGACACATTCCCCTTTGGGGCCCGGTTCAGGGGGGGAGTGGTGAGAGGGAGAATGGAGGGGGAGAGAGAGACAAACAAACAGGAGAAGGGAACACCACCCGGCGGAGAGCAAAATTAAGTTTTAAATTTCAGAGTGCTTTAAACCGGAGTTTTTAAAAGGAGGAAAAAATAAATTATTTTATTATTCTTTAAAAATATGAAACTCGGGACAAAACCGCAGGGGACCTCAGCCAAACCCCCCCTGGGTCCCTGGCCCCAGATTTCCCAAGCTCGGCTGCTCATTTTTTCACCTCTCCACAGAGCTTCCCCCTAGGACATCCACTACAAAAAAAAAACATAACATTTTGGGTCATGCTATTTATGTAATAACAGCATTTTTTTTGGGATGCATGCCAAGAAAAAACTGTTTTTCCCCCCCCCAAAAAAAAACTTTATGAAAAAATTTTCAAAAGAACCCTTTTGGCTTAATGTAAAAATTTAATACTCAAAGAAACCCTTTGTCCCGTGAAAATTCCATGGATTTAAAGGTTCTTCAGAAAAACCCCAAATGTCAATGAAAAAAAACTTAGGGGTTAATAATATAAAATAAGTTATTTTTATAAAAATTTCTAGGGCAAAGAATTTTTTACATAGTGCATGTCTTATAATTAAACGATAAAATAATAAAAAAAAAAAATAAAAAAATAAGAAATTTTAAATTTTGATTTCAAATATTAAAGAATTTTGTTACGGAGTATAATATTTAAAATAAAAGTGGAAAATGAAAAACGGACCATCTGATCTCATTCTCACAACTACAGCCCCTTTTCAAAAACCGTCTTACAAAATATTGGAAAAATGTTTTTTTTTTTTAGTTTTCCCCTTACTTTAAATTGGGAAAATTATTGGATCCTTTTTTGCCCGGGTTTATTAAAGGCCCGGCACCAAAGGCATAACTTAAAGAACGTGTATTTTTTTCGTTTTGTATTAAAGAACAGGAATAACCCCACTATAATAAGCAAAAAAACATTTTGGAATCACTTTAAAAATTTTTTTACTGAGAAACTAAAAGACAAATCAGCCATCCCGTTAACGGGGGGCTTGGAAATTTTTTGCGCAGGCGTGGTTGAATTTAAAAAAAGTTCTTTCCTTTGGGGGAATAGTTTCTTTAAACTTTTTAAAAATTTTTTCTTTGGGGTGAAGGGGGGTTTTAAAGCAAAGAGTGAAACCCCTTTTAAGATGGGTAAAGCTGGGTTTTTTATTTGGTTTTTTATTTTGGTAGGTTTTTTTAATCGGGGTTATACAGTATCTTTTTTAAAAAGGTAAAACCCAAATTTACTGTGCCAAAGTTTTTTATTTTATTTTTGAGGTTTTTAGGAAAGGCCCTTTTTTCCCGCCCCTTTTTGTTAGGGGGGTGCCCGCAGGCTAATTGGGGGGGTTTTATTTTGTCTTCCTATTTTTGTTTCCCAAAAACTTCCCCTTCCAAAAAAGAGAAAATGGACCCTTTTACATTCATAAAAAACGTTTTAAAATCCCTTTCGTTTTGCCCCCTGTTTAAAAAGACATCAAAATTTATTGGGGAAAACTTTTCTTTCCTGAAAAAATAAACCCGTCCCCATTTTCTCCCCCGTTGGTAGACCCTGACCTTTGGGGTTAATTCCCCCCTCCGTAAAAACCTTGTTTTTTTTGATTCAAGGTAAAATTTCCCCGCATAAATTTGAGAGCGTTTTTATCCCGTTAGGGGGTTGGTGAAAATTTTTTTTTTTGTGTTGAAAACGTCCTTTTGTGCCCCATTGCAAGTTGTTTTGAATTTTTAATGCGGTGAAACCGTTTTCCCCTTAGGTTAGGGTTTCAAAAATTTCGCAGCTCCTTCTAATGGGGGGAAAAAAAAAAAAATAAAATCACACCATTTTTTTAAACCCACATTTGGTACCATAAATTCGAATTTTTAATTTTTTTACTTTGTTTTAAACCCTTGCAGGGGGGGGGGGGTTTAATCCCAACCTTTTGTTATTTCCTCCCCGAAATCCCCCCTTTTAGATTCCCCTCTCAACCAAACTTACCTGTCCCCCCTTTTACTAAAATGAAAACCTTTTTTTTTGGTTGCCCCTAAGCGGGATTGCTACCCCCGTTGTTTTCGTCCCCCACGGGGAAAAAAATTCTTTGGGGAAAAAAATAATTTCCCCGGTCTTTTTTAATATTTTCGGGTTTTTTTTTTTTTTTAGGGTTTTTGATTTTATTTTCAAACCTGTTTTTTTTAACTTTTTTTTATTTAAAAACCTTGGGCAGATTTTTGTTTAAGGGGGAAAAAAAACATTTAACGGGGAAAAAAAAAAAGATTTTTAAGCCGAACTTACCAACAACAAAAGGAAATTTTTTTCCAAGAAAAAAATTAAAAAAAAAAAAATTAATCAACCAAAATTAAAGCTACTAGTAATTTAACGCCCTTTCATTAGGAGGGATCTTTCTTACTTCGTTTTGTTGTTTCATGAGCTTTTAAAGCGTTCGAAAACTACAACTCCCAAGTTCATCAATCAAAACGAGCCCAGAGCAGTGACTTCTGGGAAATGTAGTCTTTTAACAATGCGCTATATTCACACGGCCTAAAGTGGAGGTGGCATCAAAATTAAAATCCTCGGACAGTGCTACTGAGCAGTGATCTATTTTGGTGTATTCTTGATGTTTCGATGCAAGCGTGAGAAGGCTTCGTTAACTTTTCATCTTACTCACGTAAAATTTCCAACGCGCTACAAAGCGCAAAGCCCACATTTGCACTGACCGCCAGCTTTAGTAGAGCACCAAAACAGGAGGGTTCTTCAGAAAGGGGAGGGGTGCCTGCGACTCGGGCGCTTTAACGAACACCTCTGGGGAGGTGGAGTTTCTGGATAGATCAATTATTGACTTATTTAATACTAAGTGATAACGGAAATATTAAAAATGCGTCAGATATGAATGCAGGAAGATATTTTATGTACCATAAACGAAGGAAACAGCCTGTACGGTTCGGACGTTCCTATCTTTCGCGCGACACACTTGTAAAAAAAACAATGGCAAGCAATTTCCCACGAAATACCCCTCTCACACGCCATGTCAATTTCCGGAAAAAAAAAAGACAACACAACCCCGCTTCAGCGCATGGTCGGGTGCGGACGAGGTCGTTGTTATTATCATCGCTGTAGTCAAAGGCTCGGAAAGAGCTCCAATCCGCTGGGAGGTTGTTAAAGGCACACGTAGTAGTCGCACAAAAGCTCGAGAGATTACTAAAACTAAAATGCAACACTGGAGGTAACCGAGGTCAATGGCACAGACGCCATTGAGGTGGAGGAATCGACAACTACGGTTACGAAACTTGGGAGACCGAAAAAGAAAAGTCACAAAAACGGTACGATTAAGATGTGAGGTAGTGTGTGTGCGCCAGGCACCGCCAGCGAGGAGGACACGATGAGCCTGATGCGCAGAAGGGCCTTCCCACTTAGAAGAGCTATCAGACCAGTACAAAAACAATAGATTTATCACGGGTATACTTAAGTTTAGCATGAAAAAAATAATAGGTAAGTATGTGGTGTACTAAAAAAAAAAGCAATAAACTGTTTTTTTTAACAGTTTTTGTTCATCTAGCCTGAGGATTTCTGTCCTTCATTGTTAGTACTTAAGCTCAAGTAGTAAGTTCATAAAGACATTCAGAAAAAAGGACAATGTCATTTAATCCTAGTCATAATCCTGCATTTAATTCGTTCATTTAATTCATTAGCTAATTCAACCCAGTTTCATCAATTAATGACCCATGTTTCTTCAGAAAAAACCTCCACCACAAGGCTGAATGTTGTGGTGCCTCCGTTGTCCGCCTATATCTTTATCAGTTTAAGAGTGTGTGTGGATCTCTGCAACGCACATGGCATCTCGTCCTACGGTCCGTCTGGACGATGGACCAGAGTTGAACAGCACGGACGTGAGCAAGAAGCAAAGCTGTGGGGACCGTGAGCCACCCCGCCGGAGAGGAGTGAATGAAAAGCTAAAGAGCCCGGAGGAGACGGCACGGATGTTGTCACGTGGTTCTTTTTGTTTTTTCTTTTTTTTGTCAGGTCAGCCCTCTCGAATGTGACCTGAGTTGGAGGCCGACACATCATTGTTAGCGATACGTATCCGCAAAAATGCGATGCGAGCCAAGACTAGAGAGGCGCTGGGAAACGCACGGTGTTTAACTGGGAGTTCTTCCCAGGAGAGCATGCTATGGAGACGTGATGGGAAGGAGCTCCGAGGAGGATTTGAGGCCTCAGAGCCACGAAGTGTGGAAGCTAGTGGCACCAAGCTGGGCAAAGCCATGAGCCGGGAAAACGATTTTACCCCGATCTAGCCGGCCTACCACCCAACAGCTGCGGCCCTCCACAGGCTATGCCCAGACGGCCAAAGGCACTCCTCGGAGGCTTTGCTGCAGCGTTGTGAACCTCGGAGCAGATGCAGGATGACGGAAACGGAAGCATGCTGTGGGTCAGCAGAAAAGCGCTGGAAGAGAGGAAAGCTCCGAGGGCCCCTCAATAACTGTTTTAGAACGGTTGCCATAACTTGCCTTGTCCAGAAACGAATACCACGCAACATGCGCCCAAAGAACTGTCTGTTCAGACACCCTGTTACCCAAGCAGTAGGCTTTTTTTTTTTTTTTTTTTTAGATGAAGAAAGGCATTTTTATATTGTGAGAGATGACCTGATATGGTTGACCCCTTTTGAAGAGAATTAAAACGACTGGAATTGAACAGGAACTTAGGTTTTGAAAATACGGCTGGGATTTTCCTTCATGGAACGGTGGAAAATGCGAAGATGTCACATTCATGTGACAAAGAGTACAGGACCCAAAGTGTACATAGTATTGTTTGTGTGTGTTTAATAAAAAATCAGACAAACCTAAGGTTACCACGTGTTGTTTTCTGACTACAAGCCATATTTTCATAGCCACCAAAATATTTATCAATTACACACAGAATCTCAAGGAGCTTCGCAAAGAAATAGGTGCACCCAAAAGATCTATTCACAAATTTCTGTCTCATCAGTTGTACATCATCATTCCGTCGTTGTGACACTGGTTTGTTTTGGTATCATTAAATGGAAACCAGTGTTGTTATCATAACTTAAAAACAAAAGAACCTAGAAACCATACCAAAACAGTTCAGTAACACTAACCTGAATATCATATGACGGGGGATCGCATTTTATTATTATGCACAATTATTGTCTCTAACAATAAATTTTGCAGCGTTGTTTAGTTAAAGTTCAGGGTACTAAGTAATAACCTAAAAACCAAGTAAAAAAAAAATAACGTAATAAATATAATATATAAGTGTACATAACTAGTTTAAATAGTTGGTCTCATGTAAAATGGAGTATCTTGGATGTAATGTTAAGTAATAAAGAAATTCATACCAAAGACATGTTTCAAATGTTTATTTAGCCCAAAAACAAAAAAAGTGTAAACTTCGTCATCCATTAACCACAGTACAGACTCTCAGAGCTTTGGAGTGATCGGTCACACGCATAGATGGGAAAATTATGGTTTGCAGTAACATGTTGTTCCAAACCCATAACATTCTGTTCACCGTGGAAAACACTTATTTCTGATATTTTAAATGAACCGTTGGCTCCATTCCACCAAAACTTTGATGGTTCACAAAAAGTTCACAGAACAGATTGTACAAGAAATTTCCATTTTGTATTTGTACTTACGAGGTGCCAGATTTTATTCACGACCCTAAATTAAATTGTTTCTTATATAAAGCAAGTTGTGTTGTGTTTTAACGTTCAGAGAGACTTCATCCAATCGATTAATATGGTTTATGATGGTTTTAACCAGATTGATCTTTTGATATGTGGAAAGTTTTGGCGTTTGTGAACTTGGAATTGATGGACAGGAATATGGAGTAAAAAGCTAAGTAAAGATTTACGTCTTTTTGTGTTGCGATAAGAATGAATGAAAAGTCACATGGGTTGGTTAGAATGATGAGGAACAAGGATTGAAGCTTTCTTGTTTGGCGGTGAAAACCTAAATCTTGTAAAATATGCAAAATCAGTCTCGAAATCTTAGTGTTGGTGCTGAATTGCCGCAATGGTGCTCGTAAAGCAGATTCACCACAGTCTCTCTCATTTTCACACCATGCAAGCATCTACGTTTAACTAGTCCACGGTCTCCGGGTGTGCTGCTCTCTACACAGTCCCCTTTGTCACGTCCCCATGTCCAGAAAACACATGTTGTAATATACAAAGCAGCTCAGAACCACTGCTTTCGCCCTGTCGTTAGTTTCCCATTTTCTAAATATATCAATTTCTGAATCGCTTCGTTTTTGAAGTCCGCATACAGCCATTGTTGAATCGGGCCAAAATGGCATCCCACCACCGATCGGTTGAAGAGGGTTTCGCCTGGGCCGGTTTCGACCTGCTGCGACCGGAGTAAGTATTTGTGCTTTGTGAGCGGGTGTCCGCCTACGGCTAGAAGGCAGGTCCACGGATGGCACCACTCTCAGGGTTTATTCAGAATCCTTCTCAGCTAAAGTGGTGCTTCTCTGTTATTTTTCCGGCTCCTTTGCTGATGTGGCAGATAAATGCAGCGGGCCTGGGTCATTTGCCGAACAGTTCCCACGGTCAGCGCTGAAATCCTGGGTGCGGTTCGTTCTCCGGAGCGTCCGCTTTCACTCTCACGATGGTTTGCCAACAGGTGCAGGACGGCAGAATGCGGGTGCGTGTGTTGGCCCAGCCACGCCGATGTGCAATCTGAGGTGGATCCTCCTCTCTTACAAGACCCCTCGCGGCGGTACTCAGCAAGCTGGCGAAGAGGACGAAGATGTTGTAGGGCATCCTGTCTACAGGGGGAAAGGAGGGAAAGCGTGGATGCGTAAACTTGCGTAGTAAGTTACAAGACACGTGTGATTTAAGTATCACTGATCTACTATAGTATAGGTTTTTTTGTTTCACATTTGAATAGAGTTACATGTTTTGTAATTTCTGTTTTCATTGTTATTTTACGTTTAATGTTCTGTTTTTGTCAATTTTAAAAAAAATGTTTATCTAATTTTTTTGGAACCTCGGAAAATGCTAAATTTGTTAGAGTGGGAAAAGTACAGTTTTTCATATTATTTGAGATTTAAAGTACGAAAAATGTTTTTCATGTTTTAATTTTGAATTATATATGAATTAATGCAGTGTGAACACTGATACTCTATTGTGATGTAGTTTAAGTTTAACTTTTTTTTGTTAGTTAATATTATTAAAATTTAAGTTTTTATTAGTTAGTTGTATCATTGAGTGGGGGACGCAGTTACACTAGGTATTTCATTTCTATCTTTTACTTGTAGATGTGTCTGAGTTAGAGGGGGTGAGCACATTCATTGTGGCTGTTAAGTGTAATAACATAGTGTAGATTTTTGTTTTTGCACAAGGAGTCAGTGCTCCCAAACAAGAGATCTGATACTGATTTCATCAGTCCTGTCTGAGATTCCATGAGAGAAAACAGAAACAAACTGAGACAGACTCAAATCAGAAAGAAACTTCGCGACGTCTCCAAGAGCGTCAAGAGTACGTGAATGCGAGTTAGGCTTACGTACCAATAATGATAAGTGGTAGGCGCACTCAAATGCAGGCTGTTAAAGGATGAGGATGCTGGTCAAAAGATCAATGGCATGAAACAGGATTTTCTTTATCAATTAATGCCTATTAACTAATTTTAAACTAAGCATAGATAAAATAAGATTGAAACCAATTGTGTGCAACGGTCAACTTAATTAACTTGTACCTGTAGGAAACTGCATGAAGCCGATCCTTTTGTGTGGGATCAATTGTTCGCATGGAAAAGAGAGGAAGATCCTGTGAAGTGATTCCCCTTCTCCAGATGGACAAAACTATGAGGGACAACGCCGGGCTATTTTTTGGGCGCGGTAGATGAGGGCGTTAGGGGACAGGCGGAGTGAGGGGTACAGGCAGGAAAGCAGTGTGAGACAAAGGGACAGGTCGAGCTCCTCCGGACAATATCGGGTCCTGCTGTTAGCCTGTGGTCGGAGACTTTGCAGAAAAAATTGGCACATTACTGCAAGAAATAACATCCAAGATGACGAGCATGATGATGACAGCAGTGGTGGTTATCAACCTTTTACAATTCGTAAGGCACCAGATGACTGTTATAGTGGTTGATGAATAGCGGGATATTAAAGGGTTCATATGAGGCGATTTGTTTAAGAAACGCACTGTCTGGGAAGAATTGCATAAGTACCAAGAAAACCCCAAAAGTGTACGCAAAGGAAAAGACACTGCGTTCAAATGCCAAGTGTGGGGGGGTGTGGTGTTCGTGGGTCGGTGTGTTGGGGGTTTGCCATACACAGCAATACACATATAATGTTCTTTTTAGCAACGACAGATGACAGAACGTTAAGGATTAAAGATATCCACCTTTCTATTTCTACTGTAAAGTACTTTAGAGCGTGGATATAATTAGAAAAAGTCCAATAGAATGGGTTCACAACGTTTTATTGAATGTTTTTGAAAGCCGTTTGCTTATGCTAACCAAGCGCTGCAGTTTATTGACAGTAATACAATTAGAAAAAGTTAATAAAAAAAGACCACAAAAAGTTCTATTGTGAAATAGCTGCGGAAAAACAGTGACTTATAGTAAACAGGATTGCCTGAAGTTACAGTAATTTTGCATTAAATCTAGATCATAATGAAGTGACAAGTAAAGACATGTTATGACTGTACAAATTAACAATGATGGTTCTGTTGAGTCGTGTTGTGGATTCAAAGCATCCTGAAAAAAAAACATATTCGCAGCCTCCAGACCAAAAACTGTGCGTGGAAACATGATAAGAACCCGGGTATCATTATTAGTAATTTGTTACATCTAATAATAATTGCCCAAAGCAAATAACTGCAGATTAGAGCCGGACTTCTGAAGGATCATGTGACACTGAAGGAACTTTTGCCATCACAGGAATAAAATAAAAAATATATAATTGTAAAATATTATAAATTCAAAATATTAAAACAGAAAGCAGTTATGTTAAATTGTTATAATATTTTACAATATTACTGTTTTTACTGTATTTTTTATCAAATAAATAAAATATTATAAATTCAAAATATTAAAACAGAAAGCAGTTATGTTCATAAAATATTCAAACATTTGACTGGTACTGTACATTCTGCTAGATTATTTCACGCTCTAAAATACTTTCATCAGGTAGAAATTGAGTAAAAAAAAGTTTAACTAATTCATTAAAAAATAATAAGAAATAATTATTGATGACACCTTTCCAGGTCTTTAAGATGTAGGCTACCCTATATATTCTTGGTTTTACAGGATCTGTGTGGATGCTGGTTCTGGGTTATTTTCATGTGCTCGCTTTATCTGCGTATCTAACCAAATATACGAGGACCTCGTTGAGGAAGAACTATCTCAGGGTTAACGCGTGCAAGATGACTTTAACATGGCGTGGCGTTGTTGTTGGCAGACCCTCACCTGTACTGTAGGGTTGAGCCTCTATGGCTTCATGTCGGCGCGGCGCGCAGGCAGCAGGGGGGGATTCTCAAAATGGATCGGCTCCGGGACCTTGAAGCCCGCAGAGGTCCGCTGTCTGAGCACGGTCGCGCCTGGCGATGAATCTTCGTGGTGAGGAGTCGTGTGCTTCAGACACCGATGGGCGGCAGTGGCTCCTGGACCTGGGCCACCAGGGGTTCGAAGCCTCTATAATCTCCCTCCACGGCTGGGTCCGGGCCGCTGGTCCAGCTCCCAGTGAGACAGCGGCTCCCACTCCGCCTGCACCGCGTCCATTAATCACGCGCGTCCCGCGGCCGCCACGATCCGTCTACGAGCCACCATCTAGACGCAGCTCGGATTAATGCGGGAGTACACGGATGAAGCTAGCCAAGTAAGTTGGCTCTCCAAAAACATAAAGTAGACTCTGCTGAATATGTTAAACGTGTCTTCTGCAGTAGGACTGGGGAAAGTAACACTTAATTATCTCATCTTAAGCAACAGTGAGGGTATAAGAGTCAGCTTAGGATGCGAGTCAGCTGTAACAACTTTACTCGTGCAAAATGAATGAACTAAGGTTACTGTGGATAGTCACACGCATAGGAGTGGTTGAGTTAACATAGAGATGTGATCTTGAACTATTAAATAAAACTCTTCAAACCTAAAACACGTAGTGGGCACTGCCCATATTTATTTTAACCTGGAAACCAAAACACGGAGAAGATATTTGAATTGACAGACCTTTAAAACAGACACGATCCTCTCCTTTCCATTAGCTTCTGCTGCTAGATGGATTGATCTACTGCGCATGCGCACATACAACAACTGCGATTGGTCCTGTGTGGTTTCAACATCCATCTTCTGCCTGTCGATAAAAACCCATATCACCTTTTTTCTCTTCTAACTTGTTCTCTACTAGATTTGTCATGTTTATAAAATAAAATTCTGATTTTGATTGATACTAGTATCAGCCTAATGAGTGACTTGGAGATCCGAACTGACGTTCAGTATGGATAAGGATTAATTTTTTTATATAAGAATGTTTATTTCAGTTTCATGTTGCAAATAATTTAAACACATTAATTACATTACATTTAAATAAAGATAGAAGCGATGTGTTTTTAGTTCTTGAAGATGGATTGAGTTGGGCAGGTCCATCCACCAGGAGGGAACATTTAATTTAAAAGTCCGTGAAAGTAATTTTGTGCTTCTTTGGGATGCTACAATGAAGCGAACGTCTCGAGGGCCGAAGTAATGCATTTGGGGTAAAGGGTGCAGAGCCAGTGGTGTTTTGTAGGCAAACATCAATGCCTTGAATTTTATGTGAGACTGACGTTCACGCAACTTCCGTTCTGACACGATAGTAGTGTTTCTTAGTCACGCCAGCATCGTTATGCGCGTTGTCCAACCAGCTGATGGATAGAGGATGACCTGCTTGCGTCTATTCAGTCCTCTGATTCTGGAGAGTTAGTCCGTTGGCATCTTCAGATGAACTTGACCGAATACGATCGGCGAGATTTGCGCTTGGAAGTGAGGGAGGAGTTACAGACTGGAGCACTGCAGTCACTCCAGTGCACTGTTCGCTGTACTTTATATGCAGTTAGATGAAGTTGGTTCGAGAATATTTCTCAACTATAAACGAAACACGTTTAGACATTAACATGTGGTAACAGAAAGCCTTTCGTCTTTTCTGTAATTTGATGGTCCTCGCTCGATTACCGCGCTCTGTATGTACAAGAATGAGTTCAACACAAAACGCTTTGTACTATTTTTAAGGTATCAATATAAAGATGGGTCTATAAATTTCCGTTTTAATTATTTAATGTAAGATTCAGAATATAAACAATTGTTACATAATAAGCGATATAAAAGCTTTTAGTTAAAACAGATGCCAGTGTGTATATAAAGATAGCAAACGACAGGGTCATAGCCGGTTTTCTTAAAGATCAGATTGTCTTATAGCCCTATAACGAAAAATAAAATTACGATCGATCATGAATAATCATATAATAATTCGACAAGGGTAAAAAGAAACACGGTTACACGTGTAGTTAAAGCGCGACAATTGAATGGAGGAATTGAGTAATTGTAAATAGTCCAAACGCGGCTTATTTCGCTGTATGATTCAATATTTCGTCATTTTATGCTGGAAGGGGGAAAGGGCCTGATCTTATTGATGTGAATACTAAAGCCAAATCTGAAAGGACATGGGCGGGTTTTAGCAATGAGGCCTGAGAAAAGTCAGATGATCATCAATCATAACTCCAAGTGTTTCTGGCTGTTTTCGAAGGGAGTTTTGGTTGATGTCGTTCCTTACTGGAGATGGGTTTGGGGAACCGTTGTGTATGAAAACGATGGGTTTTGACCGGAACCACAAGCAGTTACTGTCTTGGCAAGGTTGAGCTGAAGGTAGAGAAATGTCTGTAAGACAAGCTGAGATGGGAGCATGTGAAACATTCATGTGAAACCTATAAATACCAATTAACATTAAGCAATACTCATTTCTAAAAACTCATCTCTTTCTTCGAAAAAGAAATTACAGGACGTCTGTATAAAATTCTATTTATTTAAACCAGACTCTGTTTTCGTTATACTTGTTTGATCATGTTGTAAACATATTTCCAGTGTGTAACATTTCTGCTATTCAGCTATTTAAAGTAAACCTTGTCTCTTACATCTTCGGTTCAAGTCCTCCAAATACACTTCTAGGCTCGTTACAAATCGGGTCTGAATGAGAGACGGCCTGCTCTGTGTCCCAATGTGCATTACTTTCAGTTCTAAATTCATCTATAAGATTTTTAGTCATTTCATCAATACTATTTAGGGTGGTTAGTATGTACCTTGGGACGGTTTCTGGGTTGAATGAATCGTCGGTGATCCATCTGAATCGTTCAGGGGTTTGTGAACTTTTGCACTGAAAAGTTCCAGGGCACCTAACCCCCACATATTACAGAAGTGTTTGGGGGAAGTTTTGTACACGGATGCGTTTAGGGTCTTACTAATACAGAAACTGAAACATAACTTAATCTTACAAATCTTTCACTTTTAAGTTTTCAAATGGGAAAATTGTCATTTTATGCATTTGAAATCCCATTTCAAGGGTTTCTTTCTCCACTAATTTCAATAGTATTTTCAATTCACTATAATATCTGAAAACACTGAGTTGAGGTCTTGCTTTTCCTTTTTCTTGTTAATTTTCTTTTTCTTCCTCCTGTCTTTTGTGGCTCTTTACTTTTGTTCCCATTGTTGGTTGTTATTCTGTTTATGTAGAGCAATCATATCTTCACTTTTATAAATAATAATAAAAAAAACTAAAACCCCAAAAGCAGCACCATTAATAAAACAGACGCTGAACATTAGACAAGGAGTGGAAAAGGGGCTGATTTTAATTAATTTAAACGCAGTTACAGATACCGCAGCAATGGATTTTCTTTTCTGTTTTTTTTAACTTCTTTGTGTTGTTTGTTGGTTTTGTGTTTGTAAGAGCCACTGTGAAGGAACACTGCCGTCTCTGAGAAGACATACGGGTGAGTTTGCAATAACATTAGGATCCGTTTTTTCTTTTTTGGTGGGGGGATGAACGCAACCTCAGCATTTGTGTTAAAGTAAACAAACATTTCACTCGTTCAAGAGCAAAACTGCGCCCAAAGGCTTCATTCTCATTGATCTTTACACATTTTACTTTCCAACTATTTCAAAATGCCACACAAATGACGAACACCCCTTGCTTCCAACACACACAACACAAAGAAAAAACGGACGAAAGCATTTACCTTCTCCCCTTTGATTTAAAAATACAAAATCAGGGAATTAAAGGTCAATACTACTTAAGCTTCCAAACAATATTCAAAAAGACGAAACAAGGGGCCAACACACCAGTCCTCCTCGCCAACAAAAGGACTGTAACGGAAAAGCAAACACACGTTGCAAACAATGCGGAGTGGAAAAATGTACTATTACAATGCAACCACTGTATGTCAGAATTCACCTTAACCATGTGCTGTGTATTCATTTGCAGGCATCCATGCCCACTCTGATGCTCTGTAAGTTTACACTATATTAAGTTGGTAACATAAAACGGTTCAGACCTATGGCCTTTGCACCCCCAATAAAATTATGCAGGATCTAAATAAGAATAGTTATAAGATATCAGATACTCATTAACAACCGCACACAAGCATACTGTAATGCGTTTTGATCAGTAAAAGTGGGGCATTTGTAAACCTTAACAGCCACAAACACAAAAACCCACCCCCGCCCCTATCAGATTTGAAAACACACACCACACAAAAGCACAAACACGTTTGAAAACTCTCCAAAACATAACATTTGCGTGAATTAAATAAAGAAGCACGGGTTTCTCTACACTGCCGACGTATCTAACCACCTCTGACGGGTGACTAACACAAGCGGTCTGACAAATGAGCAATTCATCCAGAAATCAAGGGAAACATTACAAAATCAAAATGGGACGTTGTGATTGGTTGGAGTAACCTTAGATGAGCAGACACACTGGAAGGGGTTGCGACAATACAGTGTGAGAGTAGCTGCTAAGTGCTCGATGGGACGTGAGGAGGAACAGGTTCGAGAGCGATTCAAATTCCCAGCAAAGTTACAATATCACACAAGATCACTCTCACTCATGCTTTTCCCCCCCACCCCCCATCATTGTGTAACTCAATACGCAACCGCCATCTTAAAATGCACGTGTTTTGCTTGTCCGCTGATTTTGGACACTCGTTACCCCCCGCTGTCCTCACCCCCACCCTCCCCCCAACCCTTTATCAGTCAGTTCCTCCTTCACTGCACGGCTTGTTCATTGGCAGTGCTGCCCGAGTCTTGAGGCTTCATGACATCAGAAGCTCGGGAGGGCTGGAGAAGGCCTCTATTCTTAGAGGCTCAAAAGCATCATCTGTGATAAAAACAGACACGGTATGGAAGACTTCAGATCACCGAATATCACATAGCAGGAAACGAGGCAAGCGACTGAAACAAGAGCCCACCACTGATGCGGAAAAGCCAGTCCTATACTGTGGCGGGGAGCCTGAGGCCTGGCTGTCTGGTTTGTGAACCCCCAGTCTCCAAGAGTCTTACTACTCTTCTAGCAGCATGTCATCCTGCGGGACGTGGAGGAGATTGTGTTTAATGAAGCGCATTAATATACTCAAATCACAACGCCTATGTTTGATTTATTCTGTGTGTGTGGTCATTCAGAAAACTGGCCATTTCTTTTTATGCAGCACATGTTCCCACTTACTGTCACTGAATAACGTATTAAAACTCACAACAATTTTTTAATTGTACATTTATCCCCAATGTCACAAACAGTGAGTTTGAAGCATACTTCTATTAACTTCCTACATTCACAAGATAAATGTTTAGTGAGCTTTGCAGGCTGTTTAAAGGAAGTAGTTTTCCCTATTCTGTTAATCCTGTAAATCTAGGGGGTTTATAAACCTCGTAGATCTAATTTGTGATTTCCTTAACTTGGTGGGTGCTTTAGGTAGTATAATCACAAAAAGATTTTGATTTTCTGTGATGTTTTGTTAGGTATTAGTTTGTGTCACACTCCCGTTCAAAACGTTTGAAGATGTCTGTATAATCACAAGAGGCTGGCATTTACTTAATCAAGAATACAGCACAAACACTAAATATTTTTAAAATATCAATACAAGTAAAGAAAACTTTTCTACTTTAAAATATATCTCAAATGTAGTTTATTCCTGTGACAGGCAATCTGGAATTTTCAGCATTATTCTTTCAGTGTCACATGATTATCTTAAATACATCTGCTGCTCAAAGAAACCTTTTTCATACTTATTAATTGTTGATAAGTTTTTGCTGTTTTTGCATTTTCTGAACTAAAAATCTTTTCTAACGATGTGTGTATTAACTGCCGCTTTGATCAGTTTAATGCAATCCTTGCTGAATAAAAGTATTAATTTCTCTTAAAAAATCTTACCAGCTCCAAATTTTTGCAGAACCATCATGTGTGAAATTACGTAACTTGGAATGCCTTTATTTCTACATACAAGGAATGACCCAACTACACACAACCTTCAGGATATACTAAAAGAGCTTTAACACTAATAATTTTACACATTAATTAATATGAAAACGTTCTTTGCTGACCTTATAAAGCCTCTGATCCTCTGGCGCTCGCTATTAGGATGCCCCTCCCACAATCCGCTTCAGCTCGTAGACTGTGGTATGACTCCTTGGCATCTGTGAAGATTGGTTGTCTTGTTGACGTCTGATACCATCAGAAAGACATCCTGCACAAAAACAAGGATCCGAGCCATCCTCTCATCATCAACACATCTCGATTTATACTGAGATCAGTCCTCCACAGTAAGCATAAGCTCCTGGCTTGAATTTGAACAACAACATTTCTTGTCCTTCACACAACAAAATTAACACCAGTCACCTTAGAACTTCTTCAAACTCTCAACTCCACAAAAAAAAAGCTGTGTTTGTTGTAAGTTACAGGTAGAACAAACCACAGGCTTTTTAAAAAATGAAACAACAAAGAGAAAAGCAGGCGAACAGCTGAACGAAACAAGTACACAACTGCAACGCTTTCTATACAAATAAACCGCTGACAGCTGCAGTTGTGTTAAAGTTGCTGTTGACTTAGTTACTAGGAGGACACACCTAGGAGAAGCAGCGCGTTTCTGTGCGGTTTGTTTACTGCAAACAGATAACAGCATCACGCGGTGATGAAAAATCCAATCATAATATCTGTAAACGCGGTTAGACCAAGTAAGTTATCTCTTAAAAATGGACGTGCACACTGGAGCTAGTAACAACGGTAGCACAAAACATGCTAGCACCCCATCTTTGATGATTATCTAATGTTACATTTTATTGTGCGGACGGATTAAATGACTAACGTTAGAGGAGCGTGTTAAAAAGGCACAGCCCAGACTGATCAGTGACAGGACCAGTCCGTTCCTACATGACGGAGCTGTCATGAAATCAACACCGCGGCTCGGATACACAGAGA
Source organism: Cyprinus carpio (assembly GCF_018340385.1). Lineage (NCBI taxonomy): Eukaryota > Metazoa > Chordata > Actinopteri > Cypriniformes > Cyprinidae > Cyprinus > Cyprinus carpio. Next base: position 22,997,992 of record NC_056599.1, on the reverse strand, counting down.
AACAAAACAAAGCTGTTTGCCCACTGGTTCTTAATATTGGCCGACCAGAGCGGGTCGTCGAGCGCAATGTACTCCCAATCTAATTAGTAACACGAGTAAACTGGGCGGGATTTAGCAGGGGAATGTTAGCCGGGCTGCTAAAAATATTACGAAACAAAGAGGACTGTGTAAAGGCTGCGTGTACTCGCGTTAGCCACTCCAAACCAGCGGCTAGTTTGCGGATAATCCGTTACACTAACATTTCCAGACTACAAAACGACAGAATACGTTCGATCTGGGGGTTTGATTCGCTTCCTCACTCACCATTTCTCTACGAGTGTTTCGCTGACTTCTTCCCACTATCCCACGCTGCCCACTGCGGAAATCAAGAGCTCGAGCCAGTCCTCCACAATCCCAGATGTCTTTGCGCGAGCAGCGCCGCCGCCGACAACTCTTTTCTGTGCCGGAGACGCGCCCTAGTGGCCACACACGGTTCAGTGGTTATTTTTGAACTAACACTTGTTGCACAGGGACAATCCATTTGATTAAATGTACTAAGTTTGGCTATTTTCTGTAAAAAAAAAATAATTCTTGTGCATATCGGTGTATGCTCAAAAATGCAGTGTGTGGGATTGCTGGCCAAACTGGTTCATTAGAATGGTGCACATTGTAGAATGTATCTGGGACTTTGTGGCTTCCAAATGACACCCTGGAGCACAAAAACCAGCTGGGGTTAATATTTTGTAGCAATAGCCAACAATACAATATGGGTCAAAATTATCGATTTTTCTTTTTTATGCCAAAAATCATTAGGATATTAAGTAAATTTCATGTTCCATTAAGATATTAATTTCCTACCGTAAATATATCAAAACTTAATTTTTGATTAATAATATGCATTGCTAAGGACTTAATTTGGACAACTTTAAAGGCAATTTTCTCAGTATTTTTATTTTTTATTTTTTTTCGCCCTCAGATTCCAGATTTTCAAATAGTTGTATCAGCCAAATATTGTCCGATCCTAATAAACCATACATCAATGGAAAGCTTATTTATTAATAACCCTTATGACTGGTCACAAATACAGAAACGAAATACACAAAGACATGACGTCATCAGGAGTATAAACAGTTTATTCTGATGTCATTTGTATAACCAGAGTTTTATTACAAATACCATGGTTAAACTATGATTAGTGTAGCAAATCCATGGTTAATTTGTGGTTACCATAGTTTATCCATGGGTTTTATGGGTGGGAGTAAAACCATAGTTAATTTTTGTAAGGGCTTTGATGTTGAGGCAACATCATAAAAGGTTTATTTGAAAAGAAAAAAAACAATCATGCACACTTCATTTCAGGCTGCTTGCCACATATATCCTTTAGGATTGCCTGCAACTCTCAGGAGTATTTGTGGATTTATTAACATTAGATTATCTCTTGCTGGCTCAATCTGCTTGAATCGGTTATTTACAAATGCTACAAATGACTAAAGAAACCCCTGTCTTTTCACACTCCTTTCCAAGTATTTTCTTTTACAGTTAGTACTACTCTCTTTAATGGTCTGTATTCACAACGCTGCCAACAATTTCAATATGAAAATCACAAATAAGATCTCAGTCTGGGTTTCTCTTTCAGTCCGACTTTAACAGCTCATTATTTTTCATCCTTCGCCCGAGCAGTCTGTACTGCTTCCTCTTCCTCACTGGACCTTCAGTCTGAAGCCACACACTGGGTTTGGTCACATTAGGCACACTAGCAACAGAGGAAACAAAAGACCCTGTTGGTTAAGCAGCAGCAATTTTTTAGTTTATGAAACTGAATGACAAGACAATATCTCTATGCAGTAATAACAGAACTGTTCATTCACACTTACCCGCTTTTTTTTGTTTTATGAAATGACAATGCAGTCCGCGGATTCTCCTGTGTTAACAAAAGTTGGATGAGAAACCTACTACAGACGTGGAGGAAAAGCAGACAGACAGGTAAACTGAGATTTAGATATGAGATGATCAAACTCACGGAATATTCGTTTTAGTGCCTCGATTTCTTTTAAAGGGTTTGGTTTCTGGATTTTGAAGGTGTATTTTGCAAGGTCATCTTCACTGAGTTGATTTGGACAAAAGCAAAAACACTCGAATGTCATAATATCCTTTATGCATACACTACCATTCAAAAGCCTGAGGTCATTAAGGGTCTTCTCAAAATAAATTAATACTTTTATACAGCAATATGAGAGCGATTTCTGAAGGATCACGTGACACTGAAAAACTGGAGTAACAGCTAGTTATCAAAGAAATAATTTACATTTGAAAATAAATACGTTTTGATGAGTATTAAAAAAAATAATAATGATTGTTCTGACCCCAAACACAATGGTAGTGTAAATAAATTATTTTGTACATAATTGTGCAGAATCACAAAATGAAACCGTACTGCATTTGTCCATATCTACACGAAACAAAGTAACTCTGCAGCAGATTCTTGACATAATCATAACCAGTAACACAATGGTTGTGGGATGCCAGTGTGAACAGAGCTGTATTAATATCACAATACATACTGGCTGATCCCTGGGTGATGTGTAGGGTTTAGTTCCCTCACTGCGGTGGAGTGACAGAGGTCTGTGTTTGGTTTCTGGGTGCACACTGCAGTTGAAGCGCAGCACGCTGACAGGCAAACGAACATGCCAACTCTCTGGATACTTCTTTACCAGATTTTCCACCATACTGTAAAGAAGCCATACCATAGTTTTTTCAAAATAACTCTGTGCTCTGTAACATCGCGATTTATGTCCAAACAACTCTAAACTTACTTAACAATGTGGTATTGTGTGTGGGGCTCAAGCTGCGAAGCCTGGTGATGCCGAGAGACGAGGGGGATGTCCTTTATCATCAGAATATTATTGAGGGCTCTGTTAACCGACAAAAGAAAGCAAAAAGATTAAAGATCAAATATTAAACAGTATTGAGACACTGAAATAACCTTTCAGCACATTTAAATGAATAAAAATACAATTTACAAGTACAGATAAATGAAACCTGCACTAATTGCTCTGACATTATCCAGTGAATCACGACTTACCGTTCGGACCTGGATCCCTCGAGCACCCCAAGGTGTGAGAAATCCCAGAGGAAACCCGTATCGGGAAATGGCATCACACATACAGGCAATGGAATCAGAATTAGGCTTTTCTGATGGAAAGATTTCAATCCACTGGGTGTAATAATCACAGATGACCACGAGGTGGCTATAGGGGCCTTTGCTTTCTTGAAAAGGCCCTGTTACATCTATACTCAGCCACTGCCATCTCTCCGTCACCTAGACGGAAAAAATAAGATAAAAGAAAATCTAAATGAACAGGTAAAACTAAGGTAAGCCACACTTTCACTTTCATAACTATTATGGCTACTATTTAATGTCTTCACACAGAAATTCCCGCTGTGACAGAGGACTAAAAAAGGCCAAATCTGTAAAAGGCATACCCGGATAAACTGAGTGCTTGGATTTTCAGGTGTTTCAAGAGGCGCATCATCATCATAGGCGACGTCATTTCCAGGATCCTGCACACACATACAAAGAGTAAAACAATGCTAAAACACCCTTCAGGAGACTATTCCCAGATCTGTAAGGCTTAAGTTTATACATTCACAGACTGTAATAATGTAAAGGTCTACATACACTAGCATCATCATCATCTTCATCATCATCATCAGCCTCATCATCACCCTCCGAAAGCTTCATCCAGTGAAAGCTCTGTGGAGACACATTGACTGGTGTGTAATGCACGAGTCAGTGTATAAGATGCTCTACAAAAGACAGACAGAAACAACTATTAACCTGTGGTTTGCAGTAGTCATCGTGGAAGCTGCCAGCGTGCAAGAGGCCAAGGCTGGACCCATCAGAATCCACAGGCACACGAACAAACTTCCCCTCAAGCCTATCAAACCCATGGATGAGAGACGTTAATAGTAAGACAACTAGAGAAAATTAATCATTTGGCGAAAAACTAACAAATACATAGGCTAACACACATTACCGTGGTGTTACTGGTGCCGATACTGCGGTTGGTTTTGGTTTGATAGGCACTTCAACTGGCTTACGATTCTGAAAAAACACAAAACAAGTGAATAATGTCAAAAAAAGATGAAAACACTTTCTAATACAGCTTTAAAACAATGGATCTCAGGACACAGATTTTATATTCCTGAACGTCTGTGTAAGCCAAACCCCTCTGACCTAAAAGTTCATATTTTATATACCATAAACTGCATAAGACCAATAATACACAAAATATTTAAATGACAAAGGCTGAAAATGAAAACCAGCAATTCTGGATTGTTTGGAAACGCTTTGATGTAAAGAACCACTGCTTTCTGGAAATGTATTTACTACAATTTTTACTTGATATGACGAGGAGTGATTCTTCGTTCCGAAAAAACCTCCCGTACGTACCAGAGATCGTCTCTCTTGACAGCTGGCACCTGTGAAAATCATGAAAAGAACACATGGATTATGAGCAGAAGCGAAAAAAAAACCACGGGTAATTTGCATTACAAGTCACAACATTTCAAAGACATGCACAAAACTGTTCTGACTTGCCTTCCACTGCAGATGTTTAGGGAAGTTAAAGATAGTCGGGACGGCATTTTGCGCAGTCGTTTGTGGCTGCCCACTTGTTCAAAGCAGTCCTTCTCAAAATGATCCGAGCACAGGACTGAGTTCCCAGTTGGCCACCAGTTCTGCCATCTCATCCGCCGGAGCCACTCTCTCACTCTCAAGCCGTCAGCTAGCGGGAATCTGGAGCACGGACACAGAAGTAAACACACACACCTGCATAAGCGGGTTCATGCATGCGTCACAAAACCATAACAATGCTGGACAAATATGCGTGCATTTAAATACACATTATATTGGGGGTTTGTTTGAAACTTTACGAACATGAGATATATAAATACACAACTTACTTGTGAAAAGAAAACTCGCCCCTGTTGTACGCCTCTTTATACTCTCTATCTGAACGCTTCTTGCACTTATAGGCTGAACACACTGGCATTTTTTATTCAATTCCAATGCAATTTCAAACGTTAAACAGACATATTTTGTATTTCCGGAAACAGTTCTTCTGGTGGGATCTAATGGCAGATTGAACACTGGGAGTACTGCCACCTAAGGGACACTTTAATAATCTCCGTTTTGCGATGGAGCCCCATTTTCCTTCTTTGCTGAGAGCTGTCCTGTCTGACCCTCCTCATTTCCAGCTCTGATTGCTGTTTAAACAAACAGTATTGATAAAGAACCCTCAGTGCTGCTTCAACTACACATCAGTGCTTCAGTTAAAATTTTTTTTTTTTTTTTTTTTTTTTGAACGAATCGTTCTTGGTCACTTATAAGGAAAGTTCGCCCACAAATTAAAATTTACCCTCATGTAATTTCAAACCCACTCCCATTATGTTCAAGTCTTGACAGAAACTTCTCGGGTTTCATTAAAATGTCTTATCCTTTCTGTCTAATTGGGTTTGGACATGAGGCTGAGTAAATGACACAATTTTCATTTCTGAGTTTTGAGATTTCTGAACTATCCCTCAAGTCTAATTCTGAATGTCTGAAATGTAACGACATTACGTTTTTATTTAGATAACCACTGCTGTCTTTTTCTATAGTTTTGATTAAGTCAAGGTTACAAAAATAATGATAACTCACCTACCTGTATTTATTAAATTTTAAACACAAGACTGAAGTTGAATGACTCACTCACTCGTAGCACTCAGAGACATAGGTCGCCATGCACAGATAACATGAAAAAAGAACCAGTAAACGAATCTTTTTGGTTCAAAAGATTCGATTCACTTTAATAAAAGAAACTCGCTAATGCTAATCAACAACAGCTTCTCAAAAATGCAACACGGCACACACAAAACGAGATGATGACAACAGTCCCGTCAATGATTACATTTACAGTAGAGTTTGTAACTGCATTCACACACACGCACACACATACAAATACAAATACGTTACGTCTGTAAATGTATTTTTGGCAAAGCTGAAGCATGTCTGATTATTTCTGATTAGCAGCTACACGATATTAAAACATCTGTTATACATTATGTATGTTTTGTGTTTAGGGGCTTTTAAACATCTGAGGATTAACTTATGTTACTTGGAACTTGCAACAAACATCTTAAACTTACGTGTGAAAAGAAAAGTCGCCCCTTTTGTATGCCTCTTTATATGATCCATCAGAGCGATTCTTGCACTTATAAGCTGAACAAACGGGCATTTTCGAACAGAATATGTTACTGCTCCATTCAGTTTCACCAGTTTCGTCTCATAGGGCAACAGCAGCAAACGACTGTGACTGTTTTGTATTTCCGGATGCTGTTATTCACTGAGAGACCCATTACCGCCATCTACAGGACATCGTCTGATACTGCAGCCAGTTACACAATCCGTTTCGAAAAGACTATTTATTTATTCATTTATTTATCTATTTATCTATTTAGTTATTTATTTATCTATATTTCTGAAAGGAAACGTGAGCACTGTGCATTTATTTTATGAATATGTTTTTTTTTTATTTTGGTGTTGCAATTGAACATTTTTGTTAAAAATAATACAAACTTTAATATGTGAAATAAAACAGATATGTTTTATTTTTTAAAAGATAATTATATTGAATTTAAAATGTGATATATTATAAATGTACTTATTAAATACGGAATATGTTTTTTTTTACCATTAATATTCTTATGTTTATCTCAGTATTTTATTTGCTATGATTGCTGTTTTTAATGTTGCCTTTGATTCATTGGTTCATGGTTTTATAAGAAAGTTGCATTTAATTAAATGGATTTATTAATTTTCTTACTACTTACATATTTACTCACAAAACCGATTTACATGTCAAACTACTAAGCACATATGATTTTCACAGCTTTGTTATCTATAGATTTTAAAAGTCTGTATTATTTAAAATACATTTCAAATATTTTATTGTTTAAATAAAAATATATTTGTTCGATAATAAATAAATAAATAGGCTACAAGAAAAGAAAAGAAAAAGCTAAAGAATACAAGTTTTTTCTTCGATTCATGTTGCGCCTCCATCCTCCAGTCCGGTTAGAGGGCACCAATGCGCCAAAAAGGTGGCTTGCCAAGATTACAGAATAAGACAATGACAACGAAGCCCATTAAATGACAGCTTATGTCCCTGGATACTGAAAACACAAACCTTACCATCAGACGTCTTTTGAGTCCGCTGCAGAAACACACAGATTAAGATTTAATTCAGTAAAACGCTAGAGATATTGGCGTTGTCCTTGTTATTGGCGGAATAAGCAGGAATATATATCGAGGTGATATGCAACTTTAAAGATGATGTTTATTAAAGAGGAGAATGATGACACATCTGGTCCAGAACCATGCACAACAGAAAATGAGCACCAGGAAGGTTGGTGTCTATTTTTGATTCTCTCTCTATTTTTATTTTTTAATTGTGGTGCATTAATGTAACCAGTTAAAGCTGATTAGAAAAAAAATAAATCTCTGTTTTTTCCTGCTTGTGTTGGTTTTTAATAATTTATAATAACAGGCTTGATGGAAGTGAAAGAGGAAAGTCACATTCTGAATGAAATGAAATGGAGGAGAGACACCGAGCTCATGATGTCCTCACAGAAGAAAAATCATTGATTTGCTCCCAAACCGCAAAAAACAATTTCTCACAAAGCAGCACTCAGAAAACAGCCAAAAAGCCTTTCACCTGCGCTCTGTGTGGAAAGCAGTGCGCCCACAGAGGCCACCTGAACGATCACATGTTAACTCACACCGGAGAGAAGCCGTTCGCTTGCCCTCAGTGCGGGAAGAGCTTCTCACGCAGAAGAAGCCTGAACGATCACATACTAATTCACAACGAAGAGAAGCGCTTCGTCTGTCCTCAGTGTGGAAAGAGGTACAAACGCAACGAACACTTTCGGACTCACTTACTAAGTCACGATGGAGGCAAGCCCTTCCCCTGCTCACAGTGCGGAAAGAGTTTCAGTTTTAAACGAACCCTTAACGATCACATCAAAATTCACACTGGAGAGTGTCTGCACACGTGCCTTCAGTGCGGAAAGAGTTTCCTGAATAAAGGACACCTTAAGGATCACATCAAAATCCACACCGGAGAGCGACCTTTCACCTGCGCTCAGTGTGGAAAGAGCTTCATCAGTAAACAGAACGTGACATCTCACATGAGAATCCACACCGAGGAGAAGCCTTTCAAATGCCTTCAGTGTGGAAAGGGTTTTGCGTGGGCAAGCTGTCTGAAAATCCACATGCGCCACTCTCACTCCGAAGAAAGGGAGTTTACCTGCGAGCACTGCAATAAAACCTTTGTTTTAGAGTCTTACCTGAAGAGACACTTGAAGATTCACCAGAACGAGAAACCTTTCGTCTGTTCGGTGTGCGGGAAAAGTTTTTTATGGCTCCTGTGTTTCAAAGCGCACCAGAAAATACACGAGGGTGTGAAAACCCATGTGTGCTCCGAGTGCGGCAGGGCCTTTGCCACGGCCGATTATTTGATAAAACACCACAAAATCCATATGGGAGAACGGCCGTACGTGTGCTTATACTGCGGAAAGAGATTTACTAAGAAAGCAAACCTGGTAGATCATGTGAGGCTGCACACTGGAGAGAAGCCGTACACATGCGCTCAGTGTGGAAACAGTTTCACCTCAAGAAAAGGTCTAAGCTATCACAGAGAAAAGCATTGTCCTCAAAGCGTGCCAAAGTCATGTTCAGCTGAAATCCGGACAGTGCCGGATATGCCTAAAGATTGCGTTTCTACCATTACATCTACAACCTTTAGTGGTGAATGAGCTCTCATTCGATGTGAATGGCAGCAGAAAGTTTGTGTATCTAGTACTTTATTGTAAAAGAACATTTAAGGGAAGGAAATAAAACAGATAAGCAAGGCAGTGAGAGTGGAGTCTGGGAAACTGTACATATTTTAGAATACATAGATGTAAATGTAGCTCTGGCTCTTTTCAGCACTGCACTCATTGTCTTCTGTCTTCCATTTTTATTTCCACAGTGTGAAGGATTTCTGAATGAACTGTTCATTTTAAAATCTTCCCAGTCTACTGAAATTTTTTTTTTTTTTGACATCAGCTTCAAACATTACAATGCACATGATAACTTGTGTTAAATCTACAACAAGTAAATCCACTACAGCAAGCTAATTACTCTTCAACAGTGATCCTATCCACCTTATTTTTCAACGTGGAAGTAAGCTTTTTTTTGTGAATGCGCTTGACTTCCGGTTCATTAGCTGCTGTATGGAAATAATGAGAAGAAAAACAACATACAGTAAACTGTAAAACTGTGTGCGCTACAAACTCATAACTAAGATAATACTTTAAAATAATATGGTAAGACATACCAGTTTTCTATATTGAGCAGCAAAACAAGCTGTTTTGTTTAATTGTTGTACAGTGTGAAAATAATTACGCTATATTGATGTGCGCATGCCCAGTAGCCGCAGCTGTATCCCAACTGACCTTGTCCTGCTCTTAAGAGAAAAATAAGGTGGTATCCAGCTACTGCAAAAAGTTCAAAGACAGGTTTCTGAAGATGTCTGCGCAATTGTTTCTCTGAAGCATAAGCTCTATAGTATATTTAGAGGGGGTCAAGCATGCACCTAGAGGAATAGCCTATATTAAAAAAAAGTAGCATTTTTGTATTTATTTATTTTTTTATGAATTTTATTCCAAAGTAGAATTGTCCTGGTCAAAAAATTATATAATTCTTGTAGATGATTCAATCAAGCAAATTCCAAGATCTAAGTAAGCTGTATAGAAAATAATATACTGTGCATTAAAATGAGATTTTAAAGCATGTAAGAAACCAAAAAAATAATAAATAAATAAATAAAATAAAAAAATGAAACGCGTTTTTATATATTTAGATTTTATTCATTTCACAATTTGAATTTTTTTTCTTTGTGTTTTTAATTTGGTGCTAGTGTTTATGGAACTAAATATAAAAATTAATGTATTTACGAAATATGATTACTCATACTCTTTGGCATGATACACAGAATTGCTGCTGATTGTGATTGTACATGTTTACTGTACTGTAATAAAAACAATTGAATGAAGGGTGTTGTGTGTGTGGTTCATGCTAACAGTAGTAGGTGGCGGTAGTGCGCTATTTAAGTTTGCCAGTTGCTATCAAACTGATGAAAACAGCCTCTTTCTCTACAGAAAAGGAACGGAGGTCAAATCCCACTTGATGGGTTTTTAATGATAAAAATGAGAACTCACAGAGAAAACCTTCACATGCCCTCAGCGTGGAAAGAGGTTCCCACACAAAGGAAACTTCAAGAGGCACATATTAAGTCACAAAAAAAAGAAGCTGTACACTTTTAATCTATCATAGAAAAAAACAGCGTTCTCAAAGTGCACAGCATTCATGTTCAGTTTGAGTGAAGGTTGTGTCAGATGAGTTCAATTTTCTTGTACTGTGACTGAATATATCAAGGGAAATATGGCCATTTTAGCTGTGAAATTATTTAGGATTGATTCAAGATTTAAGTTTATTGAATCTCTTTTGAAATTTTTAAGCAAGGCCAGTAATGTTTGTGTGCTGATTGTGCATTATGAAATACAAACATTCTGTCAAAATGATGTACGTGTGATCACTGTTCAATTAATGCAATGAAAACACCTGATAATTTACACAGAACTGCTACTTATGCGCACATAAAATATAGAGAACCATTCAAACGCAAATATGTCAAATGTGTTTTTTGGTATTTGTGCTCAGAGAAGCTGTATATGAGATCCCATACAGGAACAGAGCTGGAGATTTCTATTCATTTCACTGTGCTCTCAGATAGTGGTACAGCTTGTTAGGATATCCTTATATCCTAGAATTTAATATTATTCTTCATAGCATTTTCCCCACTTTTAGACATTTTCTAAGTTATGATTATTATTTTAAATACTGAGAATATTATTGACACGTTAATAGTGCTTACGCTTGTACTTCCAGATAAAAGTCTATTGTTTGTGGGTTGCTACTAGCGCCCGGCTGTTGTGAAACAACAGGATCACACAGTGATATTAAGTCCTAGTGGAAAGGCGGCAAGCGAAAATACCGAAGTTTTCAAATTCGTTTTATAGAGTCATCTCTAAGGAGAAGAACTGCAGCTGTGTCTTTGGGATGAATCATCAGATGACCTCAAACAAAGAGCGTCCCAGCTGCACCCCGACACCGTGCGCACGGGGCAAACGGCCAATGCATCAAAGCACTCTGACTCTTGGCGATCAGACCCAATCTATTTACTCTACTACACACGCAGAGGTAAGAGCACGCGACCAGCGCTCAGCTTAACGTTGCATAATTGCATCTTTTTTTTTCTTTCTCAACAATGGCCTCTCGGTAGAAAAGCGCATTAGAACATTACGCATATAATGCAGAATAGTCTTAGCAGTTCAAAAGAGTAATTTAAAAAGAGCCCTTTTGTTCCATGAATGAATACTTACTCAAGTTCTGGAGAAGAATGTGCATCCCTTTTTGAACAGTAAAGTCTGAAATGTGTGATTTCAATCGAGTTTAATTCATGCAAGTCTGCAGATTATAACCTAATACTACAGGAGATAGATGACATCAGAATATTGCATTCATATAGGGTGACCACAGTCCTCTTTTAGGACCTAAAAAAATACCTAGCATTTTAATCTCTTTTGAATGAGCGCCAGTTGTTCACTTTCACGATGACGTGCTCTGTGTAAAGGAGGATCAGATATTTGTCACTGAGCTCAGGATCTGTTGAGCAGCAAATCCTCCAGCGTGATCTGTCAGCCATCTCTCCTCTCAACCTGTGATCAGTCAAATCTGACCTTTTTTCCATCCATGGCTTGATTTTCCCTCGTGGGTTAAAGGTTTGAAATAATGCATAAATTACATTTGACTGAAATGCTTGTATTGAAACATTTTGCATTCTACGCATGATAAAACTGTGCTAGATGTTAAGTTTTGTGAAGGAGGGCCACTGGTAGGAAGCTTTTCAGCGGTGTTTATGATCAATATGCATAAGTGACTGTAAAAAAATGTAGGTATGGAAATGACATTTTGTTTTGATATTTGGGATATGGTCATTGTACTACTTTGAGCACTACTTTAACCACCAACCAACCACACCCACCCCCCCCCCCCCCACCCACTGTCCTCTTTTTGGAAAACTAAAATATGGTCACCCTAATTCATAGTGCTATTATTTCATAATTTTATATCGGAGAATTTTACCAAAAAAAAAAAAATGGCCACTTGAAAGTAAAAACTAAAATAATTTTGCTGACAGGAACTAACATTTCAATTCTGTTTCATAAGAGTTTTTCTGGGAGAGGCCTCGACGGTCAAGCGCTGGTCTTTCTGCCCCGACATCCATGTTATCCCTCTCAGCATGATGGAAAGCTGGAGCTCAGTCACATCCGTGTGTCACGAGGAGGACAGACACACTCCAGAGATGTACACGGCCCGAAGGACATCATACCAGTAAGTCTGAAGTCTTTATTCAGTTTGTTTTTTAATGCAGTAGCACATCTTCACAGTAGGGTGTTGAACCTACTGAGTATGTGAAAATGTTAAAATCATGTAAAACATATTGATAAATAAACCACCTCAAAGTACCTAATTATTACTAAGGATCAGTGCTGGAGTGTGGTCCCGGAGCAAAGTGGGGTAACAAATGAAGCCCTGCTTAGGATGTTGTGTTATGTATGTGTACAGCATTACATCCTGCATGGAGTGGGGTTACAGAACAGGACACAGAACAGTGAGGGGTTTGTGATGAAAGAGGTCACCAACCCCGCTGAGGCCACACTGTACCAGACAACATATCAAACAGTGCACTGCACCACCTCCAAAAGATATCAAACAAATGAGGCACGCGGACAGCCAGTCCGCTGGCACAGCCATAATATTATCACAGGTAATTTAGCCACTGTGTATGCTATATGTACACAAAAGAGCATTCAGAAAACTCACTTCGACAGAGGCAGTTGATGTTTGTGTTGCAGTATGCAAGTGACTCTCATAAATGACCATGCAAAGAGCCATTTTGCTATTTTGGGCTACAGGAGAGGAGAAGGCAGCAGCTGGGCCCAGGCAGGTCAGAAGACAGTCTGGGGAGAGCATTCTGTGGGCAGCTCGGCGCTGGGAGATGCACAGCGACTCTTTTCATTTGTACTAAACATGACACCAATAAACAATGAATAAAATGAACTCAAAATGACTCGAGACACTTTACTTTGCTGGTTAGAAGTCAAATAAAGTTCTACACTGCATATAGGTCTTCAAAACTTGTGTTCTGTGAAAAATGTGTATTTGGTATATTTTGTGTGTCTGTATACAGTGGTGTGAAAAAATGTTTGGCCCCCTCCCTGATTTCTTATTTTTTTTGCATGTTTGTCACACTTTAATGTTTCAGATCATCAAACAAATGTAAATATTAGTAAAAGATAACACAAGTGAACACGGTTTTTAAATGAAGGTTTTTATTATTAAGGAAAAAAAAATCGAAACCTACATGGCCCTGTGTGAAAAAGTGTTTGCCCCCTAAACCTAATAACTGGTTGGGCCACTCTCAGCAGCAACAACTGCAATCAAGCGTTTGCAATAACTTGCAATGAGTCTGTTACAGCGCTGTGGAGGAATTTTGGTCCATTCATCTATGCAGAATTGTTGTAATTCAGCCACATTGGAGGGTTTTTGAGCATGAACTGCTTTTTTAAGGTCATGCCACAGCATCTCAATAGGATTCAGGTCAGGACTTTGACCAGGCCACTCCAAAGTAGTAGTAGTAGTAGTAATAATAATAATAATAATACATTTTATTTGAAGCACCTTTCACAAAACTCAAGGTCACTTTACAACAAGTATGAAATAATAAGACAATAGACAGCAATACAAATAGAGCAGTGCAGTTACAAAGAATGGGCCATTTTAAACAGGTGAGTTTTAAGTCTGGATTTGAACTGAGGGAGAGAGTCAATGTTACGGATGTCTGGTGGAAGCGAATTCCAGAGTTTGGGAGCAGAGCAACTGAAAGCTCTGCCACCCATGGTGCTGAGGCGGGCGAGGGGCACAGTGAGGTGGATGGAGGAAGATCTAAGAGAGCAAAAAACAGTGGCAATATGGAAAAGATCAGACAGATAAGGAGGGGCAAGGTTATTGATAGCCTTGAATGCAAAAAGTAGGATTTTGAATTAAACTCTGGATTTTATCGGAAGCCAGTGCAGATCATGTAAAACTGGACTAATGTGGTGAAAGAAGGGGGGTATTGGTGATGCGAGCGGCAGAATTCTGGACCAGTTGAAGCTTATGGGTGGATTTGTACAGTAATCAATACGGGAAGTGACCAGACTATGAACAAGGATAGAGGTGGAACGGGAAGTGAGAAAGGGGCAGAGACGATTAATGTTACGAAGATGGAAATAAGCAGACCGTGTTATACTATTAATATGTGGATGGAATGATAATAAACTGTCGAGGATGACACCCAAACTCTTAACCTGAGGGGAGGGGGAAACAGAGGAGTCGTCGATTATGGGGGAAAAACTGTCAGCTTTGGAAAGTGTAGTCTTGTCTAGTCATTTTGTTTTTCTTCAGACATTCAGAGGTGGACTTGCTGGTGTGTTTTGGATCATTGTCCTGCTGCAGAACCCAAGTTCGCTTCAGCTTGAGGTCAAGAACAGATGGCTGGACATTCTCCTTCAGGATTTTTTGGTAAACAGCAGAAATCATGGTTCCATTTATCACAGCAATTCTTCCATACTGTGTGTTATATTAAATCATATTTGGGTTAGTGTTAAGTATTATATACTACTATAGTATTTGTTAATATTTATCTTTTAATTTCATTTTAGCTCTTTATTTAAACTTTTTTACATTTCTGTTTAGCATTAAATTATAGTAATTTCATTACTTAAACTTTTTCAGTTTTTTATGACAAGTAAACATTACTAATCTTCAATTCTCATTTTTTCTACATCTAGCACGATGTACATTTTATTTCAGCTTTATCACTAAAAAATATTTTTAATAGTTGACAATAACAATGATTTGGAAAAAAAAGTTTTGAATCAGTTTATTGTTGTGCTGAACACACTCAAACACAAAATGACAGTTAAAAGAACAAGGAGAGAAGACAAACTTAAGACAAGCCAGTAGAAACAAAGAAATACGAGGAGAGAAAATGAACATGTATATACAGCCCAGCAACAGGTGTTGGATTGGGAAGTGGCTAGAGCTAGAGGACAGTAATGAGGTACACACAGCACTAGTACAGCAGTACGGGTCTACACTCCCCTACACACACACTCCAGTTCGGTTTTTCCAGTGCAATTTTCAGAACAGTGCAGAAAAGCATGTTTCCAAGCCATCTGAGGAAGAAGACTACTGATGATATGTTCTGTGCATCTAATTAGATGAAGTAAATGTTCAGTAGATGCTTCAATTTAAAAATGAATGAGAAGAAATTAAGCCCTCTTTATATTTTGCACAGACTTAACACATTTACTATGACATGTAAATATACATGGATGTAAAACGACTGAAATGAACGCAACATTTCAGTGTTGGAAAAAAAATAATACTTCAGATGGAAAACAAATGTATAATTTGAAATTAAACCTAAAAACAAAAAAATACATATGAACCTCATGAGATATCTGCGCACATTTAAGCTGTTTACTTGATGTTACTTTTCACTATGGGCTCAGGCTTTACATTGGTCTGTTGAGATGTGACGTTGAGTGGGGCAGATGACACTTTTAACACTTCAATTTATCCGAATTTCACTTTTCACTAGAGCCTAATCTTTTACTCATTCTTCTTCTCCTTCTGTTTAAGAAGTTTGTTGATCTCTCTCTTCACCATGCCAGCATATTTGGTGATGATGCCATGCTGGTTGAGGCCGGGCAAAAGCAGAAGGAAACTCACTGTGGATACAACAGAAAATGAGTTGAAAATCACTAACACAATAGCCCTGTGAAGTAGGGCTGTGCGATATGGACAAAAAAATCTATCACGATTTTTTGATCAATTTTGCGATTTCGGTTTTAATCACGATTTTGACACACACAGACATGCTTTACAGTCATAAATGCATTTTTTATAAATTTTAAACATATTTCCAAAAGAAAACCAATGAGAGCTTTATCAAAAAGTTGTAACATGCCTCTAGAACAGACATAAGTCAAAATAATCACTAAGTAAAGATGTCAAACAAAATGTCTAGACATATGGCAAAAAAATAAAAAATAAAATAAATAAATAAATACAAATAAAATAAAACCTGTGTCCATGGCTTTTTTTTTTGTTTGCCATGCATTGGTCATAGAGCTCATTGTAGCGGTGCCTCAGGTGCTGAAATATATTTATTGCCTGCGGTTCACACGTACTCCGTTTGCAGTGCGTATACAGTATGTGTATGCGGTTCAGAAGCAGCAGCGAGAGCGCGTTATTGTAACGCGAAAGCACATTAAAATAATGCGCGGGCGCGAATCGAATCTCTCCGCTTGCACGCAGATTTCCATTTGCTCTGTCACAAAACCAGACGCGCCTGCTTAGATACACGCTGCTCTCCGCTTGCACGCATGTTTGCATTTGAAACGTGTCTCCTCTCTCTCACTCACTCACTCACTCACTCACTCACTCACTCACTCACTCACTCACTCACAACTCTCTCTATGCTCATGCACTAGATATTCATTCTTTTCGCACCTTTCAATTTCTAACCTTTTCTGTTCACATCTTTTACCGTGTGCAGTGTGAACGTTCTGATCCATTAACATGAGCTCGGAAAAAATAAGCATCACAGACAGAGTGTGTGAACCTGGAGTTAGGCATATGCTCAGTCTGTTCTGTTCTCGCGCTCCACTTAGGGGCGCTGCATTCTGATTGGATCGGATAGCATACTGCAGAAGGTCGGGACCGCGGAAAATCATGCTATAAAGCGATTTAGAAATCGCGCACGCTCAAATCGTGATTTTATTACGATTAATCGCACAGCCCTACTGTGAAGGTACAAACCCACCACAGACACTGAATAAAGGTACTGTTCATTTTTTACAGTTCTAAATTACTGTCCCCCATGAGGCGACTTGTTCTATATATCATAAAATGACTCTTATTGGGATACCGATTTGTTAGGAATCTTCATATTTTTTCGAAAGTACTATTCACTTCATAATGGATACAACACTTTCATAACAAGTGAAAAATGACTTCAGAATATTTCACTTAATTGATACAAAAAGATTGAACAAACTTTGTGTGCAGGCCAGGAAGGGTAAGTGGCAGCATATTTCTGGATTGCTTTCCATGACCTAAATACAATGACCTCTTTGTTGAGCAGCCTAGTCACTGTTTGCATGAGCTAAGCTTTGATAAAAGACAGTGACTTCTCTACAGTTTGCACACTGTGGTGTCATAGATTCATAGATCTTACAGCCTTTTTTCTGCTAGAACATTGGAATGCATCTGTGATGCAAGAGATAGGACACAAGCAGGACTTTGCTCTAATGTTATACGACAGCCTTTCATCACAGGGGATTTCTTCAGGCAGTTTGCTTAACTTGGTAAACTTTTAGCCTATATAAACAGTGTACATACCGATCAGGTAGGTGAGGAAGAGGTTATGCACTTGTTGTCCGATCCAGGCCACAGCCACAAGACTGCTGATGACGGAGAGGAAATACTGTAGAGAAGTAAAACAAATGTGTTACAAGGAGTAGACAGAGGAGGAGCCTATTTTCTACAGAAGTTAGACTAATATACACTAATGCTTTTGGTTTGAACATCATCTGATCAACACATTTATATTTACTGATCACTGCCTTAATGAGCGAGTCATTCAGTCATCCATTGAGAAAGCAAGTGACTGTCTTTAAAGGGATAGTTCACCCAAAAATTAACAATTTGTCATTAATTACTCTTCCAAACCCGTAAGACCTTCTATCATCTTCAGAACACAAATGAAAATATTTTTGATGAAATCTGAGAGCTTTCTGACCCTCCACAGACAGACTACCACATTCAAGGCCAAGAAAGAAAGTACAGAACTAAACAAAATAGTTCAATAATCCACCTGACATCAACGGTTAACCATAATTTTATGAAGCTACGAGAATACTTTTTGTGTGCAAAGAAAACAAAAATAACTTTATTCAGCATTTTATTTGTTTTCCACTTCTCTGCC
This sequence comes from Cyprinus carpio, assembly GCF_018340385.1. Taxonomy (NCBI): domain Eukaryota; kingdom Metazoa; phylum Chordata; class Actinopteri; order Cypriniformes; family Cyprinidae; genus Cyprinus; species Cyprinus carpio. The sequence continues at coordinate 22,979,768 of NC_056599.1, read as the reverse complement.
GCCATTCTCAAGAGTAACACGATGCATGCGTCCAAAAATATCGTAATTTGTGTTCTGAAGATGAAAGAAGGTCTTATGGGTTTAGAATGACATGAAGGAGGGTAATTAATAACAGAATTTTCATATCTTGGGTGCACTATCACTTTAAGAATGGGTCATTAAGTCACTGGCTCACTTTATTCATTTAAAAATGTGGGATTCATTAAGGGAAAGAAACAACAGTTTTGCTGTGGCTTTGTTCTGAACTATTTCCTTTTGTGAAATTGAGCAAAACAGATGATATTGACAATATTGTGTCTAAAATATTTACATTTGCAGTTGTACAGATATTGGGGGAAAACCGCACTCTTGCTCAAGTGATATTGCTAAACTACATAATATGATATAAATATCAAATATAGAAGACAAAAACCAACACAGGGTCATTTTTGGCCCTCATATCTTGAATTTCATTGTCATATAACTGCATTCTAATAAGCTACATCATGCACTTTTTCAGGATTATGAAACATAACATAAAAATGTTCTCTTAGGGGCTCAAGTGCTCCTTAATTATGTATAAGTAGGGCTAGGCTACTGTTTGTTTATTCTTACTGCTGAGCAACAGTGATAAAGCCAACTCAGTGTGAAATGGCAGCTTGCTTTGAGTGTGAAATGCTTATGAGTCACTAGTGAATCTGAAGACATAAAACAAGGAAGGTGCTGTCAAATGCATACCATTTTTGGCTTTTCTTCCTTCAGGGCAAACAGACGTTTCCACCAGCCAAGCACGCGACGCTGAGTCTTCACAAGGTTCCCACAGATCTCATGGAAACGCTGCTGCTGTTCTGTGGTCCTGCGCAGGAACAACATAGTGCTCAGAAAACATACACAATAAACAAACAATGTCTAACACAAACACATCATAAATGTTCACTCATAAACGAAGAGGGAATCTTTTTCCATTTCTGCTTAGTCATTGCATTTTATTTTTGGGCTTAAAACATGACCATATTGAAGGCTTAAAGCTTAGAGCCACAGGAAGCTGCCAGATACTAAAATAAATGCCAGGGGTCTGACTTGCTCTGCAGAATGTGATGTGCATAGCAAGACCTCTCACTGCAGAGTGGAGATCTGCTGAGTCAAACCAACACTGTGCCTGACACTGGACACTCAGCAGCAACTGCAACCTGTCACTCAAAGACACCAGCGACCCCGGCTCCTGAACTAGAAACACTGTGCCTGACACTGGACACTCAGCAGCAACTGCAAAGTGTATATATGATGTGCAAGTGACTACGTGTCTTCCCAGAGGATCTGAAGAGAAACATGCTATTTGATTAACCTCGCTAGTAGATGAAGAGATTGTTACTTTAGAGCCTGTGGCTGAAAGCAGGAATGCTGTCGTCCCTTCACTCACCATTTGTTAGAACCAAAAACACGGGGGGCAAGAGTGGGCACCAAGTAATCAGCCAGGCACAGGATCATGACAGTGCAGGACAGACCAGTAAGCACAGAGGGGTCCAAGAAGTAGATTAGCCTGCCAATGACAAAATAGGTCATAAACTCTTGCATTCATTTCATTATTTGATGACTGTATGCAAATTGTCACATTAAAAAAACAAAAAAAAAAAACAGAGTGACACACGATTAGTTCATAGCACAGGATGTTTCTGAAAGTAAAAGGAGGAAGAGTAAAAAAGGAACTCATTTTTCTTATAAAGACATCACTATTAAGAACTTTCCTCTCCTTATATATATAATTTTTTTGAAAAAAGTTGTCCTCCTAAGACAAGAACACATTTTGTTTTAGATTTTAGGACAACTTTGATGAAAGGTTTTGATCCACTTCAAATGTTAAGTTAACTACTGCATCTTTCTGAAAAAAAAAAAAAAAAAAAAAAAGAAATAAAAATGCAGCGACTGATACATTTATAGTTATTTTTAAAGCTTCAAAGTACTGTCACTATGAAATGACTTCATTATCGTTTATTAAATTCCAAAAAATAGGTTCTTGTTAAAAACTAACCAAATTTCAAAAGAATGCGTTTATAATTTCCACACAGGAGAGACTTGGTGTTGATTCCAAACAAAAGGAAATATATCGGTATTGGCATCGGCCAAAATAAGCTGAAAAATATTGGCATATCTGCAAAAATCCAATATGGGGCATCCCTACTGGCATCATCATTCTAAATTCAAAACAGTATTCTATTCTTCCAGAATGTAAATTACTGTATACAAGCAATAATTCCACTGGCATTCATGACATCATGCTAAACATCAGATAGATTACAACATCATAATAGAATATTAACAACCTATTTAATCAGAGACTCAAGAAAGCAAGTGTTCAAGGACTTCAGCTTTCAGTGTGTAACCTTATCTGATTAACTGAAGTGAAAGATTGGGCCTTTAGTCAGGAAGTAGCTCTAATGCATGCTCTGAAGCGCAGACTCACATGAACAGGATTGAGGTGGCGCCCACTAATACTGCTGGGTACCAGGGCTTCTCCCAGCGCAGGACCTGATCTCCGGCCAGGATCACCTCTCCCCATCCCTGCAGCTGCTCTTCCAGCTGACTCGTCTCTTGAGCCTAGACAAGTGCTTTCAGTCAGTAACAGTGTCAAAACAATGACTTCCCTTACGACAGACGACATCGCATAATCGGAAACTGTCGTACAATGGGAGTGTCATGAATTCATGGGATGGGCACGTCCAGCATGGAATGTCAAGAATGTTAAATAGATACCAACATATATCAAATATCTTTTAGTTGTTAACATATACGAAGTTAAACAGAAGAACATAAATGGCTTTAAAGACAGCGACTGGGAAATCCCGTGTTCAAACCAGCAGGCCATATTTAAAAGGTCTGTCCAGTTACTTCCTTTATCTGTGATATATGACGTAAACATATATGTAGTTAAAATTTTAAAGTGTATTTTAAAAGGCTAAAGCATAAACACCATCCACAGTTCTCGGTGGCTTTACAATTAACGTAACGTTAATCTCTATAAAAAAAAAAAAAAAAAAAAAGCCAGACTCGGATGTAAAGACTTCCGTCAAGCTTATCTCCAGCAACGCTCATACAAATTTTAAAGTTACAAATATTTATCAAAAGCAAATACTTGTTAAAAATGTAATATATGTAACAAACAAATCCATTATCCATAAAACCATTTAGTAAGACGCGAGATATACAGAGTAATCCGTTTTGTTAGCACTGAAATAGTTAACTTAGCTTGCTAACATCTTATCGTGCAGTTGATATCCGTTGCGTTTACCTTCTATTCGCTGCATTCACAAGACAACATTTACTAAATTAAAGACAGATTAAGTTTAATTGTGTCATGTCATGCCTTTGTTTAATCTGTTTAAGGCTGTGACAACAGTATAAATCCGCGTAGCATATGGCTAAAAAATTTGTTTAATCGCAAGATATACATTTCGACAGCTAGTAAGACGGAACATTAACAGCCCCACTTACCAACAGATTAGCACTTTTATTATCGCCCTCAGCCATGGTTTATTTTGGTGTATTCCAGATATTGTTGCTCGGAGAGCACGGTTATATGAACGCGCCTCCCCTGTACTGCGGCAGTCTGTCAAACCGACCGTTATTTTCAGGATGTTTTTATCTGAAACTCGGAACACTAGGACTCATGGGAAATGTAGTTCACTAGTAAAATACAAGGGGGAACCGTTTACAAATATGGTACAGGGCCTTAAAACTACAAAGACGTTTCCCCCAACAAATAAGCTCTAATGGGTGAAAAGCTGTGGGCTCAGAAATGATCTACTTTGGAATAGCAGATCATTATTATTTTGCCAGTATTTTTATTTTTTTCTTATTTATTTATTATTATTGCTGTTTTTTTATTGACTTGTTTATTTGCTGTTATTTTCTGTTTTAATATTGTTACTGTTGTTACTTGTACGGTGACCTTGAGTGGTTTGAAAGGCGCCTCAAATAACAAAATGCATTATTATTATTATTATAGAGCCAAAGATTACATTTCCCCTAAATTAAAAGAAAAACAAAAATCACATTATTTTTACAATAATTTGGGTAACCGGTTAAATGGCTGAACTTAAAAAAATGCATTACCTGCAAACTACAAAATGTGTAATAATGGGTGAAAATCTGAATAAGATTTACATCTCTTCAAACTATGCTCAAGAAAGGGTCCAGATAATGGTATTTCACAGGTGTACATTTCTGTAATCGTGTGAAAACAAAGGGAGAAAACGAAACACAGCCACAACATGGGATGGGACTAAAGGTTAGTTTTGGTAAATTAATATAGTTAATGGTTTTAAACTATTAATTGACTATTTTAATATATAATATAGCTTGCAGTTGTGATATAGTTTTCACTACAATTTAATATTTCAATATACTTTCAAAATAATGTTTAATTTTAAAACAATCGAGAAGGTCAAATATAAGTTCAAGTGATGAGTAAACAAAACCTACTAATAACTAATAATTGAATACAAAATGTGTCATGCTCAAGAACAAATAGGCTTTAAAAATGAGGTTACTATTAAGCTCAGGTTAAGCAACAGAACCAGACTTGGTTTTTGAAAGGGGGTCACAGCACTGCTGTTAACACTGGCTAATGAAGCCTTGTTCATGAACAAGGTTAAACTGCAGTACAAAAGATACACAGTGTGAATTAACAAGTGTAAAAATCAGACAAACATGAACCAAAACAGCAGATGCTTTAATAAAGACCCAAAAGGTTTAATTATAGTTTTATTTGACCAACAAAGTGGAGTAAAACCATTAAGAGACAAACAATTGTAACCATCACCACATCACTATTCCATTACTTATTTCTCCCACTACAAATGTAAAACTAGGTCAAGATCAGTTAAAACCGCAGCTTTAATGAGGACATGCATCAGCGATGATACACTTCCACAGGCAAGTCAAAAAAAAAAAAAAATGAGCAATCTAGAATAAATCCATAAAGAAGGAAAGGGAGAAAGAATCTACAATACACAAACAAGATCAGAGATGCATACAAAGAAAAAAAGCATTTAGAAACTGATTTGCAACATCTCACCATATTAAGCCTGGGTCATACTCAAGGATCAAATCAAAGAGACCTCAGACTGAGCACTTGGCAACTCCAAGCACATCATTCATTGTGCCAAATATTCAGAAACACGTGACCATGAATGTCCTCAAAGCCACTTTGCGATTTGCCTTTTAATTGTGAAATCTGTGCAGTACATTGGTGAAGGTGTAAAAAGTTTTTTTTTAAGCATTTGCAATATATACTTAAGGGGAAAAGGTCTTTTTTTGTGGTTAAGAACGAACTGTAAGGTCTGCCAAAGGCCTTCTGGCTTCCAATGGAGTCCTTCTGGTCACACAGCCCTCCACACCCGCTCCAGCAGGAGACAGCTCAGCCGCAAGTCGTGCCCGACCCCGAAAGCCATTCAAAACAGGATCCCTCCGAGACCCGATCACCCTTTCCCTCCACTCGCGCACAAAATGCAGTCTAGAAAGTCGCTAATTACCGCAGACCTTTGCTCGTAAGAGTGGATAAACTGTCTCCTGCAAATTTTCCCTGTGGCAAATCCTATTTGTTTTGATAGTTGACACATATTTATTTTGTTGTTGATACAGGGGTTGGTTGGGGGGGTAGTTCAAGCCGCGTGTGCCTTGCCCCCCCCCCACCCCGCCTCCCCATCTTGGTGAGCTCCCCACACATCTCGGGAAGACAGATGCAGACCCATTTCGTTGTGTTAGCTGGATCGCCAGGTGTAGCTGTGCTACGGGGATCCGGTGTGGGTCCGAGGGAGGGTCTCTACACCCCCCCTCACTTTCCTGCATGGTGCTCTGTGGCTCCATTGCCCCAGACCCAGTGGATTTCGGTGGATTTCTACCCTCGCTGGACCAAAGTGATCTACAAGGATCCCCTTCACACCCATGCTGTCCACCCCTCGTACAACTGTGCCAGGTTGTCCAAGTTTGTCGCCTCTTTGATGACATAATCCACTTAAAGAGAGCAAAATACATGGCATTATCAAACGCACACAACAGCAGCAATAAGGCTGGATATATAAAAAGGAGGAAAGCTCACCTGCTCAGTGACACTCATTCTCCTGTTAGGGTCCACATCTCTCCCTTCAAGTTTGGCCTTCACCCTCTTCCACACACTGACAGCGTAGGAATTCCTCTCTTGCACAGCTGAAAGAAAAACTGCTGATAAGTGATCTTAGCAAAGCTTCAAGTTGATTTCATAAGAGGACTCCAACGAAAGGCACTATTTTTTTTGTTGTTAGTAAATGTTGTTTTTTTGATTTTATGTTTTTTTTGTGCTTGATGGTGGTGATCATTGGTGTGGTTCTTTTCATACTCAAGTTAACATTGATCTATCGATTAAAATAACGGCAAATTTGGCCCTTGAAGGTCAAACATGCAGATCTAAAGATTCTAAACTACTGTTCAAAAGTTTGGGGTCTTTAAAAGAAATTAATACTTTCATTCAGCAAGAAAGCATTAAATTGATCAAGCAACAGTAACGATATAAAGTTTAAAAAATATAAAATATTATATAAATATAAAAATATAAAATATAATAAAAAATATAAAAGCAAAAATATTTCTGTTGTTGGATGTTTTTGCACTGAAGTTTTAAACTATACTCTATACTGTTTTTTTACTGTATTTTTGTTCAAATAAATCCAGCCTTGGCAAGCGAGAGAAAAAAATAAAATAAATAAACCCCAAACTTTTGAATGGTAGTGTATTTATATCAATAGTTTTTAGAATAATTAAAATGTTAAAACTGAATGCATGATTAGCATTAACTTGATGAATAGTGCCTTTTAATACGCATCTTTTAAAATAACCACATATTGGTCAAACACACATATGTAAAATTGCTACACTTTAAATGGACCAATCTCTGAGATGACATTTGCATCACAACTAACCTCTTCCAGTTTTGGGATCCCGCACGGCTCTTTTGGGGCTCGGGGCCAGTCCTTTACTGTTGATCATCAGAGTGCTGGGGGGAGTGTCCACCGGGGTCCCAAAGTTTCGAGGAAGAGCTTTGCGGGCATTCTGAGACATGCTGTCAGGCTGGGTCTTCACCCCACTGCAGCGCACTGCTACAGTAACAGACAGAGAGAGAGTTCAAACTCAAATCACCTACAGACAAAAAAAACAGCATGAAAGAACCAAAGCTACATCTTAAACTTACCAGCAGCAAAGCTGGTCTGGACTGTGGAAGTCGGACTTGCACAGTCACTTCCTCTCTCAGTGACAAGAGGAGAGGCGAAGCTCACCAAGCCATTGTAGATGCTTAGGAAAAAAATAATAAAAAAAATTAACAAACAAATAAAATCCTGAAGGATTACAAGTTGGGTTCTGAATCCAGCACAAGTGCTCACCTCTGGCTCTGAACCTTTAGCTCCTTCAGAGTGGCAGGGATCTCCTGCAGCAGCTCAACCTGCTCTTGGCTGCGTGGTTGACCTGCAGCTTGCACTACTGTGAAAAGCACTATCTGCACATTATCCTGCCATGCTTTGTATTCTGACAGGAACTGACGCACACTGCCCTCATAAGTCACCTCCTCTCCCTCCGCAAGGGCATTTTCCTCATCCTGCCAAATTGAAAAACAGGTCTCATTAGAGTGCACACAGAAGATAGATATTCTGCACTTAAAACCACTTTTTGTCAGCGGTTAAAGGTGATCAATAAAGTATTCTGCATCAGAGGCTTATATACCTTTGCCATGGCGCGCAGGAGGTGCTTAACATCAGCAAGCTGGCGGTTGTGATTGGACAGGATGCCTTTAATGGAGTCTACCAGCAGCTGCAGGGTTTCGGTCACTCTCTCCAGCTGCTGCTCTCTTTCCTCCTGCATGGCTCTCTGACTGGACATCTCCTGGGTGAGCTGATTCTGTGCGTACACAAGCCACTCAGGCCCGCCAATGGACAGATCCATGGCAGGACTCTGCAAAGACACAATCCAATGTTTGTCAATACGACACCAACAGATTATGGTGAAATGTTTTTTTGGATTCACAAGTAGTTAAAGTGATTTGCAGGGATGCAATGATATGGTTTGACTAAATAAATTAAAAATAAAAAGCCAGAAACTAAAATAAATTGTTTTTAAATCCTACAAGTGAATTCAGGCATACTATCATACATGTAGAAGTATAAAAATGGATATTTAGAGATTCGCAGGATTGAAGTTTTAAACTTTTTAAATGTATAGCCTTTAAAATGCAAGTTAACCTTTACTGATTAATTAAATATTATCAGCCACAAAATATACAATACTGATTGCTATGCACTACAGTTCAAAAGTTTGGAGACAGAAGTTTTAAGAAAATGATAAATGGAGAGTAAATAAATTTGTGTGTTGTTACATGCTGCTGTTCTTCTTCAAAAAAAAAAAAAAAAAAAAAAAATGATAACTGGAGAGTAAATAAATGGGGGGGTTTACAACACTGATAAGAAGAAATGTTTCTTGAGCACCAAATCAGTATTAGAATGATTTCTGAAGAATCATGTGGCTCTTAAGACTGGAGTAATAATGCTGAAAATTCAGCTTTGTCATTACAGAAATTAAAATTTTTAAATAACTAAAGAAATTATTTTAAATTGCACTTTTTATATTACTAATCAAACTTGGTGAGCATGAGACTTCTTTCAAAAACAATAAATAAAACAAAAAATTAAAACCTTATTGACTCCAACTTGTGAATGGTTGTGTAGATAGTAGGGGTGCTCTGATTGATAAGTTAACGATCACTATCGGCCGATAATCGCTTTGGGATGATTGATCGGTGGTCTCTATAAAGGCTGATCTTATAAACCGATCTCAAGCCATGAGAGGTTTGGCATGACATGCAGTGGCGCCGTCTCAGTCTCTGTCCGATGCAGGTGAAATATTATAATGCTTATTATAATTATCATAATAAATTATTATGCTGCAACACGCTACACAGTTGACAGGAATTGTCACTTGCACAATCGAGGCAGTGTCGCACCATCACTAAAGTTTACAAAAAAGCATTTCTTTTTAATTCTTGCCAGTGTTTAAACCATTCTCGTGCGCTCTCCTGGTGGAGGGTTCACATGTATGCGGTATGCATTTTTTCCCGTGCTCAGGTTAACGGACTAAAGCATTCACACTGCACCCGCCAGTACATTCCAGTACAATTGCACAAGTAAAAAGCATTGAATAATGTGTTGCTTATATTTGTTGCATTTAAACACATCCATGAATGATTGTATTACTGTACTGTGTAAAAAAAGAGAAAAAAAATCAATGCTGAAAAAGCATTTTCATGTTTGGATTTGAAATTCAAAATAAGGGATAAATGTTGTGTATGTAGTAAACTAGCCACGGATCAGTTGCAGACTCCTGTGTGAAAGCACAGTGAGCACCTGCTGCTTCTGCACCGCTTACGTACCGCACATGGACTGCATACGCACTGCAGACGGAGTTTGTGTGAACCTCACATACAGCTCACAAAATCAGGCTTGTACTGTGTGTAAGCTATTGTGCAACAATTGCGAAATTTTAAAAACAAAAATGCACTGCATGATCAAACATTTAGGTGAGATAAATATATATTTAAAAAAAAAAAAAAAAAAAAAAAAAAAAATTGCACCCTCCACCCCTCAAATAAAACATTCCTAAGAGTCACCTAAGAAGGGAATTCATTTAAAAAAAATAAAATAAATTCAGGCCCTGAATAAATGTTGGTTAATCACTATAAATAATTCTACACGAGAAGGTGGCTTTAAAAAGATCGGTATCGGTCATTGTATCGGCAGATATTGCTTTCGACGATCAGCCTCAAAAATCCTGATCGGAGCACCCCTAGAAGATAGAATAAAAAAATATTTTAAAAGCCAGCAAGACTCACCAGTCTATGCAGCAGCTGAAGTTCAAGAGAGGAAACGGAGGTGCTAAACTGGGCAGCGTAGGAGCAGGTGGCCTGGCATCGTTTCACAAGTTCAAAAAGTGTAGCATCCATGTTCAAGGCTTCTGGAGTGCGGGTACGCAGACCTTCGAAGTTGAGAATGGTGCTGCAGAGAAAAGTAACCTGATTGGCACGCTGACTCTCCTTCATCACCAAGGCACGGCGTTCTGCTATAGTGGCCTCAAAGTCCTGCAGCACTGGGGGGGGGGCGAGTGTGCAGGGTTTGCACCAACGGCCCACTTCAGCCCTCTGCTCTATGCTGCCCTCCAGACTTGCCAACTTCTCCTGCAACACAAAAACCCAACACAATTTAGATGAAAAGGTGTCCATTTCACTTTGACTCATTTTCCAAAATGTGCAACGGTTTTAACCTGGACGCTGCCAATAGAAGCTTCGTCCTGACTGAGTTTGTAGAGCTTCTTCTTCATGTTGCTCAGGATGATGGAGCGAGGCGGCGGACTGACCGTCATGGGCTGCGTCCTCGCACCGAGAATGTCCTCATGCTGCCCACTGATGAGAGAGAGCAAAAGTTAGGTCACAAATTTACTGTTGCTTGGTAAAAATTTCATGGGTGAATTTCAGTCAAATCCCACTCATGTTCAGATTAGAATCTGCTGCGCTGACCAACAAAAAGCTGCTTGGTTTTAAAGTGAATGTAGTTAATGGCAATGCATTCCACACCTGTTTTTTTGCACACCAAGAACTTCACAGCTACAACTGATGACATTGTTTTTTGTAAACGGAGACACGTTTCTTACCTGGAACATGGCGATGTGAAGCTGAGTCCTTTGCAGGCTGACCTTACAAGCTTCAATGTTGACTTCTAGACGCCGTACCAGGTCCAGTTTTTTCCATGCTGTGTCGTAGGAGCTGGCCAGCACTGGTTAGCCCTGTTTGCATGAGAGCTGGGATATCCGTCCTGCCTGCACCCCTTGCTCTACTGCTTTCTTGCACAGGTCATCCAGAGAAACCTTCCCCTCAGCGCCAAAGTCCTTGGCCTCCACCTGGCCGATGAGATCCATGCCGAGGGCACTGAGAGCGCTGCAGATGGCCAGGCCCAGAGCCTGGGTGGGGAGCCCCATTAGCATCTGCCTCACAAAGTCTGCCGTGAAGGCTTTGATGGGCCGCATCATCTGGTCTTCACTCACTATAGTGGAGCCTCGGTACATGGGTTTCACTATGGCTACTGGGCCATTTGAGGGTGGAGGCTCATCAGTAGGTGTAGGACATGTTCCTGTTAGAAAAATAAGTGTGTCTATCAAAAAGCCTGATTCTGCACAATGACATACTACTCGTGTGAGCTACGTTGTATTTCTTACTTTATTCATGTGCCATTCCTAATATCGAAAAAATATCCATAACATATTGAGAAATTATCTAGTAGATGTTTACCAGATAAGCGTCTGTGCAAATGACCCACACAGACGGGAAGAAGTCTCGGATGGTCTGGAGTCTCTTTGGAAGGAAAATTTCCTCCAAGACCTGTCTGGTCTGCACATTATCAAAGAAATGGACCTGTGTAGCTCTGGACTCCCGGATATCACATCCACCTTTCTCCAGGCAGCAGGCAACATCCCATAGAGTTCAGCTAGAGTGGGGGGAGAACAGGGATTCATTTAGACAGAACTCTAATCTAATAAACACACATCTCATGGCATATGATCAGCTAGGGACAAAAACAGAAGAAAAACCTGACCCCCCCATAGTCATATGCTCTTTTTTTTATTGATCTCTTTCCACTTCAGTTATTTGCGGTCACAATTTGTTGCTTTCAGTCATTGCGGTTTCATGGAACACCATTCCATATGAATACCACAAATAATAATAGCATCAAAAAACACAGGGAAAATATGTGATTTTTACTTCAATCAAAAATAAGAACACATAAAATATTATTAACTTAAAATAATTACCAATCCCCAACATGAAAAAATTCTTGGCCGAAGCCGCACACCACTGAACAGTTTTTCACATTTTTTCCATTGTATTTAGCCATTTGTTTTTTTTCACCCATGCATTAATTAAATGTCCACAATGTGTTTTTTACTGTTTTGTCTTACTTTTCAAAGAAAAACTTGATTACAAAACAATTTAAAACTATTTACTTAACATTGAACATTATTTTTACCATTCTAGCAATGTTTTTTACCTTGTCAATCAAGAGAAGTCCAAAAGCAGTCTCAAGCTGTGCAAACATGCCATCAAAAAGCTACCAACAACATCTGACCGGCATCATCTTGGGTGTTTCCTGCACGGAGCTCTCCATGCTGCGTGGCTGGATCAGTTCTGAGTACTGAGCTCGCAGAACCCTGACACAAATCAAAGACACAAAGTTCAGTCCATCCAAATACAATAACATTACATACTTAGTAAATATTTATATTTTCCATGTTACCTGGTGATATCCAGATAGTGGTCACCTCGGATCCTCCTCCAAGGCCCATGGCGGTGTTACGAAGGTGAGCCTGTAGAACCTCCCCAGTCCCTGCCAGCGAAACCCCATCTGCGCACTGATCGATAAGTGGTCCAGCTCTGCTAGCATGGCCTCTAATGTATTTTCTCCCTTCAGCATGCAGCGCAGAGCCTCTGGGAAGATGATCTGACGGAAGTTTGTGTTGAGCTCTTCAGATATTAATAAAAAAATGTTTAAGAGGGGGGAAAACCTTCACTGAAACCACTGAATACCATTAAACACTGAGAACATTACCTGAAGGCAGGTGTAGACGCCATTGGCCAGGTAGACAACTTGTGAAGTCTCTGCAAGGCTGAGGATGTCCAGGTCATGTGACAGAAGCTGGCACTGCTGCAATAGCTGCACAAGGCATGTGATGTTTCCACTCATACTGCAGAGCTCTTCCAGGAACCAGGCACCATCACGGGACGTCAGCTCCACCAGCTGCTCTCCGGCACTGGCTGCAGCTCCCTCCATCACCAGGTTACGCCTGCGAAGCACAGAGACACTGAATTCTTTATTCTTTACTGAATTCTTCATGCGGCAACAAATGAAGGTTTTCACAATTCTTGTAGCTTTATTTTAAAGCCACAGACTCAGACCTGGTGAGGGCACAGAGGGCAGAGACGATGATGCCGGCCAGGCTGAAGGACCCGAGCTCGGCGTCCTCGTGCAAGAAGACTTTGATGCAGCGCTCGATCTCTTGCAGCTGCTCCTCACAAATGGGCACACCAGCGCCCTCTGCCTTCAGACGCTCTACCTGCCGCAGCAGCCGAGTGTTGGTTTCTGCTGCGTGGTGCTGCAGCGCCATCTCGATGCTAGACAGGAACTGACATGTTGCAGGAGGGGGCTGGGGTGTGCAAACTGCATTTCATACCTGAAAAGAAAAGAGAGTTCTTTTATGATATATCTTTATATTCAATTTTTAAAAAATGATTTTACAATTAATAAAAATGCATGATTGATTTTTTTCCAGATTTTTCAGGACATGAGAACCTTGATATACAAGTTTTAAAAGTTTAGGTTCTTGTTTTTTTTATTTTTTTTTATATAATACTTTTATTCAGGAAGGAGACACATCACAACAAATTATTACATAAAAAAAAAGTTTAAATATAATATTAACAATGTACTTTTTATCAAATAAATGCAGCCTTGGTGAGCATGAGACCTTTTAAAAACATTTAAAAAAATCTTACCAAAACACCATATTTTTTTAAAATTATAGTAAATGTTATTGTTTTCTTATTATGTGAAATTGGACCAGAAACTGATGAAAAAGCAGCCAAAAAGTTTGAACTGGAGACACAATCAGTAGTTTTGCACTTACTGGTGATAGATGGTCTGGCAGTGATCATACGGTCATGTCACACACCAGCTCCTCCATCCACTGTTTCCACGTGTGAACTCTGTGCCTGAGCACCACTGCACGGGGGGTAAAGCAAGGCCACGGTGGGCATAGCTGTGGTAGGTGTGCTCGAGACAGCCACGCAGCTGAGAGCGCCGCTGCTGTAACAGAGCACTCACCTCCGCCTCCAGTGGCCTCACACTGGCCATTAGATGTGCCTGGCCTGCATTCTGCAAGAAAGAAGTTGCTGGCACGTAGCTAGGTGGACCTGCAGTTTACACAGACCAAAGGAACAAATTAGAAGTTTGCAAGTGCTTCTTTTGCTTCTCATTAAACTTCCGTTAACATTCTGTAAAAGAAACCCAAAATGATCTGCCACCTAAACTCAATAGGGCTACTGATCTCTCTGGAGGAGACTGGCAAGCTGGGTGGCCTCTAGACTGGCAAAGGCAGCATGATACTGAGAGATGCACTGATCCAGATCTGACAACTTCCCCTGAATAGCATCCTGTACAGTCTCTTGCTTGGACTGCAACTGAGTGTGCTCGGAGTATCTGGAAAGAGATGGGAGAAACGAATGACAGTAAGTTACTTATAATCTGTACCCATCAAACTCTACACTATTTACATGCTGAAATAATAAACTGGACCAGTGAACATGATTCCTTGGTGGTCTCGTCTGCTGACCTGTGCTCCAGGGAGTGGATGGGATGATCTGCTCTGGTGTCGGGGCTTCCTCCAGGAACTCCATCTCCTCCAGCAGCTTGCCCTGCACTTTCTCCAACGTGTGTTATCTGCTCCTGCAGGCTTTAGGGTACTCATCCACTGCCTCCTCCACCTGTGGCGGCAGCACTCCATCATCTCATCGCGAGGGTTCTTGACCAGTTCACCTTAAAAAAAACAAACAAAATCCAAATTTATTTGTATAGCACTTTTCACAATACATATTGTTTCACAGCAGGTCTTTACAAGAAAAATGTTAATGAGTATAATATCTTAACATCTTCATGCCTTACAATGGCATTTAGCATATTAGAGCGGGGAGATAATACTGTTTTTCATTTTGTGACAAATAGCAAGTTCCAAGCAGTTGAGAAATGCTATATAATCACTCTATGCAAGTATACTGCATGTATGCAGATAAAGTTGTGCATACTTGTAAATCCACCTTTTTATAAAGAGCTGGGTGATAATAGTTAGTTAGTTTTGTACTGAAAATAAATCAGACAGTTGAGATTTGCTATTCAGTTCAAATTGCTCAAATTGAGGTGCACATGCAGACAAACCGGGATATAATATACATTTGACTTTATGTAGAGAGCTCAGCCACGACATTGTGATGATATAAACCAGCTTAACTGTCATTTTTTGTTGTTGGTATCCAAGCTTGAAGAATTAATCAGTAGTTTGGTTCCCCTACATAGTGACTGTCTTCTTATAGCAACAAGGCTCAACCAGGGGAAACAGTTTAAGGATGGAATACCTGCTTACCCAACCAATGCCATGAAGCAGGAGGAGTGTTGAAGAAATTCATTATTTAGGCAAAAATTCATATATTGAAATCAACATACCTCACATTTAAGAGGCCAATGTACATATTTGTACCATCTGCACTTAAAATTCTCACCTTAATCTCAGCCACACGGGAGGGAGAAGAGGCTACGTGTGATGTCTCGCTCCATCTCTCTCTTGCTCTGCTTGTTCTCTGCTTGCTGGCCACCACCTCCATACACAGCACCCTGCAAAGCCCACCCGCCACCTGCTGTCCACGTCCACCAGCGGATCATAGACAAAACGTGCCTCCAGAAGAGTCAAGAGGGTCTCTCTACCACGCCGCCTTATCTGCGATGACTATTGAAAGAGAAAAGGACACATTTTCAAATTTGTATGCATTCTTCTAAAATTAAACCATTATGGAATCAATTTCTATTTATGAATCCATCTCAGTTCTTACACTGATTCACAGGGACAGTTCTAAAGATGCCCTCCACCCCTGTGACCCCAAAAGCGGTCTCAATATTGTGTGTCATACGGAAAGGAACTTCTGCTGGGACTCTCAAGCTTTTTCCTGTTAGGATGACACGAGGTATTTAAATGTCCTATGCACTGATATGGTATGTTTTGAGGCATTCTCAAATGAACAAGCACTACACCCCTTCTACAAAACAGACGTTTGTTAGTTCGATGTGCACAACCTCACCAGTCGTCATATCAATCAGCACATTGTCAAGATGACGATCTCCTAAATCCAATGATGTATCCCACCATTGATCATAACAGCCAGTGGATCTGCGCATAAGACTAAACTGAGAAGCATAAGATTGGTCTAATTCTAGTGCAAGGCATTCTATTCTACAACACTGTGTTTCCGTAGAATTAGGATAGGACATGTGAATAGTGGTTCCTCTGACCGGAGTCACGATCCCACACTCACTGGGGGTGGTACAGGAGCAACCAGAGCTCTTTGCCAACGAGGTTAGGGGGTGTAGCCGCCATCAAGCTACTCGTGAGAACGGTCTCTCATGACACTCAAACGGCCCAGTCACGGCGCGAACACATCCCATGTAACTGAGCCGAGACAGCCTTTTAAGGCTAGGGACTGATTCTTACTGTTAATAGAGAATGCTCACTAGGGCGTGGAAACCATGGGAAGTTTTGAGGGTCTGCTGAAAGGGAGGTCCTGTGCCTAGGATTTTAAGAAAAAGTACAAGATGTGGTCAAAAATTTTAAACTATTCTCTTCACCAATCGAAGGGGAAAGCCAGTCAATAGGGCTGAACTAATTACATCAACTGGAAAATGACAACTGCATTTTTTAATTTTACATTGAAATAATTAAACTTATGTAAACAAATGGCATTAGTTAACTACAAAAATCCTGTTAAAACCATGTTAACAAAAATAAAAAATTAAAAAATTCTGAAGCATTCTATGCTAATTTGTTCCTCTCACCTTCTGAGGCTTGGACCACAGCCTCACGCTGCATGCCACAGCGGTTGTACAGACCAAATAGGGGATGTGGCTCCATCCACAGCCACTGGATGAGGCCTGATCTGGGGCCCAGCGGTTATGATAATTGTTAAAGACTTGTGACAGAATAATGACTGGGCATATGTGATGGAAACAAAAACCTGTGACCCTCTCCTGGTTGGATTCACTTTAGTGAACATCGGTCGTTGACGAGAGACAAAGACTGCATTGATCCTATCATCCAAATGCCCAGTCCTCCAATCCTAAAAACACAAAGTAATGTGTCATGGCATTATAAATCGGGATAATTCACACAAAAAAGAATAATAAGGCCTTGCTCAATTATATTGATTACTTTTACGCCAGCCTTTATTAGTTTTGGTGGCAACTGACTTTAAAAGGAGGGACAGAAATTCAAGTAATATGTTTAATATTGTCGTGCGAAGACAACACAAGTCTTATAGGTTCGAAAACTGATATGAGGCTGTGAGTTTTTGGTGATGGGCGTTGTAGACACGTTTTAAAAACTGCATACCTTTGCCTAGGTAAGGATCATTTCTGCCACTCAGAGCCTAGAAAGTAAAAGCTTCTTGGGTTTGGGTTTAGTTGGCAGGATGGTTGATGGTATTGCCTACGCTCCTGGATGGTGATCTTGATCACTGGGTAGCAGGACACCCTCTCCTGGCTAGCGCCAGCTCCGTCGTTTGGTCATGGCAGTCAGGCGGGGGGCGGGGTGGGCTGATCTCATCTAGCTGAGCAGGAGGTTAACCTAGCCCGTTTTTTGTGCCTTTGCTGCAAGCTCACAGCATGATCTGTGACCAGGATGGGGTTAGGAATAAAAAGGTTTAACTGCACAGCATGCTATATCAAGATTCAAAAAAAAATTGCAATGTGGCCCCCCACACAGCTGTACTGACCTGTTTGAAGGGGCACCCAGCTGTGGGCAGGATTGGCTAGGGATTAAGAGGTCTCTCCCCCCTCAGTCTCTCTAGAGCAATTGTGGATGGTGCTCTCTCCGTACGTCTCCTGCAAACACGCCTACGTCTAGGAGTTCTCCGCCGGAGCGAGCCGTGATGCTGCGTACATGATCCAGTGCCAAAACCACAGGGCTTCATCAGAGCAGGAGTGCTTCTCCTCTCATAATAGCCACCTTCTCATCCCTAAACCCCAACAAGAGATTGAGAATTTAAATGTGATTTTCCAAGAGGCATGACGTCACTCACTCAGAATGACAGGTTTTCCGTCTATTTTGGATTTCCAGGGTGGTGACCTTTACTTGCGGCAGAGAGTGTTGTTGTTCTCGACACTCTTTTCCACCTCGTTCCCCAGCTGCTGAATCCTGCGCAGAACGTGCAGGTGTTGCTGTTGCAAGACCCCAGCCAGAGGCTCGTCCCAGAGCAGAGTGACCCTCCTCAGCTTCGCCCACCAACCACACTTGCACCTGCAAAAACACACGCCATCAAGAAAACAACTCTTAAACAAAATGGCCTTTAACACAAAACAAGACACGTACAGAACAGCAAAGTCCTTTTATTTAATTACCTGTAGCACCATGGTGGGGTTGGCAAAGAAGAGAGCTTGTCTACGATCTTGCCGTAGCAGTCCTGCCTCAGGCCTGAATCTTCGCTAGAATACCATCATGTCTTCCTACGCCGCGCTGCTCTCTTGAGAAGTCGGCCCGCTGCCCGTCTCGCTCTCACCTCCACAAAGAGCCTCTCCCTGCATTGTTCCCACAGAAAGGCGCGTGGCAGGGACGACGGCACACAGCTTATTACCTAGCAGAGATGCAAACAGACTTTTTCTTCCCCAAACTCTATATATGATCCACCTAAAACAGAGAAACTGACGATTGTTTTTGTGTTTAATGTCTCCATAGAGAGGAAAGCCATTAAATGCCAGAGCATTTTCCAACTGTCTCAAAAAAAAAAAAAAAAAAGCGAAGCAGCAGAATGATGAAGACACTGACTATAGTATCTATGGCCTAAGGTTAGCCAGGATGTCCCCGGCCTGGAAAAACAGTATTGTACCTGCAGGCCGCGCCTCTGCCACCAAGAGAGATAGATCCAACCATGGCACCGCGTTAGAGGATACGGTGGGGATGAATATTGAGCGACCTCTGCCACAGCAGGCCTGACAGGAGCTCTGGCGGATGTAAGCCTCAGGGTGATTTAGTCTGGAATAGAATAACTGAGGTATGAACATACTTAGAGAGAAAACGAGATATTAATATTACATGAATAAGAAATAACCATCTACATGATATAAAGAGGAAAGTGTTAATTACTGTATTAATGTTCAAGTTCTTACCTCTCCAGGGTGCAGTGGGGGGGGTGGATGCCAGGCCGTGTTCCAGACCCTCTCTTAATTCCGCAGCATGCTTTCACAAGCAAGCGCAGCGGAGACGGAGGGTTGCCATGACAATGACATCATCACTGCTCTGTTTGCTGCTCTGGTTGGTTTAGGGCAGCTTGGGGTCGTCTTCATCTATTGGCACCCTGATGATCAAGACACCAAGAAGTTTGATTGATTTCTGTTTTAGAAATGTATCACTGCGTAAATATTAGAGGAGGAATCCTCTGACCTGCCCAGCGTTGAGTTTGGAAAGGTGAAGTGAGGTACGCTCTGCAGGACACCCGGTACAGGCTGAAGATTCGGTGCAAAACCACTTCCCTCCAACACCCCAATTCAGCCCATCGGTCAACAGTGTCCCCTCCACCTCAGATCAGCCACGGACAGGCACTCCAACAGCTGTCTGATGATCACATCCACCATGTCGTCCCTCCTCATCCTCTTTCATTCTTGCAAGGCCATGTCCTCATCCTGCAGGAAACACAATGACAATGAATACACAAAATGAGAATTCACATCCCCATGGCAGATAAATGAACATCAGCATTAACCGCGACGGTAAAAAGATACAAGGTAAAAATAAAATATATTTAAGAAATTAATACTTACTTTATTTTAAATCGCACAGTTTTAAATTTCAATCAAAAAATGGCAAGATAAAAAAAAACATAAAAAAACAACTTTCCAATAATTTTTTTAAGAAGAGAATTTAAAATTTGGAAGTTTTTAAACTTTCCACTTTTGCCAAAGAATCCTGAAAAATATTATCACTGTTTCCACAAAAAATATTAAAACTGTTTTTCAAACTCTGATAAAATGTTTGAGCACCAAATCAAAACACACAATGATTTCTGAAGGATTATGTGAAAGTGAGTGGAGTGGAGTAACTTATTAATAATTAAGAAACAAATTTCAAAATATATTAAAATAGAAAAGTCATTTTTAAATATGTAACAATTTTCACAGTTATTACTGTTTTTACTGTATTGTTTATTCAAAAAATAACATTTCTGCCTTGTGAGGGCATAAACGGTCTCCTTCAAAAAACAACCAATGGAAGAAAAGAAAAATTCCTCAACCCCATAACTCCTTGAACTGCCGTATATTTAAATGAAAGGTCTATGTTTTTTAGCTATTTATTTTCCATAGTTTCCATAGTTATTAGAGTCCACAGTATGAAAACCACTCGATCCCCACGCTCCCATACACACCTGTGAACGCCATAACCTGAATTCCAGCTGGTGCGAAACCTGGCATGACACAAAGGCCCCGAAAATGGTTTCCCTTGTCCTCAGCACTACCTGGTGCATGCTGTGTAGCACGTCCTCTATTCGTTTTCTTCTCCCCACGGTAGCAACGCGAACCCCTTTCTCCTTGACTTATCGACAGGGACAGAATAAACACAAAAACCATAACGTAGGAGCAGATCAATTTTTTTTGTAAACTAACATAGCAATTTTACCAGGAAACATACCTGTTGCCTTGTACACAACCTTCCAGTCCCCAATCTGTCGCCCAGCTAGCACGAGCAGCCCCTGATTTGGCCCCTTCAGGAGCCATCTGAGTAGTTGAGAGTTGGTACAACTTGGCCAAGGGACGAAGTCTGCTCTACCTCAAACACCAACACTGCCGCTGTAGATCAGAACAAATCCACACTCTTTCAGGATCCTTACAAAGAAAATCAAAGACAATGTCAATCAAACACCTATACACCACACTGCAGAATGCAATTACGATCATCCTATTTGACTTCAACCATTCATGACCCAATCGCATGGGTTAGATGCCACTGGCATTAAGCTCCCGGTAGTCTCTGTCCCCCCCCCCCTGTAATATGTTGGCCATTCCCTACTCTCCTATCCCAGCCGGCCCCCACCAACCACTTTGGTCCAGAGCAGATCTTGGATTGTCGAATGCCTGTAGAGGCGTGAGATTGACCCAGATGTTCCTTTTACACCACCATTGTTAGATTGATCGAGACGTCAGATACTTCACAGCCGCTCTAGCCGCGACAAAATGGCCATTTGCACAGCCAGTAAGTTTACCAGCATATCACGTAGAGCACTGACACTCACGCAGACGCTGTCACGCTGACGCCACTTTCCAGAGTGTAGTCAGGTATCGTACAGCGCACACGTGGGCGCATCAGCTCTATTTGACGTAGCGATGGATACGGACTCGCACAGACAACAATGTTTCTGCCTAAAGTTGTGTACCCCCCCCAGAGAAGGTGCTAAAGACAGTCCATAGCTGACCAAACACCCAAAAGAGACAGATTACCGTGTGTAATCCATGTCCCCATTTATCATCAGACTGACTACCTGTAAACTACCCAACAATACGAAACACAGCACATGGTTATGCCTCGGAGCAGGACGCGTCATAGTATACAGAACAGTTAGCTCTTTCTCGATCTCCAATCTCCAGGTCCCACTTCCTTCCCCAACAGTGCCCTCCAGTGACAGCTGCTGAAGCTTTGCACCAAGTCCTGACCGTTCAGAGTCGGCTCACTGATGGCCTTGTTGGCACAGACTCAGCAGACGCGTAGTCAAGGAGGGCCCGATATTTTCCTTGCTTGCGAGCACTAATTTCACCGCAGTCAGACATAAGCTCCATAGAGGTGAGAGGTCCACTATGAGCAGACGATCCTGGAGGAATCATGTTGAAGAGGTCACAGAGACATCACATGACATTCATGATTATACATAATGAGGAATGAGAACCTTACCTTTGAGGTTTTTGGAAGAAGAGCTGCCGTTGGAAAGTGGGTGTAATCGGAGAGCATGTAGCCATGGCTGGAACATCCTGCGCTTGCAGTTGTGGTCAAAGCTTCACTGAAAGAGCGCTGGAATGGGGGTCATAAGCCACGTCCTATAGGGAAAAAACAAAGAACAGGTAATCTTTCTCTAAAAAGGAAAAGTCACAGGACAATGTTATT
This sequence comes from Cyprinus carpio, assembly GCF_018340385.1. NCBI lineage: Eukaryota > Metazoa > Chordata > Actinopteri > Cypriniformes > Cyprinidae > Cyprinus > Cyprinus carpio. Next base: position 22,957,769 of record NC_056599.1, on the reverse strand, counting down.
TGCATGCCACCATGTTTGTGTGGTGGCCTCAAACCTCTGGGTTCGGTTGCAGAGAGAGTTCTCTAAGAGCGGTTGTCACATGCAGCGCCGGGGCTGAGTGTGGGCAAGGAGTCCGATAGGGTGAGAGTGGAGAGACGCCGGGGACCCATAGAATGCGGCCCGTCTGTTTCAGGTACTTTTCACCATGGTGCTGAAGATGACAGCCCAAATGTAACTCATCATCAGTATCATACACAACATTATGTGAACAATCTACTGTTCATACGTAGTTACTCACTCATACGATGCAAGAACGGTCTGGTCCTGTTCGTGATTGGTTGCAGTGATGGACTCCAACAGCGCTTTCGAAGGAGCTGAACCTCATGGGCCTTCTGGAGTCTCTGATGGGGCCTGGGCTCACCACAGCAGGAAGAAGCCTCTTCAGGTCTGTAAACCCAAATAAACTTTAATAATACATAACACACCAACATGGCTGATCAGTGAAGCTGTTCATGGAAATGGATTCCACATGTTTTCGGACCAATGTAACCCACAAACAAATAATGATTTTTAAAGATCATATTCCCAAAAGCAGTTTCCTAATTTCTACTAACAACAATTAGTTGAGCATTACTAAGTGAAAAATGCTGCTTCGCTCGCTGCTATTGTTTTTGTATTGGCATGGCCTTTTCCAGGCCTGACAAGAAAAAAAAAACTCTACTAATACTACGTGTTCCATGACTGTGTATATTATCATACCAATCTTGTCCTTAGTTTGTAGAGTTAAGAATGCCATAATCCTGCCCTCAGGGAGCAACTCCACTGGGCACAGCACTTACTGGGGGGCAAAATCCCCCCTCCCTCAAATCTGCTCAGAGTCTCTGGAATGGCAGACAGATTAAAACAATTTATTTTTTTTTTTCCACATGAAAAACTTTCCTCACATTCCTTACAGGCGGATAAGCTCCGAGTCAACCATTTTCTGCTACTACACACCTGATTTAGTTAAAGTCGTCTTGAAGTTGACACTGGAACTGCTTGGCTGTTCTATTTTGAGATGTTCATCATGCGGGTTCTGCCACTCCTGCACGGACTCCCAGTCCGCATCAGTGCCACTAAACACTCCCAAGCCTTATTAGCCATGAAGTAGAGCACTTCTGGAGAAACACTACCTGGAACTTCAACAGCACAAGTTTCCTTCCATCTCCTGTTAACACAATAAGAAACAATAAGCTCCAAGGCAACTTCTGCAAAAAAAAAAAAAAAAAAAAAAAAAACATCATGGGCATAATAAGCTCGGATATCATTAAAAGATAATGGATTTGAAGCCTTTGGAAAATACTTTGATTTGCAAATTCTTACATCATTCAACAGATTTCATTCATGAATAAATGATACATTATAGATCTATTCCCAACAAGCTGTATTTAAGTGCTTATGTACAGGCCTTTGTAATGCAGCTCAAATGTGAACACCCCGCCTACACTGGCCGTTTCATTAAACACTACTATGAAGTACAGTTTGAAAAGAAAGACTAATAGCGAAATCACAAAAAGACCAACAATGAACTAACCACTACACAACATGAAACTATAACTGTGCCAATAGTTGTTGGCACGTTCCTCTGTGCATCTCAGTTGTTCAACAATTCAGAACAAAGGCAAGTCACTATTGTGCTTTATGAATGATGTAATTGAATCATTCACCTCGTATGAATTCTTCAAAACCTAATCTTCTTGAGTAATGAAAGCACCACTGTCTGTTTGACATTCGGCAGTGGTTCAATTTTGAATCAGAGTGGTAAAAAAAATATCAACTGGATTCAATATATATCCATCCTTTTTGTTACCTCACCCCTAGTCAGGTTTATCCCGCATTTCCTTTTCTCATGTGAGACCATTGTATGGAAAAATACGCACCACTTTTCGGCTGGTGTGTTTTGGGCTGGAGGTGGTTGGAAGCCAGTGAGTGTTAACAGGGAGCGCTCAAAACCTTTAATGAAGCAGTCCCTCCCGTGTGCGGCACGACGAGCTGCTCTTGGTACTCTACACGCTGCCGTTCTCAAGTGACCTTGGGAACAATGCAACATCAACATTTGGTATGAGAACAGGCGACTAGAACTAATTTGCAACATGTGTAAAGTAAGGTTATTTATTTTCAGAACAACACAACGACATTACTTTCCCCTCAGCCTGCTTGCCACTGATCCTAGCCAGCCCATGCTCTTGCCCACTGGTTGGCCAGACTCCAGGCTGCCAGACCTTGTATGGGCTTCAGGGCATCGCGCAGCTCCAACACGACGCCCTCCACTACCATGGGTGATTGGCCACCCTCCATTTCCTCGCACCCTACATGGCAAAGCACAAAGCAAAAACAATGAACCTAAGGCTTTCGGATATTAAAGTCCTAATACGCAGAGCAGTGCCATTACAATACTGACTTCTCAAAAAGGAGCAATTGTTTGGGAATATAATTGAGGAATAGTTCCAACAGCCTTCACCTATTTTCAGGTCATCATTTATTTTGCAAAATTTAAAAAATGTATTTGGCAAAAACTTAAACAGTGTCAATGACAATGGACATTTAGAATCTAACTTAAGACTGTAGTTTTGCTTAATGCCTATTTTCCTAGTTTGTTGGAGCGTCTTTTAACAACACTGCTTGCAAGTCTTACCTGTTCACTACTGTTTTTGATCTCAGTGGCATGTCAAAGCCATGACGGAACCGTGACTGCTGTTTGACCTGAGAGAAGCGCCCACCGCTCATCAGTGCCAAACGACAATTCTGTTAGGCCAGTCCCTGGCACGTGCTGTCCTGTTTTGAAGTTAGAAAAATGGTCCTGATTCCCTAAATACAGGGAGCAAAGAAGATTAAAAAATTAAAGCTGAAGATAAAAACATGGTAATGTCATGGTAACACCCATTACAAGTCCTTGGAATGGATAAAGCTAGCATTTTCATAGGGATAACTTGAAGGCTAGTTGTGTAATATAGAGAGGACAGACCTTTGGTTGGTGCAGTGAGAGCGCTGGCACAGCCTTCATACGCATTGTACATGATTTTCTTCATGGTTTCCAGGAACTTCAGAAGCAGAGTCATGCGGAGCTGGTTGGTGTGGTGTGCCTCAATCACGCTCTCTCCTCCACTCCACTGACTCAACTCCTGCTCTGTGTTCAGACTGTGAGCCGCCAGGCTGCGGATCATACCTACACAGTGGATAAAATAGACTATATCATAAACACACGACACACTACAACCATTCAAAAGTTGGGGCGCAGTAAGTTGTAAAATGAATACTTTTTATTCAGCAAGAATTCATTCAATTCCATTAAAAGTGACACTGAAGACATTTTATAATGTTGAATTTTTTCCTTGCAAATAAGTGTTTTTCTTTTAAATTCTTTATTCAGCAAAGAATTCTAAAAAAAAATTTTTTTTTTTTGATAAGAATTCTTTTAAACAAATCGCACTTTGAGCACTAACTCTGCATATAGTGGAATTATTTTCTGAAGGATGATGTGACACTGAAGACTGGAGTGTCCGTTGACAAAGTCCAGGTTTGCAATCACAGGAAAATGGTATTGTAAACAAATAGTGAACCGGCGGCAAACCCAATATATAGTGTGCTGTGCACTCAACCTATAAGTGTTCCAACGTTATTTTTATAATTTTAAATTAAGGTCCTACTTTTAAGATTGTTCATTAAATTACATGTAAATTCATGGAATTGAGAGCCCTAGGTGTATTTCCCCAAGCAACTAGGATCGACAAGTCGCATCGGTTACCACAAGAATTTAACGAAGCTTGCAACTATAGTCTGGCTAACAATGCTTTTGGGAAATGCCCCCAGCAATCTTCAAAAATGTAATCCACAAGTAATCTTAGAATGGACCAATAAAAATCATACAACTTTTTAACGACCTGAGGTGAGTGAATAGTGTCAAACGTCAATTAGGCACAACTATTTCCTTTAATAACATTTGTAATTCTTTGAGATTATTCGGAATTCCTAAATTTTTTAACTCAAAAAAGATCGAGGTTTTAAAAGCATTCCTAAATGGATCGTCCAACTAACCCTCTATGTCTGGAGTATCCGGGGCTCGTCCCACAGTGAACTGAGTTAGAGAGAACTTGACAAAGCCGCCTCCCAAACCGCCCACGCCCACCGCACCGCCTCAGTCCTTCAGCAGGCAACGGGGCACCCTGGCTGAGTCTTTCTTCCTCCAATACCGCTGACAGCTGTGGTACAGCCGCTCTCCAACCAGTGCTCACACTACTGCGTACGAAACAAATGACCATATCTAATAAATACTCCAAAGATAATGAACTCCCAGCACCCTGCAAACACACGCTTTCATTTCACAGCTTAGATCTTCTCTCTACAGTACAACGGTTTGATCAAATACCAAATATATTCAAATGAACAAACGTGTCCCAATTGTTCTCACCAAGGTTTTGTTTTTTTGAACTCAATAAATGAACCTACTCACCCCCCACGGTGGGACAGTTCCATATAGAATAACCCAATGAGGTCAGAGAAGGTCCTGTGGGTTGAAGTTGGTTGCTTAGTCACTTTGCCTTCCTTTGTCTGCGGATGTCCGAGAAAATCTCCTGGTAATCCTCAGCGTGACCACGGGCACATGCTAGAAGACAAGAAGCCGGGACAATTACCATGCACATCAACTACAGCTGAAGAATAAAAAAACTACCAGTTAGGTTTGCTCCCCTCTGGTTTCTATCGTGTGAATTCAAGACAGGTGAAAGGAGTCCCTTGCAAACCTCAACCGCAACGTGCAGGGAACAGTATCGCAGCATTTTACCAAAAGGGCCTGCCGGACTCGTCGACTGCTGAGCGGACCCGCTTGAACCTCGGCACACTTCCCACTCACCTGCACAGGAAAAAGAGACTGAATCAGTGCTAGATCTCAACAAGATGTTTTTTACCATTCTCCGCCCCCAAAGTTGAGGCACTAATGGAATGTTTCCTGCAGGAAGACAGCGTCTAACCAAGCAGATGCATGTGTGACTACCCTCTGGAGAAGCTCGGGTGGTCCAAGGAAGATGACACCCACCTGAATACTGTTACATTCCTGCAGACATATGGTGGGGTACCTCATTCAAGTCTACATAGAGGAACACACACGTTAAAATTCTGTTCACTTGGTCCCTAGCAGTTTATTATCCTAACACATTAGTTGTTGATCTTTATTTTAAGCACCTAAAAATCCCAGAAATAACAACAGGGGGATATTAACTCACAATTTGCCAGTACGCCTTGCAGAATGTGAGGAAGGCGGGAAAGTTGATAACAGAGGGGAGTAGGTTTCAGGATTTCCTTCATCATCAGAGACACCTCTAATGACGCAGGTGAGTAACAGCCCCCTCCTAAAAAGGTTGTTAAAAAAGACAACATAAATATTAAATCAAAGGGAATTATTAACAGTGTAGGCAGAGACAACACTTAAATCATGGATTAAAATCTAATCTAAATCAAAAACACTATAAATAGGCTAAATGAGATTTAAGTGGTAAAATGTTCCAATTCATGGAAAGATTCTAAATTCAACTATTACTTTTAAACTATTATGGCACTAATTTTGAATATTGAAAACACTTCTGTTTAGCATGTTTTGGACCCTACTGTTATGTTACAGTGATGTAAATTTCCTAAATCTATTGTAAATACTAAGTGCTTTTGTTGCCATTTATGCAAACAAGTGGAATTAAAAAGAAAGGTGCAATTACACCTGTCACTGTTTCAGTGATTTAGCAGCTGAAAGAGCAAGTGGTTTCAGATTAATACATCACAACAGGGCCTCATTATAGACAGGCAGTGGGAGCTCTGTACCCTCGCCTCGGGGTTGAGATGATCCTTGCTGAGCAGCATACCCAGCAATTAAGGGCGTGCTGAAATTGCCTTTTGGTTGCCGTGGTAACTGTGCTGATGACAGCACCGTCGAAAAGGGATGGAGACGAAGAGCTGAGGCTGCTTGAGATAAAGTGATCATGTCTTGGAAGAAATATAGAGACAGACAACAGTCTATCAGTTATCACGCCTGCAGTGAGAGAGGCTCAAATCAAGTGAGTGACAGGGTTTTTTGACAGTTTTATGTACACTGCAAGAAATACAATACCATAAAACCATATAAGCACTACATAATTCATGAAACCACAACTGGCACTTGTTAAACACATCAGTCTTGCTCTGGCATTTCTCACACTATTCGTCAATACCTTTGTGGTTTTAATTCAGACAATTTACAAAATCAATCAGACAAACATAAAACAGTACTATTGTGAAATTGTACTACAATTTTAGAAACATTTTTTGTCTAATGTAATGTAATGTAATTTAAAATTCACATATCCCTTCCTTCCTAAATTATAATAATATAATGGGCCTGGAAAACACTATGACTGTTGGAAGCCCTGAACATTTACAAGAAGCCCATCCAAATAAGTAAGTTAATGTTCATTGTTACCTTGTGCAGTGAGAATAGAAGTGTGTAGAGCACTGGCATACTGGGACAGCAGGGTGATGAACTGGCAAATCAGAGTGAACTACAACCAGATTCTGACTGAGCAGGGCAAACACAGTAGGGGACAAGCCCACATCTGTAACACAGACAAAAAGCGTCATTACTCTCTACTCATTTTCCACACATTTTCTTGTATGACATGCTAAAAACTGCTTTTACAGAGCCAAGTATGAATTACTGCTGACACCGATGAGGGAGTTCTTTGGTGTTGCAATTGGTGGTGAGTCAAGCACTGAGGTCGAAGATAAGGATAAACTCTGCTCTCTCTGGGCTGAACTGCAGCTGGCTGAAGGCAGCATGTTGTATGTTAGGACAGGCAGCAGGCAAACCCAGAGGGCTGAGCAAACTGTTCAGCACACAGCCCATCTCGCCCAAGACCAGTTTATAAGCTGCCTCCAGGGTAGGGATGTTCTTTAGGCTCAGCACAGCATGATACACTCCATGTGCAGCTGCCATCACCTGTGACAACAAAAAAAGTGTTAACACTCTGTTGCTGTTAATAGTGTTGAATCGTCTGTTTGTTTACGTCTTTTTTATTGAGTTTTCCTGAACATTTCTGGCCGTATGCACATGAACTGACAGTCAACTCACTGATAAGCTACTACTAAATTTGTAGAAACTTAATTTTCTGGAAAGTTGCTTTGTAATGATTTGTATCTGTAAAAGCGCTATAAATAAACTTGAATTGAATTGAATTGAACTCATAGCTGTTGTGTGTGTTGAATTTATAACAACTGAGGTTACTGATCGTACCTCTCTTTCTCTGTGGAAACGCAGCTCCAAGAGTTGGGATTTTGGGGCCAGCAAACTTCTCCACAAAAGCAGCCGGATGCTGGTGTTTATCTGGTCAACATCTACAATCACACATAAAAAAATTAAAAAGACTAAACATGTAAAAAAGTATTGCAAAGACAAAATTAATAGCGACAAGTCCAAAGTGTGAACTACATTTATTTACGCAAATCCCGCAAACTGTACTCCAGTCTGTCGGTTATTGGATTAATCAAGTCAAGTCTTACCAGTGTAAGCAGGGTGAGGACGGACATGCTGTACTCTGGTCCGCAGCACTGGCAGCTGTCCAGCTGGTCCAGGCCATAGAGATTACAGCATCCAATCAGCTGGTTGCCCAAATCCATGCTCACCAGCAGGACACACACACACTCATTCCCCGCTGTCAGCACTTCCTCCGAGAAGAACACCTGCTTGGCTGTGGTGACACAGGCTAAAACACGGTTCAAAACCTGCGAGCGAGAAAATGCAAACAATATACGTCAGATCAGTGAAGGATTGTGTAGTGTCTGTTGATCTATAAATGACAGCAGTTTATCTTAAGAGGATATATTTGTATTGCAGTAAACACAGATATTTGAAGCAGAGGCGATGCGTGTTGGATACTAACATCAGTGACATATGCTTCTGTGATCGGAGGCCCTCTGATAGGGTTGAATCGTTCTCCGATGCTGTGCACAACTGTGCTAAAAACTCTCAACAGGGCTGCCAGTTTTGGCAGGGATACTGTGGGAGGGGGAATGTCCTCGTCTCCTGATTCCCCAGATACACCATGACTCAAATCCTGTGAATTAAAAGCGCATTAGAACCTCAGAAATTCTCATAATAAATGAACTATCAGAAACCAAATTAAACACAATTCATGTTACCCCCGGCATACGCCTCCATATCTTCCAAAAACTGACCCAATAATGTAGTTGAAAAGGTCAAATCTGCGACCCAAAACTGCTCCAGACTCTGTAACCAGCCTAGAAAGATATGTAGAGACAGGTTAGACAGGTTATTTCCCCAAAAAGGGAAATGATACTCAATATAAAACAAATCGTACCGGACACTTGTTGAGTAAGAGACTGTTTCTGTGTGTGGTCTATATGCCAACCTACTAGGATATCCACTGTGTCCTGAAAAACAAAAGCAGCAGTTCATTTACAAGTTCTTTCCTTTCAGATTGAAAATTTAAGAGTGCTAGTGCTGCTTACTCTGAAGTTGGTGCTGAATACGTGTGGATAACACCGGGCCAACAGTAAAATACATTTTACACTTTGGCACAACAGCTCTGGTGTGTCCAAGTTCTCCAAGATAGACTGAAGGCTGCTCATCACCAACTGAATGACAAAACAGTAAAACATTTCAGCCCCAGAAAAAGATTATACAGAAGGGTAATCCAAGATTCAGCAACGGAGCTGTATAAATACCTGCATTACAGATGAAAAAGCCTTCTTCTCCCCTGCCGTTTCAAGTGCCTTGTGCACTGCCACCAGGTACAGAAGCTTCACCTCATCCTTTGTGGACACACTAACTTGAGGAACATCCACTTGAAGATCCGCTCAGCTTCATAACTGAGGGCGGCACAGAGCAATCCCAGGCAGCACGCGGCCTCCTGCCTGAGCTCCTGCAGGAGCTTACTACTGTAAGGGCCAAACAGAAACGCACAGAAACGTGTCATCAGGTACTGCATGGGGTTTATTTTGCAATAATGACCAGTTGACTGTACACTACCCTGCTTATTATAAGGATACTTTACATACATAATAATAATAATAATATAATAATAATAAATGGATTATTATTATTATTATATTATTATTATTATTATTATTATTAATATATATATATATATATATATTATATATATCTATAATATATATCAGATATTATATAAATAAATGGATATTAAATATCGATTTGAGTTGAAATTAGGCCAGTTTTTTACTGTACAATTATCATGGCCAAAATAATCCAGGATAACAATGGCTCTGACCCAAATGACACACTTCATGTGAACTTGTGGTCTTGTAAACTTTACAATGGCCCCCTTATGTGTATTCATTAAGGTTTCTGAACTGTGCTTGTGAGTGCTCACTTTGCAGTCACTATGCAACCTGGCCCAAACTGAGCTGAGCTTCAAAGTAAACTTCTACATGATAATTATTGCGTAGCATTATGTCACAAAGTGTGGACCTGGAGGAAGACTGCAAAGGCTTAGGGTGCCATTTGGGACAAGGCCTATATATTATTGCAATATCTATCGGAATTAAGGAAAAGCCATATTTAAGTGTAGGGAGATATTGTAATCATAACTGTACAAAAGCATACAAAAAGAACTTACTGTTGATTGGCATATCCTGTGGAGTGGGGTGTCTAACACCCAGTCTTAAAATAAAAAAATAATTCCCATACTAGCGGGCTACATTTTTTTCAGGTATGGCAAAATATAATAATGGCTGGTTAAATTGTTTATGACTAGGACTCGGTAAGGTGTTCATAAAACTTCATGAACAATGAAGTGCTAAATATACCCTCAGTGGAGTGAATTCTGATACCCCCCCCCCCCCCCACACTGTGTTAAAAATAGGCTGTGCAGTCATACCTCTCATTCAAAATGTCATTCAGGGTGCTCAAAATGGAATCCAACTGTTTCACTAGGACCTGTAATGTATAAATGCAAACAATAGAGATTATTTTACAGTTTAATTCTATAGACACACAAAAATCCATTTGAGCATGTCAGATCGTACCACTTTATTTTCAGAGTGCACAATGAACTCCCTCATTTGTTTCATAGTGGCCAGTCTGCGTTCCCGGTCATCTTCTTCCCGTGACGCTCTCCGCAGAAGATTGGCCAGACGGGACTCCTCAGAGTGAGCCAGCGGTCGGTCTGGGACATAAAAGAGAAAGTGATGCTAGTAAATAAATGAATTCAATAGCCCCACTTAAGCTCCAAGGCAATTCATTCCAAACAAACAATGTATGAGCACTGAAAGGTGAATGTACCCTGTGATTTCCTCATTTCCTTTGTAGCTAAAGCACGGTTTCCATGCTGAAAAGTGGTTAAATCAGTAGTCACATCATTGATTCACTCTTGCCCCAGCGACTTCCAACCATAAGTATTTTTCAGAGAGGCCTCCATCAGCGTCATATCCACCTAGAAAGCAAGAATACTGTCAGTTCCCTTCTCTAAAGGAATAACATTTATAATCTGAAATTCCTAAAAAAAAACACCACAAAAGACATTAAAAGCATAAATTACATGTTACATTGTGTCACTAAGGTAAGTTCTATTTTTATAAGCAGGGCAAAAAGAAATGTATATGGTATAATCTAGGTGTAACTATTGTATATTTAATTTTTCTTTATTAAAAATAAAGCAAATAACAAACAATAGAACAAATATATTATATTCATAAAAAACAAAAAACAAACAGGGATTTATTCGCACAAGGAACCTCTGGGACCTTCCAAAAAACAAAGAAAGAAAAACCCTTTGACATTACTTTCTCTTTCTATTTCTAGAAACAGAAACCTTAAACAGAGTGACACACAGAAGAGGAAACAAATAATCAACAAATCCTCAGCAGAATGGCACATGGTATTGATGTTGAAAACCACAATAATGCAGGTGAAAAACTATGGTGGATATAATCCAGCTGATTAAAGCCAGGTTAAGCAAAGTGCCAGATGAAGAACACACCTTCTTCGAGTACGTCTGCAGCAGTGAAGGCGTCATTGTGCAGTGGTGGGGTGCCAGGCTGTTCAGAGGGCTGTATGTCGAAAAGAACTTCTGAACCACGGTCTCTAGAGACACTGTTCCTTACCCCGTCCTGGCTGGCTGACAGACTTTCGCCTCTGAAAAACATTCAATATACCATCAGTGGCTACAGCAACCTAAGTGTCCATGTTCATGTTGATGTCAGCATGCTAAAGCTTGACCAGAGGTGACCACTTATTGTGCAACTGGACAAAAAGGGATTGGTATTTACTCTGATAACATATGTATAAAACACCAAACACCACAATTTGTTTACAAACACTTTCAAAAGGCAGAATTGGTAAGATTTTTAAATGTTTTTGAAAAAAGTCTCTTCTGCTTATCAAGGCTACATTTATTTGAACAAAAATACAATAAAAAACTGTAAGATGGTGAAAAAATTGTAAAATGTAAAAATGGTTGTTTTTTGTTTTTATTTGAATACATTTTGAAAATTACTTTTTTTTTTTTTTTTTACTGTGTGCAATCCTCTAAGGACACCCTGGCAATTGAATTGCAATTGGCTAGTAAATCTTTTAGTTTACCAGAATATATAATAAATGTTTTAAAAATGACACAGTTTTTTAAATATCTGAAAGTACACTCTTAACATCAGTCTGTCAAGCATTATAATATGATAATCAAGTATTATTTAATGAAAGAACTTCAGTAATTAGAATTAAAACCCATGTATGAATGCATATTAGTCATCTTAACTGAACTTCAGAATGGTGGTGTTTTTTTTGGTCATTCAGTGTTTCTGTAAAAAGAATTGCAGGTTGTGTGTCTTCGCTCAAATTGATTTGCTGAAATCAACACAGGGACGATAATAGATGAGTGCCAGCCAATGAAATTGTTGTTTGCGCATTAGTTTCACCCACTACCAGAAAACCCGGCAGTTCTTAAAAGCTGAAGAATTCCAAAGGAACGCTGTTATTTTGACAGGAAAATACAACAAAGAATATCGTCAATTCTCTCTCTCTCTCTCTCTGTGTGAGTGTTAGACCAGTGGTTCTCAGTTCCAGACCTCGAGACCCCGCTGCTCTGCACATTTTGTATGTTTCTCTTATGGCTTCAGGCGTTTGTTCTATTCAAACATAAGTGCCCTGTGAAGTGGACATCACAGGATATTCCACCATGATTCCAGTTCGAAGCAAACGTATATGTTCCATTCAAAGTGCATTGAAGTGTGCGAGACGTGAATTTAAACTGTATTTATTTACAGAGGTATATGATGTCACATTTGTCCGTGTGTGAAGACGCTGCGCAGTGCAAATCCGTGAATGAATGTTCCGCAGTGAGGTAAACTTAGGGAGTAGGGAGCAATGAACACTGTGTAGGGACCATGTCAATGGGAACACAGTTCATGGACGGAGTTCACTTCTAACTAGGGTTGGGAACCGACAACCGGTTCTTATTCAGAACCGGTTCTGTTTTTTTTTTTCAGAACCGGAAACCATGAGCAATTTCTGTTTCGGTTTTGTTGCGCTTTTTTTCCCGTTGTAAACCAAATCACAGAAAACGTCAACCTGCCTCAATTTCTTAGCACATTTTTTTTCGGTTCCACAGACAACGTCATGTCTTTAACTGCCGAATACATGCTACGACTGTACTGCACTCGCGTGATAACTGTGCATCGTTTTGTGCCTTTGATAACTGTGCAGATAGTTTTGTCTGAATGTTAAATTTTATTTTTCCCCATATTGTCATTAATATACATACTGACTTTAACTTGGACCACTAAATAAATAGACTGCTATTGTTCTGTAAGTATGAGGGTTAGATTATTAAGTGTACAGCTCATTTCAAGAGTGATAAACAAAGTAATAGGAAATATTATTTTCATGCATTTTAAATGTTTAAAGATGTGGAAACCACTCATTGCATCACAGCATCTCCTGACTGCATTATTATTTGTAAAATAGGGGCTTTATGGAGTGTGTGTATACATGGTTATAAGTATAACAGTTTATATTTCATTAATTTAGGGAAATGAACAAGTGTCTTAGCCCTCAAGGGACTATTTGGCCAACCAGCTTATTCCTGCTTGAAAAGGAAAAAGTTATTGATAGTGTAAAAAACATCAACTTTGAAGCACATGCTGATTGATGGACTTGCATTACTCAACATTACTTACTACCTTCCAGCAACACTACATTCATGAAGGTAAAATAGTAAAAAAACATAAGTTTATTTAAATGGAATCGGAACCAGAAAATTTGTATACTGTAATATATATGTTGAATTTTGACATTGACAACCTTTAAATTAAGTTGACACTAAGTAATAAACAGTATTGAGCATTGAGTATTTGAGCATTGTGCATTTTTCCTTACCACTATTTTTTTAATAGTTGTTTAATGATTTTAATGGAATCGGAACCGGAACTGGAAAATTTCTAATGATTCCCAACCCTACTTCTAACGAGCTGATTATCTGAATCAGGTGTGTTAAAGAAAACTATGCGAATACTGAGGAAACCATGGATGGTTTTCAAGCTAAAGTATAAGAACGCTTCTTAAACCAGAAAAGGTGAACATGTTGGCATTCTTGTGTGAAAAAAAACAAAACATGCAAGCACAGTCACCGACAGCAAGTTTAGTTTTACTTTTCTTTTTGTTTTCATTTTAATAGGCTTGTTGTCTTTTTTGTTTTTGTTATATTTTTGTTTTTTGGCTCTCATTTTTATTTGGTTGCTCTGTTTTTTTTAATTGTTCTGTAATTTATTAGTCAGTATATAGTACAGAATATGGTGTCTGTCATGCCTTATTTGTTTTCAAAGCTAGTTTGTCATTGTGTCTTTCTGTTTTATTGTTTTTGATTTTGAATTAAGAATAACAATGAATCGGTCTTGTTTTATTTGTAAAAAGTGAAAGGTGTGTAGATGTAGGCCTATGTAAGCAAAACGGACAATTATCTTTTCTTGTAAAACGTGACAAGATCGCGAATTCGAAAACGAAAGCACCCAAAGCCTGGCTTATAACATAGCAAAAGAGGAACTCCCAGTCACAAAATTCAAATCACAAATTAGATGAAAAAGAATGGGTTGAATGTTTAGTATTTAATTGATCATATAATTATATGATATGGTATGTGTTATTGGTTAAACAGATCCTAGTTGATTCGTACAGACCAAGCCCCACGGTTCGGCACGCATGTGAGCCGTGGATTAATTTCAAAATTTAACCACAAGTTTATCAATTGTACGTGTTTACACACGCAAGCGATTTTAAACCATTCTAGCAAAAGAAAAGATGAAATGGAACTCGATTTGTTACTCGCGCACTGTTTTCTATCACAGCCGCACAAACATGAAGCTCACACACGCAGACAGGCCCTTATACAGTCTATGAGAGAGTCTACATTTGAGTGGGTGCAAACACCGAACTGAATTATCTTTCCTGTATCATTCACTCCTTGCCTTTGAACAGACACATATACACATAAAATTGACAAAATACCGATCTCGACAATCATTGTGGCAAATGCAGTCTGTTATGTCTTAAGTGAAAGAACAGCTGAGAAAGAAATCGGATGTGTATCATTAGGCTATATTGGATCTGTGCATCAGGTCTTAAAGGGGCAGCAGCCTAATAATACCTGCTGATGTCATTATGCTCATCAAACCACATTTTTGACAAAGATGAATCTATTTTTTTAATGTATACAGTGAACACTATGCAGTTTAATTTTACACTTAATTATTAAATTTTTGTATGTGTATACTAGCGACCTTATTTGAAACATTGTTCTGTTTTATTTATCTATTGTGGTTTTTTGATTGCGTGTTGGTCGATACTGATTGGTTGCCACTATGTCCACTGCAGTTTAGTATTGCTTTAAAGTGTGTGGGATTATTCACATGTCGTTATAGTTGCACCGCCTCTACTGCCACAACTCCTAAAAAAAAAAAAAAAAACCTTTTCATTCCGCGTCACCCCATCAAGCTCTCGCTGGACCCGCTCCTCTGCCATCAACGAGAGGAATGTCTGTACTTTCACAACAGACAACGAAAAACTTTGGTTGGTAAAAAAAAGGTCCACTCTTTCAAAACATTTGCAATCCATCCTTCGCTGGCTGTGCTGATTTAAATCTAGCTGTTCTTTTGTGTTTGTGTCGCAAGTTCAGTGACGCAGGTAGTGACAATTCTCTCAGGCCAATCAGTGATCAGCAGAGTTTACACATCACGTTTTGGTAACGGTATGGTTCACTTGGAACCTCAACCAAGACGGTACTAAAAAAAATACCAGGTACTGTACCCATTGGAAAACCCCCAAAAAGTGAACCGTGCCGCACCATGCAGTGGAAAAGCGCCATATGCTTGTAATTTGTGTAGCCTATTTGTTCTTATTTTCTACTGGCTGTTCACTTGTCTCTTTAACAATGTTTGAACTTTCTTAGGCTAAGAGTTTTTGCTGTGGTATCGCACTTATGGAAAGCAAAGTTACATAGATTTTTTTTCTTGCTTATCCGAAAAACGATCTGATCCGTGGCTCAAAAACTGTAATATGATCTGAACCGTGAGATTTGTGATCCCTTGAACCACTAATAAATGTTCATCAGCATGCACTGATTAATCCCATGTTGTAGCACAGAAACAAATAGTGTAACCAAATCATTTGCTGAGAAAGTTAGTCGCAAAAGATAGACCAGTGGGAAGAATGAGTCTGGAGCCCTGAGTCGATATGCTGATAAAATCAATGATCTCAGATATCTATATAATAATAATAATAATAATAATAATAATTATAATTCATTATTTTTGTATGTATGTGTGGGTGTGTGTGTATGTATATATATATATTAGTAAATCATTGATACCAACATTTTTTTTTTTTTGTCCATTTTGGAACCTGACGTCAATTCTCATTCACTTTCATTTTGTTGGAAAAGATGGGGCTACGATATTCTTCAAAAATGTACATTTTGTGGTCCAAGGACGAAAGAAAGCCATGCAGGTTTGGAACATGTGAACTATAATAATCCTAATTAAAATACATTTTGAATTCTAACAGTTCACAGAAATATAAAGTTGATCATTTACATCACCTGCCAAACATTAAATTAACAGAACTTTTCTAACATTGCAGAAAGCATTAGCACTCAAAATCTGAACCATTAAATCGACAAAGACACAAAATCATAAGCACAATTCATGAATCTTCCCTGCATATTCATAAAAATTGCATCTGCATCCGGGACAAGAGTCGTCATTTGACAGTCTAGCTGAGATTTCATTTTTCAACATGGTTTCAAATAATGCAACTCATCTCAAAACTGCGATTGGTCATCCTAAATAAAGTAGTTATTTCAAAGTTACTGAATGGACATTGACAATTGGATTATGAGACTAGATTGAACTCAAACAATTAACCAGCTATCACTCTCGAAGTTCAATGTACTCGCTGCCAATTCCTAAGCTTTCCAGACACACTCGCCTGGCTTTCACATTCAGTCCAAGCTTCACCTGGCTTGTCCGGTTTAAACTACGAAAACGTCCAAATCAAAGCGGTTTAAAATTAAAAATAAAAACAAGTTTAAAATTACCAATCCGCTTCACAGTCAGCGGCACAACGAAAATAATGGAGCTGGTTAGCAAAGTGACATGAGCGTCGAAATTTATTTGAGTTTCACAGGAGGAGTTCAAACAGCATTAAATCAGTATCAGACGAATATTATTCCGTATGTCTGCAATATACATTACAAAACGTAAATCGACCACTAATTTCATCGCAAATGTTGAAAAACTAACCCTATGCAGCTTGTGGCTAAACGTGTTAGACCACACGCGTTTCCCCTCACAAACCACAAATGAACGCCACGACACATCCGCGTGTTCGTCAAAACACACAAATCCACGCTGCTACACTCACATTTTTACTCAGTCTACAAACCAAAGCTAGCGAACAAACGCAAACATGATAAATATCGCCGGTGTTCGCCGATTGTTTGTGAGTTAGCTTATGCTAACATCTGCTAACCAGCCTGAAAAAATGAACAGGAGCGCTTGACACTTGTCGGTTTAACTATTCCCAAAGACTAGAGCTCAACCCCATTATCGTGCGACGTGATGTGAGATGAATGCTTAGAAAAGTCTCATCTCACGTGGAGACAGACCGCTGCTGTGTTTCATAAAGAGGCGCAGGAGAGCAAGGCCCGGCTGAAGCCTCGGGCTGTAGTGCGAGCGCTCGGCCGTGTGGTGCGCTACTGACCTGGGCTGCCAGTCATTCCAGTTTCGCTGCAGTTTCTGGGCGCTGCTCAGCCGAGACCCGAGGACTTTGCGGCTCATTACCTTCGCGAAGACAGCATGACCCGTCTAACACGGGAGGAGTGCGCAAACAAACCCTACTTTCACCGTTCAGTTTACGTCCATGCACAGGTTTGAAATGCACTGTGTTTGAAACTGAGAGGCAGCGGCCTGACCCTCCCATCTATTTCTCTTCTCTTCCCTTCACCGCGGTTCACACGGCGGCTGCCCCATCTGTCGGCGGCTAGACGTAACTGCAGCTCTATTGTTATCAGTGCAGATGCCGAGGCAAATACATTTCCCATGGTGCCTACACGCACAATGGCAGAAACATGGACGTACTTAAAATAACTCCAAGGTTGCTCGTTTCCTTGAAGCTTGGCAAGTGTAGGTTAAGCAGGAAAAAGTAATAACTTGAATGTGAGATTTCACCTAAACTTCACTTGAGCAGAAAATAGAAACATCTGTTGAGGTAGCGACTCACCGCGTGGTTGCCTAGCGACAACAGGACGAGTTTAAGAGCTTCAAACACAGAGAAAAGAACACCCACGGAGCCGACGTTTCAGTGCTGTTGACCTGAAAAACATCTCGTTAAGGTGTCCCATTCACCATTAGATTCAGGGAGGCATGTTATGTTTGGTAGCTCACAACACAGTTTCTACAATTTGTCTTTGGACTGCAATAAAATAAAATAAAAATAAAAAATAAACCTTCTTAAACCAAGACACATGTACACAAGAATACAACTGATATTAAGTCTTGTTTTCTAACTGATTAAAATCCAGCGATTTTAGGCTTACAACAAGAAAAAACATATTTGGGGTAAGCAAAATAAACTTGTTTCCCACTTTCCCACAAGTTTATTTCGTTTTTCTTGTTTTGAGCATAAACTCCATTCATTCATTTCAGAAATCATTTATTTATCATGTCGATGCATTTTAGTTTAAGAATTTGAAGACATTTATTAACTATAATTAACTAACTATAATAACTTTAACTAACTAATATTATATTAACTATATTAATAACTATCTTTATTAACTATAATATTTGCTTGATTTTTAAGATTTTAAATGGTTATGCACCTCCCTATTATGCCAGTTTATAGACAGAAGGATAATAATGGTAGTAAGGGGAGTAATTATTAGAGGAGACGGCTGTACAGTTAGGCGTACAACATTTGGATGGTCAGTCCTTTCAGTCAGAGCCATTAACTACTGGAATACTCTACCAACTGAAGTAAGGACAATTTTTTTAACATTTAAATGTAAATTAAATAAATGGCTAAAAGCAAACTGTAGTGTATTTTTTTTTTTTTGTGATACTGACATTATTATCTTTACTAGTGTTATTGTATGTAATTGTAAATGCTATTGTATGTTTACGTGTGATAACTTACTGTGTTTCAGATTTTTATTTTTTTTTTTAGGTGTGGCAAGTGGAAAGTAGTGATTGGTGTTAAGTTTTTATTTTTTATAGTATGTTATTAATGAGCACTGTCCCTATTAAATGAAAATAAATAAAATAAATAAACTGAAAAAGACGAACCCCATTGCAGTTTGCAGCATGAATGTGAACTTTTATTGTTTACAGTGGGTGTGTGACCATGTCAACATTAACTTCTATTCACCACACCCACATTGCATAATTATACCACAAGATGGTAGCAAGGAGCTAAAGCAGAATTCATCAGCCCAATATGTTTTCCCCATCTCTGTCATGTCTTGCAGTTATTTCCAGTAACACTCAAGCCATTGCACTTTTTCCAGCAATTAGAGATGGTCCACTGAAAATGGCCCGTTCGCTTTCACAGAGCCTTGCTGTGATATCATGCTTTTTGTGGCACACTTGCCCACCTCATTGCGTGGAACTGAAGCTGCTAAGCAACAATGTGCACAATAAACACTGTAGCAGTACACAGAGATGACAGCCGGTAACTTATATTACATGGCTCACAGTGTATTACTGCACTCTTTGAGTTAACTAAGAATGATGATGATTGTAGAAGTTGTGAGAGATGACAGCCGGTAACTTATATTACATGTTTTGTTGAGAAAAAAAAAACCATAAGTGCTGCAGAAAGCATTATTTCATGTAAATTACTCAATGCACTGCACTCTTTGAGTTAACTAAGTAACAAAATGCGCAGCTGTTCGACTGTCCTGCTACAGGAAGTGCTGAATGTCACAGCTGTTGCTTTTCTTATGTGCACCACCATCTGCACTACACCTGAGGGATCACAAGCAATGTAGGAAAATGTAAGTAAAGGTAACCAAAGACATTTTTTCTGGAATGAATCACCCCTTTTCAATGTAAAATGTACAATGTACAAGAACATATTTTTGGGAGTTCTGCCAATAAAACAGAGGTGCTATGTTTCATCTCATGTCTGCACATCAGCTGGCTTTGAACTGATTCAAAATCAATACCAGACCCCAAAAAAATATATTTTTAGCTAGCTCACACGTCTCAGTTCATCTTCCTCAAACAGGTCATGGGTACGCCCAATGATGCACTGGAAATGTCTGAACTACTTTCTCATTGTTGGCTTGGGCGAAAACTCAGTGATCCAGGGAATGAACTTAGGAATGTGGCTCTATAAAGATGGTTTTGAAGAACCCTAATGACAGCCATGTGGCCACGTACACACTGTAAAGTTTCAGGAGTGACAATCACATTTAAATATGGGAGTGAATCCCCTAAATTACTGTTTTCAAGTTACAACCAAACTGAAGACTGCTATTTTTGGTGTCCACTATTTTTGACCAAAGAAAAATAACAGCAATCAAAGACTTATGCTTGGCGATTTTAACTAAGCCACTGTTATTAATGATCGGAAAGCGGCTTCTCAGAGCACGCTCTCAAATGTTGTCATGTCTGCTTGTTTTTTAAGCATCTTTGAGCTTGTTCTTTGGGTTTGTAGAATTCAGTTCAGTTGTAACTTGAACTGGGTGTGAACAGAACCGGACTACAAAGTGAATTGACAACCAAATTTTGGTACAGTGTATACATGGCTACTATACAGTGAAAAAGTCCTACATGTAAATGATGATAAAAGTTAAAAAAGTTCTTTAAAGACTTTCATTCCTATATTGTACTGCATGTTAGATATTATTTGTCTCCACCTGACAGAATGCAGCACCAGGAGTCATTTAGAAACCATATTTAGCAGCAATCATATCTGAAAATCTTAAATGGAGTCCTCCTTCAGTATAAGAATGAGTCATATCGCCACGCTCCTGCCCTTAGCTGTTATAGGCGGCAGCCCTCACAAAGATAAGAGGAATCCTGGGCCTCTAATAGCATGGGCTCTGTAGGCCATGAGATAAAGCAGACATGACTATCAAATGCAAGACGGGTGTCAGGGGAGACTAATGGAACTAAGCAAGTAGTGTGAAGTGGGTGTTCAGACAAGCTGGACGTCATGATATTTCCAACAAATAATTACAAGATGAAATGTTTTCATAGATTTGAAGTTCAACCATTTACATGTTAGTTATTATATTGCTTTATTCTATTGGCAAACATGTTGGTATTTCTGAAGCATTCATCTTAGTTACTCCAGATTGTGGCCATACTGTGGTGTTTGGGGATTGAATTTCATAAATTAAAGGTTAATGAGGAATCACAGGTCAATTGTGTTTGATGTTTCTGCAACGATATTAATTAGATGTTTTCCATATGTAAAAGTTAAAATTGCAAAAGGTTATTATATTATATGACAAACATAATACTGACGTAGAATACTAATAAAACTGTTATTTATTTTAATTAATAAATTAAGTACCTTTTTAAGAAATTCAATTATTAAATTAAATTAAATCTGAAATAAAAGCAGTCGTTTTGAATAGTAAAATAGATAAGGCGTTTGGTCATACTTTTTTTGTTGTTTTTTTTGTGATATGAATAGGGTTGGTTAGATTTTTTTATGTTTTCAAAAAAGACTTTTGTGATCACAAAGGCTGCATTCATTTGTAAAAACAGTAAACCTAAATGTTATATTAATATATTTTTAAATGTTATTAATTCCTGTGATGGCAAAGCTGAATTTTCAGAAGCATTTAATCCAGTCTTTAGTGTCACATGATCTTTTAGAAATCAGCTGAATTTTCAGAAGCATTTAATCCAGTCTTTAGTGTCACATGATCTTTTAGAAATCACTCATGCTGATTGTCACTTTGATTTATTTAATGCATCCTTGCGTCCTTAACAGTATTAATTTTATTTTATTTTTTTTAAATCTTACTGACCCCAAACTTTCGAAGGATAGTATATGTAGTAAATTGTCCGCCCAGGGAGCATTACTTAATGACACAAAATATCAGTTTTAGGCTCTTGGGTTTCTCTCTTTCTCCCTTTCTTACACAGTCTGATGTCAGTGTTTTGGACTTGACCAAGTAGGAAGAGTCCAACAAAAAGGCAGGGGCTGAGATTGGCTCACACACCCTTTACTCTCCCCAACACTCCACACTGTCCTGCAGCACACACACACACATACACACACACACACACACACACTCCAGACCTCAATCTCCTCTCTTGCACTAAACATGCTCTGTTGGGAATTGTGTTTAGCCCTATTGATCACCGGCTTCCCAGTGTGGGCTCTGCCTTCAACAAACATCAAGATCACACAAGGTGAGTGCCACCAGAACCAAAGACAAGGATACAGTGCAGACACAGTTAATATGCTTTAATTTGCTTCTTTACATGGCAAATAGACAGTCTCAAGCTAAACCAGAGATGCTTTGCCAAGTTATAGATGCTTCTGTTTATAATGTATTGTTTTAATCTGTATTTTGCAGACAATATGCCCAGTGAATGAGGATGTGAAATAAATGCTATACTTGCAATGTTTTATTTATTTACAAGAGCTCAGACTAGCAGTGAATTCATCTTTAAAGGTTAAGTATGACTCAGATTTGAAAGGCAGGAAAAGTTTCCCTGTAACATATTATGCTGGAAAAAAAAAATTGCCACTAAATAATTCAGCTGTTTTCCTTAACATTGCAATTCATTTATCATTTATTTAGGACACATTTTTCTTACATTTATCTGTCTTCAGTTATTGTAATGTAATATTTAAATACTGTAATACTCATGTGTAACCTATAATTGTTTTTGTTGCATAACAGAATTTATTGAGCTCTTGCACAATTCAAACTAAATTGAAAGCAGGCTGGTGCTGTGAAAAGAAAACAATGACATTATATTTTGAAATCAGCTAAATACTTTCCAGATGCTGTTTCAGATAACGTAATAATATATTTTTGTGGTGTTTGTAAGTGTTTGACCAATTATGTGCTCGTATACTATACTGAACTGCTACCGTTTCCTCTAGCACTGCCCCTGCAACTGTCAGACTCAAACCAGCCTGTGACATGTCCGCTCTTCTGGACTGAATTTGAGGGTTACTGTTACCGCTTCTTCCCCTTGAACCGCACCTGGGCTGAGGCAGATCTGTACTGCGCTGAGTTCTCAAACGGACACAAATCTGCCAAACTCACCTCCATCCACAGGTATGACTCGTCACTGACAGTGCTGCCATTTGTCTTACAGTGCAGGATTTTGCTGGACCTTCTATTAAAATTTACACGTTCTAAAAACTTTTTTTCCTAGCTGGGAGGAAAATGTGTTTGTCTATGATCTTGTGAACAGCCGTGTACCAGGAATTCCAACAGATATTTGGATTGGCCTTCATGATAGAAGACAGGTAAACATCATCACACAATAAGAGATTGATTTTTTAATGATTCACTGATGTTTTATTATGTGAAGCAGTCATGATTCGTAGTAACCCATTAAAAACAGCTACATGACTGACACGGCTTGTATGTGCTGTAAAAGTCCAAGCATGTAAATCCTCCCACTAATAATCCCATGAATGGAAAATATAGTTTCTCTGAGTGACGTTTAATCATTTCCAGACAGTGGTGAACCAACACTTTGGTCTAACACCAAGTTGAGGTAGATAGTTTATGGATGATGTTGTAACAAACCCTCAGTTTCGTAAATGGAAAGTTTCTCTGAGATCCTGGATCAAATGATCCAGAAAGCACCAAAGCTGTGAACTCGTGCTTGGCAGGAAGATTTTAGTTATCACTTCAGGGTTAAGGGGCAAGGAGCAAGCAAATGTGATAGCGTTGTTAATCCTAGTTTGTCGGTAGGAGGGCACTATGGAGTGGACAGATGGGTCACCCTATGAATACAGTTACTGGGATGGAAATCAACCAGATGATGGCATCCATCGCATCCCTCAGGAGGAGGATTGTGTGGAGATCTGGTACAGACAAAACAGTGGTGAGTTCACATGTTTTGAATAATATAACATAATAGCATTTAGAAAATTTAGTACAATTAAGATAACAAGCCATTGACTTTGAAAGAAGTCTTGTGTGCATACCAAGGCTGCAGTTTGTATTTAATCAATACAGTAAAAACAGTAATATTGTGAAATATTATTACAACTTAAAATAACTCTTTTTCTATTTGAATATATTTTCAAATGTAATTTAACAATGGGATGGAAAAGCTGTATTTTCAGCCATTACTTCACTCTTCAGTGTCCCATGAGCTTTCAGTAATCATTCTAATAAACTGATTTGCTGCTCGAATAACATATTATTATCAATGTTGAAAACAGTCATGCTGCATATACAGTCATACATATATATATAACAGTCAGACAATCCCACTAAATATGTCAGGACATGACAAAATGAAGAAACTGTTTGCATCTTTCCATCTTTTGCAGCACTGAGGTCTTGGAATGACAACAATTGTGATAAGGCCTTTCCATTCGTCTGTAAGATTCCTACACTGGAAAACTAACCTCAGAGCTAAGATTATTTATCCAGTTCTTTATCGTCAACACTGACACCCAACATCACTCAATCACAGCGTAGCAACAAGATGTCTGCTCATCTCCATCCCTGCAGTGATGAAGGGCTCTCTCCAGCCTGCTATAGGCACTTCATTTGCATTTCTCTCCCTTTCACTCCAATTCCCTGCCCCCATCGTCCTCCTATCACTGTTGTATATATATGTGTATATATATATATTTTTGCAGCAATGCCATAAAAGAATCATTTTTGCTTTCCCAAAGAACCTTTCAGTGACTAGTTCTTAAAAGAAGCATTTGTTTCTGTGTTAAACATTTTAATAATCTAATGAGAATCTTTTGAGGAATGGAAAGCTTCCATGAATGTTAAATTTTCTTAATGGAACTATAGAAGCCAATAATGAACCTTTATTTTTAGTGTAGACAGTGAGCTGCAGTATATGGCTAAACTGGACTAGACCAAATGCTTAGTGTTTATTTTTTCAATCCAAGCCAATCATCTGTCTATTAATGCTCTGAGACATTATTTCCTTCTTTTCAAATAGGGTACTTTTGCTGGAGACCCCATGATTTTATAAAAAGTCTGAAAATGTCTCTTATTTTCGATAGAAAGTATATTTTTAATTTTTTGCAGACCTTGAGACAGGAATGTGTGTGTCCATATAATGTCTCCTGAGTCCTGATCTGGAATCCCAAACACTGTCAGTGTCCGTTTGTGCACATTTACCTGTCACTGACCTAGAAGTTGAGATTCTAAAAGAGAAGGCATTTAAGCTTCTGTTGACTGCAGAGCTTCAAAAGACAGAAAGAGCTTAGACTCAGCTAGGCAGATGACCTTTTCTGCTTTTCTCTCTAGTTCATGTGCTGTGCCAATTAGTGACCCCCCCCTCCCCATTCTTATCCACACAACTGCTAGCAAGGAATTTACTATATTACACTTCAGAAGTAATTCAACACTGTCAGGAAATAGATCAGTTTAACAATAATAAATAATAATAACATAATTCTCACTAATTACGAATATACCTCAATATTTAGAACACATATTATATTACGGGGCTGTTCACAGAAAACATGTTTTTGTATTCCACTGTGCTTTTCCATTGTTTTTACGCAAACGTGCTAAATGGATATCTTTGACCATTGCACATATTTCTTTTTTTGCAATGTCTCATGCATGGCTCACTGCTTTAAAAAAAAATGTCTAGAGGAAATTCAATTTGTAAATTCATAAACAAGGTAGTTTTGATGATTATATGCCTGACCCACGTTGACAGTGGGGTTAAGCTGTTCCCCTGTTGCTGAAGAGAGTAATTAATTGACCCTCTTGTAAACCTCCAAGTAATTATCTCCCTCTTAAGGCCTGCAGAGGGAACATTTTTACACAAACAAGCCTGGATCTTTGTGTGTGTGTGTGTGTGTGTGTGTGTGTGCGCGCCATCACTGCAATTGCAAAATGGTTTAAACAAATATTACTTATAATAAATGAATAATTTTTTTTAAAATGATCCAGTGATTTTAGATATTACTGATGTCCAATCTGCACCAAAGTGAAGGTATATAAAATATGAAAGGTATAAGAAGATTCTGTAAAAATTCCTTCAATAAAAAATAAAATGCAAACTAAAACAAAGGGAGAAGCCCAGTAATAAACGTCACTTTAATGCTTTATGGAACAACCCAAAATACACTTTCCTCACTTAATACATGTCTCTGATTGATTCACACATTACATACCTTTAAAGGGATTCTGCTGATCAGAGGTCTGCTTCATTTCTTCTCACACTTAATAAACCATTACATGAACAGCATCAGCGGAACACTCTCCGAAGTTTCCGAGCAGACAGTGGATTCAACTTTTTTGTTTCGAATATAACGAAGACAGTTCAAAACAGTCACCCCTGAAACCAAAATCTTTCTGCTAGTGAAGCCATTTGAACAGCTTTTTTGATTTATCATGATTTATCTATATTCTGTTTCATCTATATTGCAACATGCTTTGTTCAATTCTCTGTACACAATTTAAGTTATAAATATATACAGATATGTTTTAGAGATAATTATATAGCTATTATTATATGCATTTTTTATCTAAATAAATAAATACATGTCTTCACTGGCACAGCTTCATTATTATTAATCTATCTAATCATTTGTAATCATCTACATTAACATTGACAGTGATGGAAATATACAACTGACCTGAAACAAACACTTACCTCGCACAGGTCACACAGAAGAAAGATTAAGAAGACAGATACAGTAATGTTTCTGATTGCACTTCGATTATGCTAAGTACATATTTTTCCCCCCCAGACCAGACGTATCCTATTTATGCTTACATACTTCATAGACTGACTGAGAAAGAGTTGAGACAAAATACAGCTCCAAGATGTTGATAATACAGGACATGAACTGAACTTGGCAAAAGCGTGGAGTGAAGGCAACAGCGCAAAGAGAAATGCATTTATCTGCACCTTCTTGGAATGGCATTATATTGCCCAAGCTGTGAAAGCATGTTCACACTAATGCATTTACAAGGTGATACAAACCTCTACAGAAGCCTTAAGAAGCCATGTATTATTATTTCAAGTTTTTTTTTTTTTTTTTCTTTTGTCAGGAGAATTATCTCCTGAGCGATCTAAAAATGTATGTATGTGTGTTTGTGTATATGTATGTATGTATGTATGTATGATATATATATATATATATATAATATATATATATATATATATATATATATATATATATATACATACTGTATTTAACATATACATACATAATATTTTTAAATAGTATCTCATATGCTCAGCAAGGCTGCATTTATTTTCTCAAAAATACATAAAAAACAGTAATATTGTGAAATATATTTACAATTAAAGAGTTTTCTATATGAATATATTTTAAAATGTAATTTATTCCTGTGATTCAAAGCTGAATTTTCAGTCACATGATCCTTCAGAAAGCATTCTAATATGCTGCTTACATGATCCTTCAGAAAGCATTCTAATATGCTGCTTTGAAAGTTTGTTATTTTTATCAATGAAATTATTCGTGCTGTGTTTTTTTGGAATAGATTTGTTTGTTTTTGATGAATTGAATGAATCCTTGCTGAATAAACATACTCATTTCTTTTAAAAAAAAACTTTTGTGATGTTTGAGAGATGACATGAGAAATAGTAACAAGATACAGAAAAAGAACAAGTAAAAAAATCTTTAAAAAAATATAAAAATATAATAATGCATGGAATCTTAGGGTTTCCGTAGACCTCAGCTGCCGTAAGTGCAAACATGTACCAAACGCACACTCACAAACACTTAAACACAATCAAAGATCAATATGTGCATGAAGAACAGTGATACGGGTCACAAAACACAATCAAACCAAGCTTTGGTGTAAAATCGTACTTGAAACATTCAAATCAGGCAATAAAAATGACCAACTGTGTTGCCACAGATTTCCAACTACTTCAAGAACTGCAATCATATTGAAGTCTGAAAAAAGAAACAATATGATTATTAAAACACTGCAGACCAAACTAGTGGTTAGGTGTCGTCCTCAACTGCCTGAGCCTCACAACCTGAAAGCAGCCGAGGATCAGATGATGAGGAGATTATTGAGCTCCCATGTAAGATAGTATCAATGTGATAAAAAAGAAAACATGGACAGCAGGCTTCTGCTCATCATCATAAACAGCAGAAAAATCTCTCTGAGGTCTTTTCTACGGTCTACATCTCCCCATTATAATAATGGCAAGGGAGAGTGAACACAAATAACACCAAGACAGAGCCCACTATTCTACAGAGGATAGATCTATTAGTTTATGTTTCATACAAATGATGATTATTATTAGTAGAAACTGTGGGAATCTTATATGTTTTTGTTTTTTGTTTTTTGTTTTAGTTTTTTTTTACAGATATCTATATCACATGTGGTGTGTGTGTTGTGTTTTTGTTTTGTGTGTTCGAGCGAAGCTGGAGAGACGCGGTCACACTCGGCACGGGAGCGCAGGCTGTGCCACTGTTCCACCGGGGTGCGCTGAGAGCCCAGGAGCCGGCGCCAGTGCGTGGTTTCCTGCGGGCCGCTGGAGAACTGGCCGATGACAATGCGACCAACAAAATCATTGCTACTCTTCACGTTATGCACGTAAACTAAGAAGGAAAAAACATAAATATCAGTGTTAAAACCAGACAGTCTGTTTTCTCCAGAGCTGATTTATAGATGAATTAAAGTCATTCCATAATTGATGAACTTTACACAGTTATTGAACCAAACTGAATCAACAATGAGCTGATTTCAACTGTCTTTTTAGAGTTTTTTTTTAGGTTTGCATTATTGAATCATGATTCTTCTGTTTATTACTGTAAAGCTGCTTTAAAACTGTAATGTATAAATACAGTTAATAAAAACATTTTATTAGCAATAATGGCTGCTTGGAGTTTCTGTATTATGAATTGTAAATGAATTAAGCTTTTCCCTCTCCATTCACTATTTTAAGACCCACTTATACTTATTTGTACACATGAAAAAAAAACAAATAAAGATGATATATGATATTTAATAATATTAAAATTTGTTATTTAAATATTTTAAATGTTTAAATAAATAAAACTAAAATGATATCAAGGAAACACAAAAATAAAAAACTATACATACATAAAAAAAACTAATATAAATGACAAAACACAATTCTTAAAACTTTAACTAAAATATAAATATATTTAATTTAATTCAAAGTATTAACACAAACTATGAGTAAATCAAATCATACAAAAAATAATAGTAGCACAAATGTGTCCTCTCTTTTCGTTGTCTTATTATTCATGTCAATCTGTTTTTCTCTTCCTCAATCCAATTTTGTTAATGGACTCGGTTCAGAGTACGAGGCCTTGTTAATTTCATCATTGCTCATAAACAAGATTGAAGACTTTTCTTCTCTGTGATTTTCCCCTCTTTCCTGTAACTGGCAGTGGAGTGCTGGGAAAATAGCAGGAAGTGCAAATAATATTGTCACAAAGCCCAGAGGTGGCAGTCAGTGATGCGGCCGCACTCCAGACAAGGATCTCGCAGCATCACGACTTCAGCTGCAGACCAGAGCTGGTGATACACCGTCACCAAGCAACATCTGCTCTCGAGAAGCCATTTATCCTACTGCACCTTGCTGTGGCTGAAGTTTACATCTAAAGCTGTTATTACTGCCTACAGGAGCGAAAGCAGTATTTATCTCGGCTACTCCTTTTCTTCATCACTATATGAATTTAGAGTGTGTGTTAAACCACATAAAAAGGATGGGAGACACTCCTATTTATAGTGGACAGCTGCTTTGAGAACTTTCAGATTGGATCAGCAGATGTTGTTTTGAGGGACAAAAATGTGAATATATGTGAAATTTGAAGAATATCACACATGACTCTTGTGCTGTATTCCAAACCAAGTGTGTGAGTCTAATGATGTGTGCACACCAGTGGTGTAGCAAGTCAGCCACGGGCCCACATGCAAAAAATAAATAAAACATTTTATGGCCCGCCAAACATTATAGGTTAAAGTGGGGTACAATTCCATTAAATTCACTTATTGTTGTCTTTTCTGAGGTAAATAACATGCTGTGTCAATTCACGAGATGTTTTACTGAAGGTATAAATGCTTGAAAATAATATTTCATGTTTTCAAGACCATTCATTATTTGCAGTGCGCCAGCCCCCAATGATTAAATTAACCATGGTTTAATTGTATTAAAAGGTTAGTAACCTGTCACATTCCATGGCTTTTTGCTGTATTGATTACCATTTGTATAACTACAGTTTTACTACAAATACCATGGTTAAACTATGTTTAGTAATTTAGAATTTGTTCCCTCATTTTAATTGAAAGGTCCCACTCTGCGGGCCCCTAATTTGCCTAAAATACCCTGCATACCCAGACGCTACACCTCTGATTCACACCAAAAGTGAGGGCGGATATTCAAATCGCGTTATTGCTCTAGATTACTCATCCTGAGAGTAATGTAGAGCGATAACACAAGGTGTTTTTTGAGTCACTCGCGCAAATGAAAAAACATTGCATAATGTTCTGCTCTATTTTCTGATACAGCCGGACGTGTCAAACCAGAAGTGTCAATAAGGTCTTAGCTGATTGGCTTGCGCAACAAAGTGTCCTGTGAATTTGCTGCCTCAATCGTGTCTTCCACGCAAGCTGAAAAATTTAATTGCAAAAAATCATGCAAGCCAAGCTAAGACCTTATTGAGACTTCTGGTTTGTCAAGTCCGGCTGTATCAGAATTTTGTTTTTTTTTATTGTTTTTATTTGCACAAATGACATGGAAAACATCCCATAAACCACATAAAAAGAATGGGAGACAAGCCTATTTATAGTGGAGAGCTGCTTTGAGAACCCTCAGATTGGATCAGCAGATGCTTTTGGTGTGCACATGCCATAATATCTCCAAACAATCAGTTGATTGAGTTCATAAAACCATTGTGAATCACTCAGCGAATGACTGAAAGATAATGAGTCAAGTTTGAGTTCAAGTCCAAGACTTAAAGATGCTGTCACGATGGTTAACAGTAGGGAAGATCAGTGAAAAAAATAAATAAATAATAATTTAAGGACATTTTAGTCAGTTCTTTAGAAGACTTGGAATGTTGTGCACAAGCTGAATGAACCACATTTATGATACTTTTATATTTTTTATATGATGTGGTTTTGCCAGTGTTATTTTAGTGTCTCTGAGATACTAATACAGTGTTTATTAATATTTTGAATATGATTTTTTTAAAATATATTTTTTGATTTTACTTTTAGTTCAATTTTGTTTTGTTGCATGTTTTCATCATTTAATTTTTTTTCTCAAGTCCATATAGCTTTTAATATGTTTTTCAGTTTAGTTATTTTAGTACATCAAGTTTTTTTATATGTAGTTGTTATATTTGTGTTTTTGTTTTATTAGTTAATTAAGTTATTTTTTTTATTTTTATATGTGGCTTATTTCAGTTAGCATTTATTTTATTTTGCGTAATGAGAGAGCTATTTTATGCTTTTATTTTTCAGTAACTACAATAACCCTGGCTTTTGCATCCTTTTTTAAGTTTAAAAGCTCAGTCCTTCTTCAGTATAACTGCACAGAAATGAGCAATCAGCATGTTATCCAAGATGATTCCAAAGTCAAATGTGTTTGGAAAAACATGAGGGTGAATAAATGATGGCAGAATTTTCATTTTTGGCTTTTTCTCCTGACAATTTCTGTCCAGCAGGAATAATTGAAATAATCCCACCTGTTGATATTACACTTTCTTCTATGTTTAATCCTATAATTTAAATAAAAGAGTTTGTTAAACCATATTCATCTGTCTTCATGCTTTGCAAAATACATGTCAGTTAGAAGACAAACATGGAGCTGTCTGGATGGCTGACATCATGAGCTGGAAGCAAAGGAACAGGCGTGGTGTGTGTTTGGTGCAGACACATGCACTGCACTCGCTATGCTGAGCTGATCACATCACCAGCTATGACACATTCAACAGTCCTGAGGGAACTCTACTGCTCGGGCCCCTTCATACTTGATAAAACCACAACTGTGATGAGGTACAGATCATTACTGCTGCTTTAGAATGGGAAATACTGAGGCAAAGGCATCAAGGCTTATATTATAATGCATGATTGTCTCCTACTCCAAAAGCACAATCATGTTTCAAAGGAAGTGTATTTGAAAAGTAAAGGATAATCTCTAGCTCAAAACATAACCAACATGAAATATGCTGAGATGCTGACCTAAACACTATCACTGACCCTCTAAATATCTGATTTCTTTATTCTAAAACACTGGATGTTACTATTATATTAAAAATAAATAAATTATTATATTAAAAAACATAAAAATAAATAAATAAATAAATAAAATATGTATTGTTAATGTTGTTTTAGTTTTTTTTGTTACTATTATAATTGTATTTTTATTATTAGAATGTTAACTAAACTAATATCTGATTATTTGATTTAAAAAAAATTATGTTTGTATCATATTTTCATAAAAATGTTTTAGTTGTAAAAATAATAATAATAATAATAATGAAATAATATTAATAATAAAGTCTACATTAATTTTTTTTAGAGTATTATTAGTATTAATATTATTAAAATATAACAAACATGCAGTTTTTTTAAATAATGTAATCAGATATTACTTTAGTTAACATACTAACAATAAAATTAATAATACATTTTTAATATAAGAATGTTAACTAAAGTAATATTTGATTACATTATTTTACAAATATTTGGATATTTGTGTTATATTTTAATAATATTACTAATTACAATAAATCAGTAATTAATGTGGACTTTATTTATTTATTTATTTATTTATTTTCTATTATTAGAAAGGTAACTTAACTAAAATCTAATTACCTTAGTCTACAACACTGAATGTTTGTATTATATTCAGTATACTCATGCAAATACATTTATGCTGCTTGGGTACTTTAATAAAAAGTGTGTAAACACATTATAAAATTAACAAACCACTAGTTAAAGCACTCCACCTCTGATTATGGGTACTGGGCACAATTTTGACCCCTTCCAATGTGCATAGTTGGGATTCATGTTGAACAGAGCCAGAAGATCTGTTTCCATTCACTGCTTATGTATAGCATATGGACATAACACTACCATTAAATTCCCATTACCTGCTCTGTCAGCGGGATCCTTCAGTTAAAGTGATACTTGTGAAAAATGACACTAGGAATCGCAAAGAAATAAAAGTAAAAGAACTGATAAAAAGAATGAGCTAAAGAAGAGAAAGGGATACAAAGAGAGAGAGAGAGTCTCATCAAACAGACCAGGAGTGAGAGACCGAGGCCAAGCAGGGCTTTGTAGTCTGAAACATCAGAGAGAAGCGGTGGGCAGGCAGCCCTGGATGGTACAACCGGGAGAGAGACACACTGACCAGCCTTGAGATGGGGTACAGGAGGCTGCACTCACCCTTTAGTGTGAGATACACCTGTCTTTAAACATCACTGTTGACTAAACCTCAGTAAACCAGCATAAACTACATGTTGGGCTGGGCTTACTGCTCTGTACTGTCTCAAATGGCAGGTTATGAGTGCAGGCCACCATCAGTCCTGTGCAATCACGGTGTATGGCTGCACCTGGTTGATGAGTGCAAATATTAAATGTCAGTGTGTACCAGTGCATAAAATCTCTGCATGAGCAACTGTCCGGGTCAACTTCTGACTGGCAGCATCTGTAATTGAATAAATCCTATTGGAATTTAAATGAACCTTAATGAGGTGCCCCTTGGCAGCCCTGGGTCACAAGCTAGATTACACTAATTGTGAGGAATTGCTACATGTCACCTGGTTACAAATTGGCATGTTCTACCCTGGAGATGTGGCTTTTCACCTTCAGGTATCCAACAAGACAAGTTATGAATAGGCTGTGAATTTGGACTGATGGGTTAATTTAGTGTCATTAGAAGAATATTATCACACTAAATAGGTTTCAAAAGTTAGAGGTTGGTGTGGTTTTTTAGAGAAGTCTTTTATGCTCACCAAGGCTACATTTATTTGAGCTCAAATACAGTACAAACATATTGTGAAATATTATTACTGTTTTCACATTTTAATATATATTTTTAAAATGTCATTTATTCCTGTGATGGCAAAGCTGAATTTTCAGGAGCCATTACTCCCGACTTCAGTGTCACGTGATCCTTCAGAAATCATTCTAATATGCTGATTTGCTGCTCAAGAAAAATTTCTAATTATTATCAATGTTGAAAATGCTTGTGCTGCTTAATAATTTCAAAACAATACCTGTGAACACAAGACTGACTTCACACAGTTCCTCTTGAGGTACACGGAAGCTAAAGGACTCGTTGTAGCAGGGGTCAATGGTGCCCCTCATACAGGATGTTTTCTTAGTCTTCATCAACTTAAGGCCTGTCACCAACTGCACCTTAACAAAAGGATCTGGATACAGAGAAGAAACAACTGGGTTGAAGTTAACATGAATTGCTTTCTGAAACAAATTTAGTTTTTGTAATGTAGCATATTTCTCAGTGAAACAGGATACTCAGTGGGGGAAATCTGGGCAGGACTTGGTTTTATCCATTAGTAACTGATTAGGTTACATACCAAAATGGAGCAAGACCAATAGCGAATTAGCTAAAACAAAGATAAAATAGCCATTTGACTATTTGTTAACTTTATTACATGGTGTGTGTGGCCAAAGTGATGTCAGCATAAAAGGAAAGTTGTTTCAGAGACAAAGCAAGTTATTCCATCACTATACTTAGATAATACTTGCATAGATTTCCCTTGTCATTTAAGCTCTGCTTTAAGTCCTCTAAAACTGTAGAGAATGGAATGAGGAGGAAAACACACTAAAATACATTTACCTGAGCCTTGGCACATGTCCGTCTGAAGCAGCTGCTTTGCTCGGATGATGTCCACATTTAACCTGCCAGCACTGGGCAGGTAGTTTAAGGACAGAAGAAGCTCACCAAGCTCAACCTCATTCTGAAAAAACATCACCGAAAAAAATCAATGTCTTGATAATGATGTCAGTAAATTGACACTTTGTGCATCTTTTTAAGTGTCAAAGACTGCAATTAAAGCTCAACAATGAAAACATTTCTACATGAAAAAGTATCTGGTTTCGTTTAATAGTTTCCTATTAATAATATAATTTGGAACAGACACAAATACAGTACCACTGAAATGTTTGGGGGTTTTTTTTTTTTTTTTTTTTTTTTTTTATGAATTGAGTACTTTTATTTAGCAATGATTAATTAAATTAAAAGTGTCAGTAAAAAATTTCATAATGTTACAAAACATTTATATTTCTAATAAATGCTGTTCTCTTTTGAACTTTCTAGTCATCAAAGAATCCTGAAAAACAACCCATTAAATTTATTACGCAAATATTATGCTACTGTTTACTACATTGATGATAATAATAAATGTTTCTTGAGCAGCAAATCAGCATACTAGAATGATTTCTGAAGGATCATGTGACACTGAAGTTTGGAGTAATGACTGCTGAAAATTCAGCTTTGCATCACAGGAATAAATGTGAACCTGGGCCACAAAACCAGTCATAAGGGTCATTTTTTAAAAACTATTTATACATCATCTGAAAGCTGAATAAATAAGATTTCCATTGACGTATGGTTTGTTAGGAGGACAATATTTGGCCGAGATACAACTGTTTGAAAATCTGGAATCTGAGGGTCCAAAAATTATAAATATTTAGAAAATCGCCTTTGAAGTTGTCCAAATGAAGTTTTTAGCAATGCATATTACTAATCAAAAAATATAAGTTTTGATATATTTACAGTAGGAAAATTACAAAATATACCCAACTACTTATGACTGCTTTTGTGCTCCAGGGTCACAAATTACATTTTAAAATATATAAAAAATAGAAAACAGGCATTTTAAATTGTAATAATATTTCACAATATTACTGCCTTTTTTACTGTATCTGTGATCAAATAAACACATCCTTTGTGGGCAGAAGAGACTTCTTTTAAACTTAAAAAAAAATCATATTGACCCCCACAATCTGAACAATAGTGTAAGTTAATATGTGGCTGAGCATGACTGTGCACATAACACATCCTAAAACACTAGAGCAAGAAATATTTAGGAGTACTATGGTGTGCATACTTATAAAGCAGGACATTCTGAAGTATGGCTACAAAGATTTCACATTTTACTAAATTCCCTAATTTAATTCTGTGTGACCTAACTTCTCAGTTATTGTGCAGGCACCACACCTAAAATGACTGAAAAAGAAATAATGTGACTCAGGCAAGTGGTATTACCTGAGAGCTGGGCACCAGGGCCTTCCACCAGTGTCCTCCCTTCACTAGATCAACCTCACTAAGAGGAAGAGACACTTTCCCGATGACGCAGTGCCGTGAAAACTTGTCAAAGTCGACCACGGAGAGCAGCAGGGTGCGTCTCTGTGCCTCCAGGAAGGGGACCTCAAAAGTGAAGCGCTCTTCAAAAACCGGGTTCTGGGTCTTGCGTTTAACGCCGGTCTGCCTGGAGTTCTTGTGGTCGGGCAGTAGGCTCATCTTCACATAGGGGTTGGAGCGGGCCATGTCTTGGCGAGCACCATCGCATGTTACGGGAGGGGGCAGGTCCCGGGCCTCGATGACTCGCACAATGAGGTGAGCGTTGATGAGGTCGTACTGGGTGCTGAAGTGCAGCATGCCCAGTTGGTAGCGCCCCAGGATCTCCTCATCCGTCAGAGAGTCAACATCATCGCTGCAGGAGTCTAGAGAATACAGACGGGGCTCTAGTTTGCGGAAGTAGTCATCTGGTGGTGTCGGGGGCTTACGCAGGGGCTGCACCACTTCCTTCCGGGGTCCCATGGCCCAAAATTCAATCGGCTTTACATCCACCATGGGGGAGCTTGGCCGTCGGGTGTTCAGACCTGCAAAATGGGAGAGCCGTTTTCGAAAATTCAAGCAGTCATTCTATTCTGTATAAATTGAGAGTTGAGTCTGGACTCACTGGAGAGCTGGCCTGCCAGGGTGAAGGTGGATCGGGACATTTCTGAGGGGGGCGGCCTGCAGTTTGTATTGTCAGCTTGAGTAGGTGAAGCGTGGTTCTCGGCCATGGTGTGAAAATTTGTGTCTTTCTCGTCATTGCATTCATTGACACTGGAAAATATGAGTTTGTTACAGCCTTAATAGTAGTACTGACACATTCCCTGTTGAAAATGCCAACATATGTTAACATTTTCATTATTTGTTCAAACAATTTTGGGTGTTAATGTTTTTAAAATAAGACTCTTATTCTTGCCAAGGCTGCATTTATTTGACCAGAAATACAGTAGAAACATATTGTGAAATATTACTGCAATTTACTATTTAAATATATATTTAATTGAATTATTTATTCCTGTGACGGCAATGCTGAATCGTCATTACTCCAGTCTTCAGTGTCACATGATCCTTCAGAAATCATTCTAAACATTTCCTATTATTATCAATGTTAAAAACAGTTGTGCTGCATAATATTTTTTTCTGGGCACCGTGATACATTTTTTTTTTTTTTCAGGATTTTTTGATACATAGAACACTGTTGAGTTCGTACATTCCAGACTTTGACTCAAGTCCATCTCAAGTCGAGGCCAAGACCATATTTTTCATGATTAGTCGACACCAGCTCGTTTGAGACTCCAGGTCGAGTTTAAATGTTTCTAAAAATAAGGTTTTGAACTCAGATTTCAGTCTAAAAAAACGGGAATAGAAAGTTGAAAAGAACAGAATTGATTTGAAATAGAATTATTTAGTTACAACGGTAAAGTTCTTACTGTAATTTTTAACCAATTCAATGCATCCTCCACAGAATAAAATTTTCTTAAAAAAATAAATAAATAAAATAAAATCTTGACCAACGTGGCCTGATAATAAATAAAAGCAGACAAATAAATCATAGGCTATACTGTAAGCTAAAAAAATAGAACCATTTGACATGAACTGAAAAACAACAGTAAAAAACATCTTACAATCCAGCACTCAAATTTGTTGTGCATATCTGACACTGTGACCGAATCCACTTAATGAATGTGCAATCACATTATTGCCCAATATTGTGTAATATTTGTTGCAACATCCTGTTCTAATCTGGTTGTTTTCCAAATACAGAGGTAAATATTCTGTGCGGGGTATCTTTGTGCAGGCCTGATTCCGAGTCATCCCTTGGGGATCATCAAGGACCCTTTGTGTCCATGACTACAGCTCAGAAGGGAGATAGTTGTCATAGCAACGGACGATTCTAAAACAAATGGCCTTAGGAGTCATCCGGGGCAATGAGAGTGGCCGGACTTATAGGGTAAGGTATATGTCATGACTGTACAATCACAGTCTGGAAGAACATGTTCTATTCTGTTAAAGATGCAGCCCTTGCATCTCCAATATGTTATGAATTGAACACTAAGATTACATTGTTCCTGAAAGCTCATAGTCAAAAGTCTTGCAAATAATCCAGCCATTTGGTCCCTGTTTTTGGTTTTTAACAAGCATTCAATTCCCACCCAGCATGATCTCAGTCAAACCAGTCTCTGGTGACCACATCGACTCCATTCTTTAAACAAGTGTGAATGACATTTCACAACAGGAAACTGCTGATTGGTGATAATGCATATTGCAAAATGGAAAAAACAGACATCTATGGCCACCTTTGTTTAGTCCTGGTAAAAGTCACTGAATGATGTCATTAAAAAGATGCTTAAAAAAAGCTTGACAGCCTGTGGTGACTGCTTGCATTCAAATGACAAATTATCCCTGCTAATATATGAATCATGTCTCCATTTAAATTCATATTACCCTTGCTGTGCCTGCATGGGAACACAAATAGCTCCACACCCCAGTCATTAGGAGCTTGAGTAACGGAGAATAGAAAAGCAGTTTCCTAGAACGTCTCAGGAAAGCCATCTGTGGCATCAATATTATTCCATCAGCCTGCAAAACCAATGACTAAAACTAGAGATACACGATTGACCACTTTGTTAACAGTAGTTCAAATTAAGCAGGTTAATTGAAATTTTAAGCAAAGTAGTTTACACTCAGTAGGCATACAGTATATTATATATTCAGGTGGATGTAATTAGATTGGTATGTTGTGTGGATGTTAATTTATTTGAGTGTTTTGGATAAAAGTTTGTTTATTTTGTATTTTATAATTTAATTGTGAAAATGCTGAAGTAGTTTAAGTCTTTGGTTCTTTTAATTGTGGTGATTTTGGCTCACATTTAACAAAAACCCACCAATTCACTATCTCAACAAATTAGAATACTTTATTAGACCAATAATAATAATAATAAAAATAAAAAACATTTTTAGTGAATTGTTGGGCTTCTGGAAAGTATTTTCAATTACTGTACATGTACTCAATACTTGTTAGGGGCTTCTTTTGATTTAATTACTGCCTCAATTCGGCGTGGCATGGAGGTGATCAGTTTGTGGCACTGCTGAGGTGGTATGGAAGCCCAGGTTTCTTTGACAGTGACCTTCAGCTCATCTGCATTTTTTGGTCTCTTGTTTCTCATTTTTCTCTTGACAATACTCCATAGATTATCTGTGGGGTTCAGGTCTGGTGATTTGCTGGCCAGTCAAGCACACTAACACTATGGTCATTTAACCAACTTTTGGTGCTTTTGGCAGTGTGGGCAGGTGCCAAATCCTGCTGGAAAATGAAATCAGCATCTTCAAAAAGCTGGTCAGCAGAAGGAAACATGAAGTGCTCCAAAATTTCTTGGTAAACGGGTGCAGTGACTTTGGTTTTCAAAATACACAATGGACCAAGACCAGCAGATGACATTGCACCCCAAATCATCACAGACTGTAGAAACCTAACACTGGACTTCAAGCAACTTGGGCTATGAGCTTCTCCACCCTTCCTCCAGACTCTAGGACTTTGGTTTCCAAATGAAATACAAAACTTGCTCTCATCTGAAAAGAGGGCTTTGGACCACTGGGCTACAGTCCAGTTCTTCTTCTCCTTAGCCCAAGTAAGACGCCTGCAGGAGTGGCTTAACAAGAGGAATACGACAACTGTAGCCAAATTCCCTGACACGTCTGTGTGTGGTGGCTCTTGATGCCTTGACCCCAGCCTCAGTCCATTCCTGTGAAGTTCACTCAAATTCTTGAATCGATTTTGCTTGACAATCCTCATAAGGCTGCGGTTCTTTTGGTTGGTTGTGTATCTTTTTCTTCCACACTTTTTCCTTCCACTCAACTTTCTGTTAAACATGCTGGATACAGCACTCTGTGAACAGCCAGTTTTTTTGTCAGTGAATGTTTGTGGCTTACCCTCCTTGTGAAGGGTGTCAATGATTGTCTTCTGGACAACTGTCAGATCAGCAGTCTTCCCCATGATTGTGTGGCCTAGTGAACCAAACTGGGAGACCATTTTGAAGGCTCAGGAAACCTTTGCAGGTGTTTTGAGTTGATTAGCTGATTGCCATGTCTCCATATTATGATTTGTTGAGGTTTTTGTTAAATGTGAGCCAAAATCATCACAATTAAAAGAACCAAAGACTTAAACTACTTCAGTCTGTGTGCACTGAATTTATTTGATACAAGAGTTTCACAATTTGAGTTGAATTACTGAAATAAATGAACTTTTCCACAACATTCTAACTTACTGAGATGCACCTGTATATTGAAAGAGAGAGTGTATACAGGTCCTTCTCAAAAAATTAGCATATTGTGAAAAAGTTCATTATTTTCCATAATGTAATGATAAAAATTAAACTTTCATATATTTAGATTCATTGCACACCAACTGAAATATTTCAGGTCTTTTTATTGTTTTAATACTGATGATTTTGGCATACAGCTCATGAAAACCCAAAATTCCTATCTCAAAAAATTAGCATATTTCATCCGACCAATAAAAGAAAAGTGTTTTTAATACAAAAAAAGTCAACCTTCAAATAATTATGTTCAGTTATGCACTCAATACTTGGTCGGGAATCCTTTTGCAGAAATGACTGCTTCAATGCGGCGTGGCATGGAGGTAATCAGCCTGTGGCACTGCTGAGGTGTTATGGAGGCCCAGGATGCTTCGATAGCGGCCTTAAGCTCATCCAGAGTGTTGGGTCTTGCGTCTCTCAACTTTCTCTTCACAATATCCCACAGATTCTCTATGGGGTTCAGGTCAGGAGAGTTGGCAGGCCAATTGAGCACAGTAATACCATGGTCAGTAAACCCATTTACCAGTGTTTTT
Source organism: Cyprinus carpio (assembly GCF_018340385.1). NCBI lineage: Eukaryota > Metazoa > Chordata > Actinopteri > Cypriniformes > Cyprinidae > Cyprinus > Cyprinus carpio. Next base: position 22,916,881 of record NC_056599.1, on the reverse strand, counting down.
GGCACTGTGAGCAGGTGCCAGGTCGTGCTGAAAAAAACGAAATCTTCAACTCCATAAAGCTTTTTCAGCAGATGGAAGCATGAAGTGCTCCAAAATCTCCTGATAGCTAGCTGCATTGACCCTGCCCTTGATAAAAACACAGTGGACCAACACCAGCAGCTGACATGGCACCCCAGACCATCACTGACTGTGGGTACTTGACACTGGACTTCAGGCATTTTGGCATTTCCTTCTCCCCAGTCTTCCTCCAGACTCTGGCACGTTGATTTCCGAATGACATGCAAAATTTGCTTTCATCCGAAAAAAAAAGTACTTTGGACCACTGAGCAACAGTCCAGTGCTGCTTCTCTGTAGCCCAGGTAAGGCGCTTCTGCCGCTGTTTCTGGTTCAGAAGCATTCGCCTGTGCACGGTGGCTCTGGATGTTTCTACTCCAGACTCAGTCCACTGCTTCCGCAGGTCCCCCAAGGTCTGGAATCGGTCCTTCTCCACAATCTTCCTCAGGGTCCGGTCACCTCTTCTCGTTGTGCAGCGTTTTTTTTTGCCACACTTTTTCCTTCCCACAGACTTCCCACTGAGGTGCCTTGATACAGCACTCTGGGAACAGCCTATTCGTTCAGAAATTTCTTTCTGTGTCTTACCCTCTCGCTTGAGGGTGTCAATGATGGCCTTCTGGACAGCAGTCAGGTCGACAGTCTTACCCATGATTGCGGTTTTGAGTAATGAACCAGGCTGGGAGTTTTTAAAAGCCTCAGGAATCTTTTGCAGGTGTTTAGAGTTAATTAGTTGATTCAGATGATTAGGTTAATAGCTCGTTTAGAGAACCTTTTCATTATATGCTAAATTTTGAGATAGGAATTTTGGGTTTTCATGAGCTGTATGCCAAAATCATCAGTATTAAAACAATAAAAGACCTGAAATATTTCAGTTGGTGTGCAATGAATCTAAAATATATGAAAGTTTAATTTTTATCATTACATTATGGAACATAATGAACTTTTTCACAATATGCTAATTTTTTGAGAAGGACCTGTATATAATATGCTCCAGTACACTTGTTTTTAAATAAAGTATATCAGCTGAGATCTTCATTAATTAATTAACTGATCATAATTCCAAAGCTATGATATCAGTACACTTGGATTGAAAATAAAAAACAGCCATTTAAATTTTTGAGATAATAGATGGATACCACATGCTGAATTAAACATGAAATGTCAATGTGACCGTAGTGTAATATTCCACTGTTGGGATACTGTGGTATTTCATTCTAGAATACTACTACATGCATACTGATACTGAATATTTAAATTCTTCATTTATTATTTAATTGGACTGTCAACTATATTTTTTTACACAAAAGTTACATGTAAATGCAACATAAATATACTTATTAACTTGCATTAAATTGTTTAAAAGTGATAGTAAAGATATTTATAGTGTTACAAAATATTTATATTTTGAATGATGCTTCTTGTGAACTTTTTATCAAAGACTCCTGAAAATAATGTATCATGGTTTCTACAATCATGTGACACTGATGATTTGCCATCACAGGAATAGGTTACATTTTAACATATATTACACTATACTGCTTTTTCAATCAATTAAATGCAGTGAGCACAAGAGGCTTAAAATATTACCAACTCTAAACCTGTGTATTGTATATTTTATGGTATAGCAGATATGCAGCTCATACTGTGAATAATTCAATAAGCAGGAGGCTAGTATTCCATTCCAGACATAACCAGAACACACCATCCATCAACAACGAGCCTTTGACAAATGATACCTTTGGGATTGTCTTGAGATTTGTTCAGTAACACTGTGTATTCAATCTCAGTCTGTCTCAATTTGAGCCTGACTGTTATGATGAGAGAGTAGACAGATGAGATGAATGATGAATTGTTCTGGGTTATTTGTGAAGTGTGAGCATTGTATGAGGGTTGTACGGGTGTGTACTCACAGCCATGATGGAGTCTGAGCTGGAAAAGGCCCCAGAATCTCCACCTCCTCATCAGTGGGCTGACAGCAGCTGCACTCCCAGCACCACTGCCAACAGGAGCGGCACGACCAGCGACACAACAGGAAGTCAGACAGTCTGGAGAGAAAACCCTGAGAACAAGACCACAGAGGGACACCGGATGCAGACTATACATATTATGATGATAAAAATGGTAATGAATGATCCATGCTTTTTTTGTAATTCTCTTGTCAACTGCAGCTTGAAGCCAAAAAGTCTAAATGTAGCACAAGCCCCAGAGAGATTCTTACATCTTTAGCGAGATTATTCCAGTGGGACTTTGAAGTAAACTGAACAAGTCAGTGCTAATCCACCAAAATCAAATGATTTAATTAGATATATACACCACCAAATTTATTTTTAAAGGAAAATAATTCTTTTATTCAGCATGGATGCATTAAACTGATCAAAAGTGGAACACAACAATAAGCACATCTATAATGTCAGAAAATATTCCTATTTCAAAAATAACTTGCTATTTAGCAAAGAGTCCTGAAAAAATGCTTCACAGTTTATATGAGAAATGTTGAGCCGCAAGTAAGTATATTGGAATGATTTCTGAAGAATGATGTGACACTGAAGACTGGAGTAATAATTCTGAAAAGTCAGTTTTGTCATCACAGAATATATTAAAATAGTACTAATATTTCACAATATTAATGTTTTAATGTATTTTTTATCAAATAAATGCAAACTTTGTGAACATATGTGACTTCTTTCAAAAACATTTGCAAAAAAAAAAAGAAAAAAAAAAATTGCACGGTAATGTAAAAAACAGTTTTCGGTTGTAAACAGTTTTCTTCCCCATGGTGATATGTTTTCAAATAAAACAGGAAGTTGGGCGGGACAAACATGCTTTAGTCACGCAGTGTGACCGTTATTAGCTAGACCAGAACTGAGGCCAGATGTTTGGATAGAGGTCCTTCATGAAAGACATATTAGTCTTTTTACAACACAACTTGCTTCTCTCTGATTTAGACTGGCTGACTCCAAAGAGACAGAAGAACACATAGTTGGCTGAATAATGAATGACTTGAGACAGGATGCTGATGGTTAAAAAACAAAAATCAGCCCAAAAGACAGAAGGAAAAGGTCAAGATACAACTCTGATTTTGTAAACACAATCTTTTCCCCCCTAAATCAGCATTAACGAACAGATACGATAAAATAGGAGATTGAATTAATACATTTTCTGTACATACCTCATTGACGGGTTCCAGCTGCGCTTTTTCAAAGGTGGAGTGCAGCAGAGGGTCGAGGTCACATAAAGGAAAGAGAAAAAATATTTAGTGAGTGAACAGGTGTCTTTACCGAACTTTCACTTTTTTGTATTCATATAAAAATACAGCATTTGAATAATTAACGTCAATGAAACCTGCTAGAAATTTTACTTGGAAAAATAATAATATTAAAAGTTTTTTCTCATGCTCATGTTTTCTAAGACATACAATAGGCTATAGTTCAAATGTTTGGCGGTCAGTAAAATCTTTTCTTTTTTGAAAGAATTAATACTTTTTTTTTGCAAGGATGCATTTAATTAACCAAAAGTGACAGTAAAGATTACTGTAATAAAAGATTTATATTTTAAATCAATGTTGTTATTTTCAACTCTATTCATCAAAGTATCCTGAAAAAAATATTAGAGTTTACACAGTAATATATGAATCAGTACAACTGCTTTGTCTTCACAGGAATAAATGACATTTTAAAATACATTAAATTATAAGAGTTATTTGAAATTGTAATTTGACTGTATTTAGTTTTCTGAAATAAATACAGCCTTGGTGAGCATAAGAGACTTCTTTCAAAAACATTAAACATTTTATCGACCCCTAACCTTTGATCAATAATACTGTATATGCTGCTAAGTCACATGCTAACTGATCCGTAAATAAAAAAATAGTTGTAATGTTAATGCCACCACCACTGGTCAGACTATAAGGGACAGGGTCCAAAACACACAGAATTTTATAAGATCAACACATCTGATTTTCTTATCCACTCATCCCCAAACCGTCCAGTTATTTACCCCTTCCTCTCAACACTTGCTCTACAGGTGGATTTCTCTCCAGTTCCCCACCCCCTGTTCCTGCTCTTAATCTCAGTCCAGCTCTCTTGCTCCTCATCAGCGGCCCAATGTTGTCTAAGCAATTAGCTGTGGCTGTAACCATGGCAACAGAGATACGAGCACCTGGCGCTTAATGTCAGTGCATTTCTGTTGCTTGCTCATGAGCGGATGACTCATTAGGGTCACTGAGATGAAGGGGGCGACTGTCCCTAGGTCCCACTGGTCCACATGGCCACTTCCAGCAACTGCTATCCTCATACCATGAATCACAACACAGCATACAGACACACAAATACACCACCACAGAGCTTAAACATCAAAAACAAACTGCATTCACACTTCAGAACTCACTGAGTCTGTCTGTATGTCAGTTGTGATCAAAATATTAGTAATGGATTTATTTATTAGCCTTAGATGAGATTCGCTACTTGAAGAGATTCATTGATTCTGCTAAAAAGACTGAACACTTAACTCACATAAAACCACAGATGTAGTTTGAATATGAAATCATCAAATCCTTATATTTCTTAAATAATAAGACTAAGATTAAAGTGAATAAATACACACAAATAATACAAATACAACTGAAACGGTTTAAGGCCTTGAACAGAAACAATCATGAGATGAAAGATTCAGAATCAGATTACAAACAAATGCCAGAAAGAAGACAAATATGAAGATGAAAAGTGTAATCCAGAGAGATCCGGATGGGAAAGAGTGTGTGATGGGACTCACCTGTGTGTACGCCATCCTCCTCTTACTCTCGCCCCACTGTCTCACTTCCCATCCAGAGCAACATGCCACTCTCTGGATCCAGGTTTACTCAACAAAAGAGAGAGAAAGCATGAAAGAGAGAGAGAAAATCTGTAGATGTGAATCGGAGTAATGAATTCAGGTCTCTGTGGACTTGGTTCCTCCATCCGTCCTTCCTTCAAGAGTGATGATGAGCCAAATACAAAACAACAAACAAACCCCCTCTCCCTCTCTATCAGTCGATCCCTCTATCTATCTCCTCTTCCTCCCCATCATCTTCAATCCCACCCACCCGGACTAATCTCCTTCTCTTAGTCCTCACGATTGACACGCAAGACAGCCAGCTCTCGTCTCCTCTCCTCTCCCTGGAGAGAGCAGAGCCCTCCCCCCCTCCTTCCCCCTCCTGCCCTGTGTTTCTTTCAGAGACCAGTGACTCATCCAGGTTTGCAGAAGCACTGATGGATATCAAATCTGTTATGTGCATCCCTCCCCGCCTCCTCCAGCCTGTTTTTACAGCACCTCACAGGCTGCAACCACTTGTTGTTCCCTTCACGTGGAGCGAGTGGAGAGGCTGAGGAAAGATGGACAGGTGAAAGCAGCATGTTACATGGGGAGTTTACGAGACCCGGCGTCTGTGAGGCAACCTGCAGCTGCTCTGTGACCGAGGTACACCGACGTGCTGCCATCTTTAAAACGTGGTTGTGTTCGGAGAGCCTGTGAGTTGTGTTATCTGTATATGACAGGATGGTCATTTGTGGTGCAGCATTGTAACCTCAGTGAGTAGAACACAAGGAACTTTAAGTTTCCCTGGAAACGACAGGGGCACATGACCTGTTGCTGAAAGGCCTCGCTCACCAGGCATGTATGGAGCATGTCAGGTTATGGGGTCTACAATTTCACAGAGAGTTCAAAAGTGAGTTTTTTTTTTTTCCTAAAATACATTAATAGCTTTATACACTAAGGAAACAAATGATTTATTTTCCAAATAAATGCTATTTTGAGCTTTTGAGCAATCTATTCACCAAAGAATTTTGAATTGATTTTTTTTTTATTTTTATGAAAGATAAAGAAGGACAACTGCTTTAAACATTGGTAAGAATAAGATTTTTTTTTAAAGAAATGTTGAGCAGCAAATCAGCATATGTGAATGATTTCTGAAGGATCATGTGACACTGAAGACTGGAGTAATGATGTAGAAATAAATTACATTTTAAAAATTACATTTGTTTTTAAAATTTAATTTATTCATAGGAATAAATTACATTTTAAAAACATATTCAAATAGAAACATTTCTTTGAAATTGTATTAATATTTCACAATACTACTGGTTTTATTCATTTATGATTAAATGAATGCAGCCTTTGTGAGCAAAAGCGACTTCTTTAAAAAAAAACAAATTCATATATTTTGTAGAAAAATAAATGTGCATGGAATAAATTAGTTCTTTACAAACTAACTAGTAAAGAAGCCAAAAAGTAACATGGGCAAGTAAAAAGTTAGATGTTTAAATAGAAGAGGAAGGGACACTGGGTAACAACTGTAAACAATCCCTAGTGAAAAATAAATCCACTATAATGTATTTGAAATACATTTATTAAATGCTAAGTATACTACAAATACATTTTTAATGTACTAAATAAAAATACCCCCCTAATTTCTGGCATACTAATCTGGTATACTTAAAGTCTGCTAAATTGGAACAAATAATTTTGTACTTAATGCACTTTAATTGTTCAGAAGTAGTCCAACTAAAGATATACTGAAGTATATTTGATTGTGCTAAAGTGGAACTATTGTAAGTATAAGATCATACAATCCTCATCAAGTGACATTAAAACACATTTTAGGCTTAATATTAAGAAATATACATTGTGCACCAGTAGTTGGCCTACCCTAAGTTGAAGTGTAATTTTTTATATCAGTAAGTCAAAAGCAATATGTCAGTAAATATGTTTATAGATTTGAACTATATTTAGTATGCGAGATTGTGTGAATTCAGACATTTGTTATGTTCTTGAGAACCTGTTGAAAGGCTAGTTTGATAAAAATCAAACATAGACTTACAGTGACCTCTGCTGTTATATCAGGCATCTTTCTGCTATGTTTTAAAGACATAATTCACCCAAATATGATAATTCTGTCATTTTCCAGGCCCTCTTGTCTTTTGACCTGTATGACTTCCACAAAAGAGTTACAGTGCTGTGTGTGTATAGTAAAATGTCCAAGCTACTCTTTTCTGTACAATTAATGTGGATAGTGACCACAGCCGGAAAGCAAGATTTCAAGTAAATAACTTATTCATGACGTAATTTTCAGTCCGTTCCACAGCTATCATTTGACTTCAGAAAGCTTGGAAGATAGTTGCATTAAGTTTTATTATGCTATTTTTGTGTCTATTTTGGAGTTTCACAGATGCAGGTATATTGTTGGATCTGTGATGAATGGCTAATATTCCTCTATCGTAAGTCATTTGAGCGTCCAGGTTGAACATGAAGCATATGAACTAAATGATTACAGAAATGTAGGGTGAAAATGTACTGTAGGTGCATATCCACTCTAAGTTCCAAATGACTGGGTTCATTAAGAATGTATATGGCCCACCTACACCCAAGACATCTGTCACATTTGAAATCATTATTAGAGGGAGCCAGACACTATAAAAATGCAAAGCATTTTACCTTGCATACTGTGAGATTGTTTAAAAAGCAGAATTATGATTTTTTTTTTTATCCCATATTACTTGTCCTCCAAACACATACTGACCTCTTGTGGCACACACATTGCATCCAATCATGCATCCATGACTACAGCTGTTATCTGTTTTGCCAACAAATCAAATCCTGTAAGCAAGTGCATAAATTAAATGATAATTAGAAAGGATGGGATGATATCCTTATGTTAGAGAGCACCAGTTTTATGCCACACTATAATTTACAATGAGCCAGATTGCTCTAAACATTACACTCAGTTGAGAATAAACACTGACAAAAAGGACTATACAGAAGATAATTTCTGTGACTGTGTCTGAGTGCATAAAAAATGTTCGGAGTTTAGTATTATGAAAAATAAAACATTAAAATAGAGCAAGTTGAACTGTGTCATGTGACATGTATAGACTGCACTGAGAAAAATTAGGTAATCTAAACATGGATATATATATATATATAGATATTTTTTGATATGGTGTAGATACCTGAAGCATGTATATTTATTTTAAATGAGGACAATCACACCACTTGTTTATAGAAAAATATATGGCAAATAAAATTACAAATTGCTGACATGACATGTGCAGGCTTTTGGTTCTGTTTCCATATTCTATTTTCTCTGTCAAAAATAATTTCAGGTGTTACAATAAGCAAATATTCAACAAAACTGTGCAGTCCAAAATATAGATATTTATTTCAATTCATGTATTAAAATACATGTATAAATTATATCTACTATATATATATTGTTTTTCTCTATTATGTACATCAAGTACAATGTGCTTTACAATCAACTTACATTCACATACAGTACCAAATATACATTAAATGACATATACATTAATATACAAATACATTCAACATTAGTTACTCTGTATTTTATATTGCTTGTTTTGGACTACATTTAAGCATCGTTTTCAGAGCGTGTCCTGTTTCATTTCCTTATTTCATTTTCTATTCTGCTTTCAGGCAACAGACAAAAATAAGCTTCAAAGACTTTTGCTTTGGTACCACAATAATTTCCCTCTGAAGTTGATGAAACTAAGATATGTCTGACATACATGACCATGAACAAGAACAGGTTGTTGGATGAGGTATGAACAGGAAAGGGACTAACTAACAAACTAACCCTGTGGCACTCAGTACCTGCAAGAGATCAATATAGATCTCTGCTTCCTTTGTGAAAGCAAATGCAATGCAATCAGCCATTAAAACTAAAGCTACAGCATGAATAAATGACCCTGGGCTGAGGTAGCGTGTCTCCATAGGGACAGACTGTAGAGGCTTGTCTCTGAGGGAGAAGATCATGTGCACGCATTTTGGGGTCACTTTAGACAAGTCAGATAAAGTGAAGCGAAGGGCATGCCATCAGTGCCTTATCCTTATAGGGCCAATTAAGATAATGAACTGAGGTGAACTAGAGCACCAATTATGATTTCATTCATTGATGGAATGCTTAAGCAATCAATTAAGCAATACTGAAATTGCTAAAGCTATGAAACAACATTACTCATTTATTTGTTCAAAATAAAGGATATATTTGGGTCTGTAAGGTGTTTTGCAATGATCAGGCTATCAATTTTACATTGCTTCATCAAAATGTCTCTGCAGAATATATTTTTACAGTGTTCACACTGCAGTTCTTCCCTGCAAAACAGGATGTAAATCTGGCATTACTAATACTGTGTGGGTGTGGAAAAACCTTGGTGATTATGCTGTTTTGACTGCTCACTACCATAGAACCGTGACATCATGGTCACCCTGAGTCAACACAAATCTCCAAGTTTTATCTCCAAACCTATGCCTGGAGTGAACTAAATGTATAAAAGAGTTACTGTTCTTTTAAACAGCAAGTTTTAACATATCAGATTCTCTAGAAATAAATTTGCATGAGTAGAAAATCAACATGGACTGAAATTCGAACGACCTTGCTTTTTAAAGTACGTCCTACAATTATAGTACAATACTGATTTGTACAGTACAAAGACTGATTTGATAAAAGTATTGCTGTACCTACTGAGTACTACTTTTTACATTATTGTCTTTGACTGCTACCTCTGAGGGAAGAAATCCCCAACTTAAGTTAATTTTATTTTGAAAAGTCAGATGCAAAGATTTCAGTTACTGAAAACATAAACAACTAAGATGTAGTGACCAACATCTGTATTTGTTCAGCAATACCATTTATAGTTGACCTTTATTCTGCATCGATATATTTGCAGCGGACACCTCTGCCAAGGCTGCTCCTCTGCGGTCGCCCGAGGCGAATTAGGCGAGGGAGGTGGTTCCAGGAGTAGGCCAGTCGGGCGGAGACCATATCGAGGGTGACGTCACTGAATTCTGCCCACAGGTTGGCGGGTACCGTCTCCTTAATGACTTTGGGCAGAACAACAGAGTCTGGCAGAAACCCATTAACTCCTCCTAGGAGTAAATGGCAGAGAGCCCGAGACTGTAGGCTTTCCCTCAGACTGCGAAGAAGATCATCCAGCCGGTCCACAAGGTTGCCCTCCTCCCAGGATTCAGGGGGTGTACTGAGCAGCAGACGAAGCCAAGCGGTCTTCAAAGCATAGGACGACAGCACTCCTCCCCACTCAGCTCCAGACTGCTGGTCCAGAGTCTCCCCACTGAGATTTCGAACCTCTTTAAGGAGCTGAAGGCACTTCAGGTGACAAGAGTTAGGGGGCAGTCTACCTTTTAGCCAAGCCAGCAGTCTCTGCTCCTGTCTGGGAAAATACACCGTCCAAAGGTCTTCTCCTCGCTGACCCTGCCGGGATGGTACCAAGAAGGCGCCATCGCCGAGAGGAAAGGCTGGGATCAGGCGAATGCCCATGGAGATGTGGCAGCAGACGTAATCGGAGCGAGGGGTCAGGCGGAGGAGCACCTGCTGCTCCTCACTGAGAGACAAGCTGAGGGAGCAGCGCTGCTCAAATGGGTAACGGACGGCAGCGAGGCAGCGCTGGGTGGCTGTGTAAAACCAGCGCTGGACGGAATCTGGGCTCATCCTATAGACACTTTGAGTGTTATGCAAGTGCATGAACATGTCCACAAAGGCCTTGTGACGGCGTGTCCACTCTGCCCTGCGAGGTGTGTTTAGTGTGCAAATCGGTGGCCCCCCAGGCTTGTCAGTGCAAATACCAGCCTCCAGTTTTAGCCCACGAGGTGCCCTCAGAGGCACAAGGATGTCAAAGCAGTCAGGTGAGCCCACCTTGTGCTCCTCATAGGAGCTGCCAATTTGGATGAAGTCACCGCGGAAGGCCAGAGAAGACTCTGGCGGGACATCGGTGCGACCTACTCTGACAAGTTCACTCACCAACTTGGCAACATGGGCTTTGCTGTGGCCCAGCACATGTGGAGAAAGACGCACATGCCTCTCGTAGTGATCGTCCAGTAGCTCTCTCTTGGAGACTCCTGATTTTCCGTGGACCTCCGGGACTTTGTGGAAGCCCCTCCTAGCAGTGCCAGGTTGAGTTGAGCAGTACTTTATGAAGAAGTAACATAAGATAAAAGCTAGGATGTACTTGAAGAGCGTGACAGCTCCAGGTCCCTGGTCAGCGCAGTCATTCCCTTGCTCCTCGGCTCCTATGAAGATGTACTGGTGCAATAGCAGCAGAGCAGTGAGGATGCAAGTGACCAGTGGCCAGAACAACCTGAGGTTGAGAGTGTAAACGCTCATCCTCCTCCTCGTTCTCTTCCAGTCCACTCCAGCTCTATGGGAAAAGTTGTGGCTAGCCCATGTTGAACCACTCGCCCAAGTGCTGAAAACAAGACCAAGCTGATGTTCTTTCTGTCCTCTCGAGCAAAAACTGTTGTGTAGGGGGAAGTTCACCCTGTGAAGTTCCCTTGCAGATGCGGCGTGTGCCGAGGGCAAGAGGATTCCTCTCATTCAGGATGTTTGAAAATCCCCCCTTTTGTCGCAAGTGAGCACTGTGTGAAACAGGAGAGCGGGCTCCCAGTGTGTGAGCTCAGAGGAAATGCCAAACTCTTGAGAGAGGAATTTCAGTTTGAAAAAAGAGGCGTTCAAAAATCAGAGTCTGTCCACACTCCTCCTCCCTCTTCTCTTAAAGAAACAGAACTCAAAATGGGAAGTGCTTACTGACAGAATGGGCCCTTAACGTAGAGATTTAGATAGCATGATTACTTCTAAACACATATGTGGATTGAAAAACCACCCACACGATAAACATTTCAAATGTTAATAGTAAACGGTGCAATAAGGACAGTTCATCCAAAAACTCACCGTCATGTGGTTCCAAATGCGAATGAGTTCTTTTTTCTTTTTTTTTGTGGAACACGAAAGGAAACTTTTACAATAATAGCATCGCACAACTCCTTTTGTAAAATGCTAGGAATAAAATATAGAAAATGATGTCAGGAGGGGTGTGGCCCCTATAAACACAGAAGATCACTGAGAAAGTTTACAGAAACACTGTACACACACACACACACAAAGTATTTCACACAGCTCTCTGTGAAGGGAGTGTCACAGTAAGAAATTTGTATCTTTGTTGATCCGTTAATGACCCCTAACCTCAGAGTGAGCCCTCCCCCGGTCACCCAAACAAGTAAGCACTGTCATCTCTCTCATTCAGCCCACAAAGTGCTTTTATGCTGCTTTAAGGACATAAGCCTTTTAATATTATCTTGCTTTTATGGACATTAGGTTTTAGAATGGCTTATTCGATGCTTAGTCAAATACAATTCACTGCCCTAATCACACTATCCCAAATGCATAAAGTCCTGTGTACTGTGTACAGAATTTGAATTTAAGCAAATAGACAGTAAGTACGTATTTCATATCAGACACACTGAGGTGGCCAGAAACAGAAAACTCGCATGTTCCTACCAAGATCTTCTGATTTTTTAAAACAAACACTGCCCATGGAAGTAATGCTTCCATGGGCAGTGTTAGGACACTCATAGTGCACCTGGCTAAGTCACACAAACCTGTATGAAACGTCAGAGGAGAAAAACAGAGACAGCACGCTAAACATGGCTAACAGAACAGTTAAGATAACAATATAACTTGTGTGTTGGGACTAAGCAGATGACTGAGGAAGCAAAAGTGATGTTCATGATAGGGTACTTAAAAAGGCAAGAGACAGGAGGCAATTACTGCTGCTTTTCTGCCATGTACCTTCTTATCAAACCCCTTGTGCTATTTTGATCGGTGTGGCCTCCTCTAAAAATATCAAGCTGTCTGAAGGGTATCAGCAACAACAAAATAACAGATAAATGCACTGATGATTTGCATTAACCATTGAATTGAATGCAGCTCTCTGCCTTTTAAAGAATGCCTTGTGGTTAGCATCTGTGTGCTGAGGGAAACAAGCTCTGAGGAACAGATTTACACAATTACATGATTCATAACACTAAGTCTGGGCATAAGCTTTTGAGCACAAGACATACACTGTCAAAACTTGTTTGTAGTGAGCAATGCTAAGTGCTAATAAAAGAGAAACAGTTGAATTATTAAGAGGTTTTATTTCTGAAATAATGGCAGATAGCTTACAATGAAATATCCAGAGATATTTTATGTGTATCTTACACATTTAAGTCTATGTGAAGAGCTTTAGCTCTTGGAAAACAGTGTGCTATCAAGGCTTAAGGACATGTGATCTGTTCACAATGAGCAACTCATGCAGTGTATCCAGATGGGTCAGCTTCCTCTGACACATCACGAGAACAAAAGTTTGTGTGGCAGCTTCTGCACCGCATTAAGCAATGCAAATATACAGAGGGATATGTTTAGAAATAAAAACCTTCAAAAGTAGGAGGGAAAGGCAGTAGGGGCGAGAGGCAGCCTGTGGCTAGTGGGCAGTTGAAGACCTCACAAACTTTAAGTCTGTTAAGGGTTACATGTGGTCACAGTTGATGGTACACTGAAAGCTGAGGAATACTTGTAGTTACACTGGGATTGCATCAGCCTCCTTCTCTCTGAATGCGAGCATACAGTAGCTCTGCCCCCTAACAGAACCTTCCAAAACTAAAGAGGCCTCTCAAGAACTTTTATCCAGTAGAGTCAACATAAAAGACTCTAGACAAAGTAAAGGAAGGGGCCTGGAGCATAAATTGGGCATTTCTAATGGCCTGCTCTCTTCTCATCAAATCAGATTCACCAATTGACAACGTAAAAACCCTCAGATACTAGAACTGAAAGCCAGGGTCTCACACTCACCATGGACTGTCCAGGATGACTTCATGCCCTCATAGATTAAGTCATGGGAAGCACAGGGAGCTGGTTACAGCTGTTTCCCACGTCTCTGCTACACAGATTATAATACATGTTTTCATAGCCACCCGTGCGATAACTTCCCCTAATACGCGATGCAAATGTGTCAGACAGTATATGCATATATTTACTTAGATAACAAATGGGCATGCTTACAGCATACTATATAATATGTGTGTGGTCTCTTCTTTGTGGCCAAAAATAATTTCAACGGTTGAGTCCAGATCGCCCTGTTGTGTTGGTGGCTTCACAGTACCTTTTACCTAACAGGCAAAGACTGCCCTCTTGTGTTTAAAGTTATCTTAGCAAACACACGTCCTGTAAAGACACATGACTTTAATAACAACACAACTGTGACTGATAAGAAGTTTATTTTATTATTCTTGAATATACCTTACAGAATTAGACAAAAACTTGCCATGTATAAAATCGCAATAAATATATTTTAAATATATTTATACTGCTGTGAGGAACATTTCATTATAAATGAAATATGTAATTTCTACAACACTAGTGCCATTACATTGAAACTGTAAAAAATATGTTTTTTTAAAATTGCTTTTTATATATTCCTCCTACTGGTCACACAAAGAAATAGTCCCAGGCTTAACATTAGCTGAGACTGTATTACTGTGCTGGGCAGGATGGGATGCACAAACAAACAGAGCAATGTTTTGATAGAACCATAGTTTACACACATTTCTGAGAAATTAACCCAAAATGGCTTGCTTATAAGTTGTATCTTCAAATTAAGCTGGTGCAGTAGAAAATATTTTTAACACTTTAAAGACAGAAAAAGTAGCAGCCATATTTACAAGACATTAGGGTAACTCTTTTGAATACTCTGAAAATATTTAGAGACGTTCTGAGATGTAGATTGCAGCTTTGCAGCCCACCTGTATGATGGCTTTCATCAGCTGATATCCAGGCACCTGCAATAAAGAGGGATCATGTGTCAGTAAAACATAAAACGGCAGAGCAAAAACAAGTATTTCAATTATTACTGTTATTGAGGATTTGGATCTTAATATTGTAGTTCATGCAAGACATTCTGTCATGGCAATAATTCAGATTTACTGATTCAGCATCATGCTCCAGTCCAGTGTCATGGTGCTCCATTTCATCATCCCCGAAATTCTTTAATCAACTACAAAAAAAAAAAACAGAAACAAAAACATTTTAGTTAGCAACATTTTTATTCATCTGCATCATCATCGTCAAAAATATATTTATTTTTTAGTGGGGTTTTGAGTCTGAGCTCATACTTTTAAAAATGTTTCTATTTAAACATTTTGTTTGATTTAATATTATATCATACTTTTTACAAATAACATAATATGCATGAGTGAAATGTAGAAGCAATTTAAGTTTAAATCCTCTAATACATAAGGTCTCGTAATAATTCTACAGTATCTTTGTGTGTGATTTGATATTATATGATACATTTTACAAATTACATAGTATGCATGAGTGAAACGTAGAAGCAATTTTTCTCCATTAGAGTTCTGATCTGACTGTTGTAGTGCTCTGAGATACTCTCCTCTACAGCCACAGTGCAGGCCATCGCCCCTTCCTTTCCCAAGAGAGCAGAGCCAGCGCCTGTCCAAAAAAACAGACGTTTCACATACCAGACGTGTAACATTCAGATATGCTAAATAAGACTCTTTTAATTACAAATAACCCAAGTAGACACAAGAGTTTCACATTCTTTGACCAATTATTTTTCATGACTTTTCCAGTTGTCTGTGATTTTTATTCATGGAAAGAAGAAGAATTTTTAAAAATCAATGCATAGAGACTCATCCTAAAGGAGAAATTTCAGTTGAGGGTTTTATTAAAGGAATAGAAACCCATTTGGATAAATTTAGCATTATATCACTTGCTCACTAATGGATCCTTTGCAGTGAATGGGTGCCGTAAGAATGAGAGTCCAAAAAGCTAATAAAAGCATCACAATAATCCATAAGTAATCCACACGACTCCACTGCAGTGCTGCATGTTTGTGGGAAACCAATCCATCATTAAGACGTTTTGTTTGGACAAGTGAGCAAGTGATTTAATGCTAAATTTCTTAAAATCTGTTTAGAAGAAGAAACAAACACATCTGGGATGGCCTCAGGGTGAGTAGATTTTGTTTTGGGTGAACTACTCCTTTAATTTCTATAAATTTTCCATACTGTAAAATTAGTGTTTCATTTGATTCGTTCAAATGGCTGATTCATTCAGGAATGAGGTAAACTTCTCTCTCTATGAATGGGTCTTTGAATCATTGATTCATCTGATTCATTCAAAACAGAAACTAAACACCGCTGTGTTGCTCGGAGACGCACAACAATTCTGCTGTGGCTTTATAGGTAATATTTTTGATGGCAAAACAGAGCAAAAACAGACAATATTGTGTTTAAAAAAGAACACAATATTAACTTATGATTTACTGAACTGTTGTGTAAAATCACATTTGCACTCGTGGTATTAGTACATAAACAGCACTCGTGTAATATTGCTCTTGCTGCTCGTGTGAGATCGCTTATCATGATATAAATATATACCATACAGGAGCATTTTCGCCCCAATATCTTGAATTGTAGGCCATAATTGCATTTATAAAGTTATTGCCCTGCATCATATTTGTCAACAGTCAGCTGTATGAAATGTAAGATGACGTACTAGTCTGGGGGCGGGGCCAGTGTGTTAACGGTGTTAAAATATTTAAATCCCGTTATTTTTCATAACTAATTAATTAACGCGTTAAATTGACAGCCTATATATAGATCTGAAATTTTCATGCAAAATGAGCATTTCTCTCAGGCTCCTATGTTTAGATTCAGTAATTTTACACTAATTGCAATGTATAATTCCTTTTCTATGCAATTGAAGTGAAATAACTGAACAACTGAACACACACACACAATATATATATATATATATATATAGAAAGGAAATACTGTAAAGGTCACACTTACCAAGAGCAAATCCTGCTATGTTCCACAGCGGAAGCAGGAGGGTTGGACGCACTCTGTTCTCAGCCAGTATCTCATTGAACTTTCTCAGGTGCTGCTTCTCTTGATCCCACATTTCCTTAATTGATATATCATCACATTCAACATCACATTGAATGCCTAGTTCCACATTACATTAGAGCTCACTGAACGCTGTTCTTTCTAAACTAACTAATATAACAACCCTCCCAAATGTGATATAGGGAAATGGTAATCTTTGTGTAATAATTGCCAGCTTTGGTTTATGGACTGATACCTGAATGAGTGGACTGATTTGTGTACGGCCAAGAACAGCCATCTGACCAGCGTAGATTCGGTTGGCACCATATTCTCCCGCATGGTCCACTCTCATCATCCTGTGAAGCATGGCTTTTTCTTCTTCATCACTGGTGGGAGGCAATACAACATATCCCCTTACACTGGACACAACAGCTGAGAGTCACACAGACATGCAATGGTAAGTGAGTACCATAGAAAGAATAGTGGTGTGTTTACAAACACACACATGCAGTTTGTTTTAATACACAGAAGCTCTGAGCACTTAAATATATTATATATACAACAAATGACATTATCAAGAATAAATATCTACCCTGATAAACATCACACAATTGCCAAATAGCGCACAATTTGGCATACATAAATATAACATACATTGAACAACATGAAAGTTTTTTTTGCTCTGCATTTCAAGTAGACATTCTGAAACCTACGGGTTTGTGGGTGTAATTTCTGTACAAAGAAATGTAATGTAATTTGTAGTCATAAGGGCAGTTATGAAACGGTCTCGGTACTAACGTTACTTACATTTGTGATTTGTACAAAGGTGACCCGCTCTCGGTAATAATGGCTGTTTAGAATCACGAAGCATAAGCTGAGGTCTGACAAACCTGTGCATGTTTGCAATTGTTTTTAATAACGGAAAAATAGATAAATGTCATAGAAAGACTCTAGATGGGCGGTGTCGCACACATAGCGTTTTCTAAACACTGATGTCGGCGCTTGAATATTACGTCAATGACTGAGGTTATGAAAAACTTTACCTTCGCGCGTAGGTAAGACATTTATTTCCCTAATGTCTCACCAAATGTAAAATAAAACTGAGCTGATATGTAAAATAAATATATTGAATTACTGAATTTATTTAGTCACTCGTTTTTTACACGTGACTTGATATAGCACAAAACAAGTCACGTGTTAAAACGATTGCATAAATACATTCAGTAATTCAGTATGTCGAATAATACAGGTACATGCCAAATATTTAGTTTGTTGTGAGGTTTTAGCTCCTGTGTACGTGCCCAAACTTTGTTAGTAGGCCTATGCTTAACCAACAAGTAGTTTAATGCTATATTTTATTTTTTTTTTTGTCAAAGCTACTAATCCTTTAATAATAGTATTATTTAGTAGGCCTATCTGTTTTCATTGTTTTTAACATTGTATTTTTTTTTTTTTTTTTGTCAAAGCTACTAATCCTTTAATAATAGTATTATTTAGTAGGCCTATCTGTTTTCATTGTTTTTAACATTGTATTTGTTTTCCTTTTTTTGGACAGTGTTTCCATAATGTTGTTTACCAGAATGTTTACAACAGTTTAATGTTTTACAACGTGTCTTTTCATCTCTGCCCTCAATTAAAAGACACATTTGATTGCTTTAAAGGTTACATATTCTGCATGTATTAACTGTGTTAGATGAAAGTTCATGTGTGGTTCAAGCTCTGATAAATACTGGTAAAAATTAAAAAGATAAAACAAGATGTGTATGAAGCAATGGAACAGATCATTTCTTTTGCTGTATTGTACAGTGCAGGTATATCTGGAACATGGTAGAAGGTACTCTGCTGGATTTGTTGATATTCTTGTTTGTGTAGGAGATGCTGTCATTCTGGACACGACCGAGTGGGCGTCTGCTGGTGGGGGCTGACACAGCACCTACAGCGTGTCTGAATGCTGAGATCAGAGAACAGTATGAAGGCCTGCTGCCCAAGAACCACTGAAAAACTGAAGCATGGTTAACATATGGGGTAAATAATTTTAGGAGCAAACAGAAGTACACACACACATTGACTCGCCTCTGTCTTTTTCTTTTTTACTCTTCCCTTTTGTCAGCAACAGATAGTTGAATGTTAAACTGAAAGCTTTCTTGTCCATTTTATTTTTATGAAATTTAGTCTGTCTTATACACATGACTCTTAACAGCTCATAGCATCCTAATATATTGCATGAGTCACTTTACCTCATCCCTCCACACAGTGGCACTCTCACACAGCAAATCTTATACCGCTGACTCCACGAAGGAGCATAGGGCCTCTAGCAAATAACAGCAGGAAACCCCATTGAATTGTGATTTAGCGATATGAATTTATTTTCAGACTCAAAATGAAATTTAACTGGCCTTGTGGAAGTTTCTGGTAGACAATTTTGTAGAAAAGTATTCACAGTGCATGTAAAGATAATTACTTGTCATCCAAGCTGTCATGTACATGTATGGACATTACCGCTGTATTTAAGACAAAAACTGTATTCTTTTTTTAATGAATGTTTAATGTTTGAATTTAATGAATTTTTTTTTTTAGTTTTTGAGTTTATGTTATAAGGTGTTTTTTTTGAATGTGTTTTTTGGGTGTGTTGTTAGGGCGTTTTCTTTGGATGTTGAGTTTTAATATTAATTCTCATTATTTGTTCTAATGTGTGTTACAAACCACAGCTGTAATGAGAACAGCACAGAGGAACGATATCAATGGAATCTCTTTGGGAAAAATCTTTTTCAATGGATAAAACACAAAAACATTGACAGCCAATCTGAATTTATTCGCCTTTAAAAAGCTTGAGCATTAAAGTGTCAGATTACATAACAATTAACATCTCGCTGGTATTGAGTAAGGTGACTTCTTGGACTTCTCACTGTGATCAAGAGTTGGGGTACTCAATGTTTCAGATTCTGAATCCAGTGTCCCATTAACCTTTCGCTGGGCATTTGATTGACGGGCGATCTGACCAATCATAACACAGAATCTGCCATCTCCATTCAGGAGAGGAGATTAACTTGGGTGGACTTGAGCTTGAAAAGTGTTGTGTATTGATGTGTTTCTGTGGTTAAAACAAGATGCTTCTGATGTTCGTTCATGTTTATTTTGTGGTATGACTAGTAAAGAGGAAGACATGATGGGTCCGAATGCCGCTTGAACTGAGGTGCTACAGTGATCTGTCCTGACACATTGAAGAGCCACAAAATTGATTTTATTGTTTGAATTTTGTAGAAAATGACAATTTGAAAGCTGAGCCTTTGTTTCATACCAAAAGGTACCTGCTCTGTCTGGTCTGTCGGTGAGTTGTGAGTTTTCCCTTTGCTCCACAATGTATTTTTCACTGTGTGAAAGCAACAAGGGAGGGCGGGTGTTTGTGAAGGGTCAGTTCTGAATGAACTTATACTTGTCACGCTCTCTGGCAAATTTGTACTTAAACTTGACATGAACTCTGACATTTCTAACTACATTTTTCTGAGTACAGTCAAGTCCAGGTTATGTATAACATGAACGATGTAATATTTAACAACATACAGTAAATTTGAGATAACAAGACATTAGTAAACATCTCCAACTCAAACTCGACTGGTTAAAGACTTGGGCTCGACTTTGACACAACAAAATGGACTAAGACACTACTATGATCTTGAATTCACATCACTGCACCTTATGCAGTTGAACGTCGACACTATCCTTTCATTACTGATCTTGTGCACTGATCTAAAAAAGTGAAAACAAATTCAAATTAGCTCTAACTCTTGCAGATCCCACATTTTAGGACATCCTTTGCCCAATTCCCTCCTCAGATGTCTCTGAGGTTTACTTTATGTGTGTCCTTTCACAAATTACCACTTCTCCTTGTGAGAGCTCTAGTGACTAAACAGCTTGTCCTCCAAATGGAAATCAAAAATAGAAATGGGAAAAAATCTTTTTCAGGACTTTGGTTCACAGACAGAAAAATAGTCACAAACAGAATTTCTCACTTTTAAGAGCCCTCCAAAATATATACTGTAATATAATGGAATATTTCCAGTTCATGTGTTGCTTGTTTTTGTCAGTTTTTCTGAAAATTGATTTTTGAATGGCTGTCAATGAAAAAAAAAAGAAAGATGCTTTTTGGCATCTATTTACTGGCGTGATGACATCTACCAGCAGAAACTCGTTTGAAGATAACCAGCAAAAACTTGACTCCTTGGCTCAAACAAACAGCAATGTTTGCACAGAACAGTAGTGTTTAGACTTTTTGGCAAAAAGCGTGAACTCTGTGAATAGCTTACTTTGTTCTAGCTCAGTTTAAATATGCTAAAACATATTTTAAGATTGTACCCCTTTAAGTACAGGTACAAATTTATTTGGCATGTGTGTCAATATTAATTACCATTTCCCAGTGGCGTGCACAGACATTCATGCACACGCTTAAATGCACAAATACACAACAGTGTAAGCAAAATGGGGAATATTTCCCTTGCAGTGCAAAATAAATACACTAGGGAAAGAAAAAAATACTGCTTCGAGCTCAAGTGTGAGGGAAATCCACATACCCACTGTAGCGTCAGAAAAGCACTTGCCATCTGTTTACAGCAGTTCTCCACCACCCTATTACATTGTGCAATAATGCTCCAGGGATATCTGTTAAAGAGCTGACATTTAGCCTGTATTATGTATGCCTTTCCATGCAAATGTCAAAGCACATAGAGAAAGAAACCTTTAATTATTGCTCTTATTTGGTGGTAGTGGGGCTGTAGTATTAAGAATGGATTGAGAAGCAATTTACCCTGTTGAATTAAAATTTTAGAACAGACTTGTTTTTATTTTTGATGATGGTAATAGTGCTGCAGTCTTCTGAGGGATGCTCTCTATAAATTTGGCTCTTTGACCTTGATGACTGGTTTGCTAAAATGTGTTAAATCGATATTGATCCTGTCCGGATTTGGGTAAGTAGTAATAGTTGCCTGTAAAACCTTTAATTTTCCAATTACAGCTCCATTTCTTTCTGATAAATTAGCATTGATGTTTCTGATTGGGAATTGTGAGTATTGAGTAAGCTGGAGAGACATCATTCAGCGCCTGCTGAAGGAGTTATTCAGGACAAGAGGAGTTTAAAGATGTAAAATGTGCTCTGCCAGTTCTTTGATGCTGTGATTCATTCTTTATATCTTTATCTCTGTCTTCGGTTCCCATGGTTCAGCTGCCTTCTTCAGGCATTAGAAATTTCCAAATACATATTGCAAAATATTTACACAGGACCATTTCCAGCTTACAGCAAACAGCCTCGTCTCTCATTTGAGATTTTGAATACACCAATACATACAGCACCAAGCCTTCAAGGCTCAGTGAAAAGGCAAAGGAATTACTACAAAATTGCAGATAAATATTTATTTGAAAATACCTCAGCAGTGGCAGTCAGTACAGACAGTGTGCATTGTTCACAGGGATCTCTGCCCTGATGAGGGAGCAAAAAAAAACAAAACAAATCACCAAGAAGATGGTTCGACTGAATAACAACACAATGACTGCCTGATATGAGAGCGGATTTAGCCTGCAGGAAGCATAAGCAGACTGTAAACACACATCTGAGGCGTTCTTCTGACAGAAAAAGCAAACAGTTTAAAGTGTGGGATATTACAGAGGTATTAGATCCAGTTTAAACACTCTCAGATCATTTTACAGAGTTCAAATAACCCTAAAGAGCTGGCTAGGAAGCTAAAAAAGAAACAGTGATTCATTACACTGGTAAATGTATAAGCAAACATTTTTGATACAGGTGATAACGTATAAGGGCATGTAAAAAAAAAACAGTTACTGTATTATTTTGATTTGGTAAAATGGCTGACTGGTTTATTTGTTTAGCAAACCTGCTGACTCAAAGGAGACAGCAGCTTGTCCCACACCTCCAGTTTTATGATAGCGCTGCCTAAAGGACACATGGTGGCCCTTATGTCCAGAGATTTTCCCTCAAAGTTAATGCCTGACCCATTGGCCTCCTCCCTCACAAAGCTCTGTGGATTGTTTTGATAGTACATTTCTTTATAAAGGGCCTGGTCACACTCCTTTCCTTTTGGGTAGATGCCTACTGCAAACCAATTCTTATAAAGATTGTAGTCCCAGGGGACAGAAAACATAACGGCCAGGGTCTGAGTGTAGTCATTTCTGCTTCGCTCGAACAGGTCGTAGGTCATAACCCCCACGCTGCCGGTGGCCTTAGCACTGGTCTTGCTGAAGGTGCATACTTCAGTCTTGAGGGGGCGCACTGTGGGCTGAGGTGGATTGAAGGTTTCACCACTCTCAAGATAGGCCCTGTGGGATTTATATGGATGGATCATACACAAACATGCACACATTTATTGCTACACAAAATGCACATTTAAATGGATAGTTCACCACCCCAAATTCAAATTCTGCTATTGTTTTTTCACCATTATGTTACACATATAGAAGTTTTAGTTTTGAGTGCTTGGTTTAACATTAGTTTTGCTTCTGGTTGTAGTCTCACTTTGGGTTGAGGAGGCAGTAGTTATTTGTCAGGTTGGTGATCTCTATGGTGGCGTGTCTCTTACTGCTCACGTTGGCAGCGGCAGCCTCAGCAGACTCAGTCATGATGGTGCACGATAGATCTGACTGACGGCAGAAACGGAGAGAAGAAGAGAGGAGAGGGGTGGCGTGAGAAAAGAAGTCTGCACCTTACAGTAAAAAGCAGTGGAAATGCAGTTTTGTTTACACTGCAGGGCAGCAGCGAAAATACAATAACTTTTCTGTTGTTTTTATGTGATAAAAAGTTTGCTGTTGTAAGTTAATTGTCCTCTGTTTTAACTGCTGTGCTGAATTAATGTGTTAAATTCAGGTTTTATTACTGAAAAAGATGTCTGGTCTGTGTATGTGCATATACTTAAATATAAAGCATAGAAGCATTAGATTAAAGCTCACGTAACTCTTCTCGAGTTCATTTCTGCCCCTCTCTTATTACCATTGTCAATGTTAACTAGCGAATAAATAGGGTCACAGTAATTACACGCAGAGACCCCACTTCAAAAACCATTGTGCCTGTAGCAATTTTCTGTTTTATAATGCACTGATTTTAAAAGAAGCTAAGAGTGTGAAATAGAGTTGCTCAAGTGTCCATAACTGAATAAACTGTCTTGCTATGTTGTAATTTAAATATGGAAATAAAAGGACACATTAGCATTTAGTTTTGATTATTAAGTTATTATTATTTAATCTCAAGGAGAATGAAGTCTTACCTCTGTGGTACTCCGGAGTGTGTCTGTGTGTGTGTTGCTCAGTAACAGTGTGTTCCGAAAGATTCACTCCGTTTTTACTTTGTCCCTTTCCCAGTCTTCATGATCAGCAACAAGAACAGTACATACCCACCTGCGAAAAAAAGCATGCTTACTTAAATTTAGTGTACACCCTCTTTGCACACAAACATGGAGACACACTCTCTCACACACATATCAGCTCAAGAGGCATCAGTGACATGCTTGGTACAGTTCCACACCCAAAACTGGTCGTTAGATTTGTTAGACCAGAACAGTGAAGTTGCATGTACAGATCTGTCTCGGAAATGACTCAATTTTTAAAGGGTTATGCAAACTCAGATTCAAATGTACCATGTAGCTATGGTAGCATTTACAGGAATGCATTTTAGGTTTCCTGATAATTAGCATTAATTACTCTTTATACTGTTCAGTACACTAATAATAGTATTTTGAAACGGTTTGAATGGGAATGTTTGTTCTGTTATGTGTTTTGAATAATGAGTCTAGAAATGTGCTCCCTTCATTTCCTAATTTCATCATTTTAAAAATAATACTGTCACAGTGTCACAGAATGTAGTTTTAAGAGTTTTAGGCGAGAATGTACTTGTTTAGATTTTAAATATGTGGTTTGTTAATAAAGATAACGTCTAGTTGAAAATCACAGCCATGCCAATATACAGCCATGTCTCACATCTACTCGTGTGATATTGCTCATACTGTGTGTATATGTGTGTGTGATTGATTCTTTTATTTTCAGGCGTTCTGTTGTAGATTTGCTGGTGTTCTTGGGATCATTGTCCTGTTGCATGACCAAGTTTTGGCCAAGCTTTAGCTGTCGGGACAGATTTGACTCCAGAATACTTTTGTATAAAGAGGAGTTTATGGTCGACTCAATGACTGTGAGGTGCCCAGGACCTGTGGCTATAAAACAAGCCCAAAATCATCAGCCCTCCACCAGCATGTGTGACTTTTGCTATGAGGTGTTTGTGCTGATATGCTCTTTAGGATTTCACCAATTGTGGCTCTGTGCATTATGGCCAAACATCTCCACTTTGATCTTGTCTGTTCAGAGGACATTGTTCTAGAAGTCTTGTGGTTTGTTCAGAGGCCTGTAGAGTCTTTGTTGAAGTTCTTGGGTTTTCTGCCATTTCTCTGAGCATTACATGGTCTGATCTTGGGGTGAATTTTCTGGGATGTCCACTCCTGGGAGGATTGGGGTCTGTTTGAATGTCTTCCACTTGTGAATTATCTTCACTGTGGAATGATGAACTTCATTTTGTTTCTTGCAAATTGCCTTTATTACTCTTCCCAGATTGATGGCAGCAACAATTGCTTCAACAAGGTGCTCACACTTGCTGATGATCAGTTAAGACTGCTACTTACCCTCTTAATTCCTATCTTAACAGTAAGGGTGTCCTAACTTTGTCACACATGGTTTTTTCATTTTGGCATTATTTTTGGTAAATAAATAATGACACAGTGCAATATATCTTGTGTTGTTGTTCATCTGAGGGTTTAGTTTCCAATATTTAAGACCTGTCGATGACCAGATGTATTTTTTTACTATGCCCTGATACAGAAAACCATGGAATTCAATAGAGTGTCCTAACTTTTTCTCATAACTGTATATTTTTTTGTCTTGTGTATATATATATGGTCATGATTTTAAAATGCTTAATATTATGTTTCATTTGATGTTTCTAGTAAGAAATGTACTTGAAAAGCAAAGGGCGGCTTGTAGAGCATGATGCTACAGCAATAACATGGTTATGGGTTTGATTCTCAGGGAGTCTCACTATTACGTATATGTACACAGTATATATGTAGTGCAGATACAGAAACAAACATAAGTATTCAAAACAGTCTTTTTTTATTTAGACACATTTTGAGATTTACAATCAGAAATCTGGGCAGCATGAATGCAGGCATTAATACAGACATCAAAAAGTTGCATCAACATTTGAAAGCACAATGGCATGTGCATTATGACGTTTAATATGCGTATGGTGTTTAAGATGATAAAAAGTATAAGGAAAAAGTTTTTTAATCATATGTGTACTGTTACTGTCAGACAAAATTAGTTTATTGTTTAGCCCATCTTGTCATAGACCTCTAGCTTAATAATAGCCTTTCCCACAGTAGACATGGTGGCCCTTAAGTCTATTTGATTTCCACTGTGGATGATTCCAGTTCCCCCCACATCTGCACGGGTGAACCGACTGAAGTCCTTCCCCTCATACATGTGCTTGTACAGGGCCTTGTCACATCCACAGCTGCTCTCAAACAACCCGATGCCCATCACGTTCTTGTAGAGGAGATAGTCGAAGGGGATAGAGAACAGAACGGCCATACGCTCGGTGCACATACGGTTCTGCATGTGGAAGAGGTCATAGGTCAAGATGCCCACAGCCCCGGTGGCAGTGTGCTCATTCTTAGTGAATGAGCAAACCTCGGTCTTGGCGGTGCGGATGGTGGGTTGGGGTGGATGGTAACTGAATCCACTGGACATGTACACTCTGAAAGAAATTTATAGTTTACATTGGTCAATAACATTTTAGAGATATGTACAATTACAATAAATAACAGAGAGTAATTGAAAGTAATTTGCAGAGAAATTGTGATCAATAAGTCATAGTAACATATGTTTTTTTTCATTACTTTAACTCATCAAAAGAATGTAACAAATTTCAACTTCATTTTTTAAGTGTACAATTGACCAAAATATAATTCTCTAAATTTTTTACTTAATTTTTGAAGTTTTATCACTCACTAAACAGATTTTGCTAGTAACTTCATTTAAATAAATATAAAATATTTGCACATTCTAAAGCATGATTTTCTCCTTACTTTGGATTGATAAGGCAGTAAACGCTGCTAACATTGGTGATCTCCACTGTACAGTTCCTAATAGTGTATATAGTTGCTGACACGGCTTCTGCGGTCTGCATGTTGGCACTGCTTCGGTGAGAGTCATGAAAGAGGAAAAATATTTTAAGAAAAGACTGAAGTCAATTAACAATCAATCCCTGCACAACTGACGGCAATAGATAGGTGCGTAGGAGAAAAAGACCAAAAAGGTCAAAAGTGAAAACCAAAGCAAAGCAAAATCCCTCACACTGTTTAAGAAAAGACTGGGAAAAATTATTTTGAAAATAAAATTGCTTTCTGCAAAGTACTAATGGGACAGTTACACTAGCATTGTATTTAAAAATGAAACTTGGATATTCTGCTACATAATTATTATTTTAAAGCAAATGGATTGTATAGTAAACCCTACAGCATTCTAATCAAATAAATTTGATTGGCATGAAGCCCAACATTTACACACAAATCAAGGCAAAGCCTAATCTTTCTTCTTGTCAGAAACTAGCCAGTAAATGTGAAAGCAGGTAGACAGATGAGTGTTTTCTACAGGTTTAGCACAGGCGCTAAAAAGATCTCTAATAACTGGCCTGACAGCATGGCAGAATATGGAAAGCCACTTGCGGGCTCCATATGGCTCAGAGAACTAAACTGTTAGCAGAGACAACAGTGAAGCAGTGAGCTGAGAATCATGACATGCACCAGCAGACACAAGCAATGAGACCTTTCACCATCGTTACATCGCAGATGAATAAAGGGTTAATGCTCATCTCTGTATTTGAGGTAAAGCTTTTTTACCTTTTGTTTTTGTAGCGCACATATGGAACTGGTTAAGAAGTACCTGAAAGTTACCTGCTAGTAAGAGAGGTTGCTGCTGCTGAGAGAATTAAGGGTTTGCTGCTCCTCTGTTTTCAGCGTAGATGAACAAACAAAGGGGTGGGTGAATGACAGAAACACTAGTAGACACACAAACACCTGCTTGACAAACACAGGCGTGTCCCCTTCTTTTTCCCTCCAAGTCTGTCAGGAAAAATAAAAAAAATAACGGCAGACACATTTGTGGGAGAGTTTGATGGGAGTTGACACAGTTAGACTAACTGCTTGCATAAATCTTCATCCACAAAGCACCATTTACAGAATTCATGGGCACACAGCCAATACAAATGCCCAGAAAAGTACATCATGACAAGAGGCATCTTGCAACGAAAACAAAAAAAAAAAAAAAAAAAAATGACTGGCTAATTCTGCAACAATTTCATATTTTTAGTAGGTAGATTATGGACTCAGTTCTAATGAAAACATGACATAATGAGATGCCTTGTTGGTTACAGTGCAAATATTGAATTTAATGAATGATGAAAAGTACCAAATCCACCAACGCTCAAAACCTTTGTGAAAAGTGAAACAAATGATAGAAGGCTTAAAAACAGGGGTGCAAGGGCAATGAGAGATTATAGCACACTTGTGTAATATTTGCACAAGAGTACATATTATCAAAGCATGTTAGAGCATCTCTCCTAAGAGTGACAGTGTGTGATTGAACATGTCATGGTCCAATGAAGCAAGAGAGCGAAAGCACACAGCTGCTCCCTTACAGGTGACAAAACTGAGAGTGTTTGCAAGTCCCACTGCTTGTTCAGACATTTCCCCTTCATTCCAGCACATTTTTAAACTCACTTACACACCTTGAGACTTGGTAGGAATTTTTGCAGAAATACATTCAGGATGCACACACACATCTGACTGAAAGTTCAGGGCCCTCATTCATTTTCCAACAGGGGGCAGCAAATATACACCTATTCACCCCATTAATCCTCTTCTAATTATAAAACATTTTACATTCCTGGTGATATTACATTAATTATGCATATATTTTAAAACAGATGCTAAGTGCGCTATGCTATGCTTTTCTTTTAAAAGGATAGTTCTCTCGAGGAAAATTCTCTCAGTAATTTATTTGCCCTCATTCATGCTCTGTAGAAGAAAGAAAGTCATACAGGTTTGGAATGACATGAGGGTAGGGGTGTAACGGTACACTTATTCCTACCAAATTTTTTTACGGGTCTTTCGGTTCGGTAAGCACATGTACCGAACACATCATTCAATTTTTTTCCAGGAAATTCAGACAATAGGGTACAGTCTCTTTGATGTATAACCGCCTCAGTTCTGATCATTCCTTTGATACAGTCTTTATTACAGGTTTTAATGTGAAATAAACAAGAATTAACATCTCATGCCTCATGTAATCGCACAATCAGTGTTTCACTCACGGAAAGATGTGATTAAAATGGCTTGTAGCATTTCAGTTACCTCAGGCAAGTCATCAATGTCTACAGCTCGTCAGTTCAACAGAGAAATTAAGTCTAGAGAAGAGCATTTCGCGAAATATTAGACCAGGTTGTATGCCCATTATATTTTGCTTCACCTGTTAGTGATGTCTTAATCTTGTAATGTATATTAAAATAAATCTTTTAAGAAGCAAGTTATGATGACAGCCCCTGTGTAAATGATTATAGGCCTATTTCAAATAGAAATTGTAGCCTAATTTAGAAGTTAATTTAAAAACAGCATTGAGTGCAATTTATATGTTTACCTACAAGTTTTTGTTTTGTTTTGTTTTGAGTGTTGATTATTACAGTTAAAAATAAATAGTAGGCTAATTAAATTTAAGTTTGGGCTCTGTTGTTAAATATAACCTTATGGTAATGTAAAAGGGCTCCCTAGTTTAGAGCAGAAGCTGAGGTAGATTTTTAGGCCTATAGATTTTTTTTTTAATTATTATTTTCTGAGATAGATTTAAAGAGCAATCTGTTCAGTAAAACATTGTTTAATAAAAAAAAAAAAAATAAATAAATATGTTTAGTATTTTTTTCTCATGCAGTACCGAAGCGTGACGTCAAAACCGAGGTTCTGCATGTGGAAGAGGTCATGGGTCAAGATGTTTGTGTACCATGTATGTCGAACCGTACCATTACACCTCTACATGAGGGTAAATAAATGATGACATAATTTTCATTTTTGGGTGACTATCCTTTTTATGCTTTGCTAAAAGTACATTTAAAGATTTAATGTAGCCATGGAGATGCGTTAATATGAATTATAATAAATCAATCTGTTAATAAATGCTGCTTCATAGTAGTGTAGTCCCCATAAGCCATTGCTTTATTATTCCTGTCTTTACAGTAAACCAAGAAAAACTCAAAGCGACCTTTTGGAAGTAGTGCAACTAAAGCTATCCAATAAATCGCTTGATTCACATTCACTCCACCAGCCCGAGGTAATTCAGCATTGGCTGAATCCTTTCAAAGGAAATCAGAAGCTAACCTTATGATTAGATGTATTTCAGTGTAAAGTCCACATCCCATTACCTGAGCCAATGGAGGCTCTCTAAATGCATAGAGCTGCTGTGCGTCTGAGGGGCTAAAGATTAATCCCTGGAGCCTATGGAGCTATTCACAGATATAGGGCCTTTCAGATGATGGACTAATAGCTATCGTTCTTGGGTTTGTGTGTAAGTGTGTGTGGGGGTTATGCAAACAGAAGTGATTACGCACAGTCAGGCTGAGGTGTGTGTGTGTGTGTGTGTAGGGGGTTGGTGTTGTCGGTTGATTGATTGTTAAGGGGGGCGAGAGGTTCCACACGTTCACTTTGTGATGAATAGGCTGTCAGATGCCCTCCAACTACCCAAACAAGGCCGTGGTAAAACAGGCATTTAAGTGATTACACCAAACGTGTAAATATTAAACGTCCATTATGGAGGGATTATATATGCTGCCACTCGGCAGATGAGAGGCGAATGAGGGAGAAAAAAGACAGTGATGTGGGGATGAGAGAAAAATGTAATAGAAAAAAAGACAGGTGCTCAAGCTACATATTTGTTGTTTCACGCCCGACTAATGTTTTTCTGTTTATTCTCCTCCAAATCTTAGACATTAATCACATTTTAAGAGCACTTGAGGTGCATGTTTTGTGTGTGTGTGGCCGTTTTGTGTGTGTCGTGTATCTCTGATGCTTTAATTTGACCGGGCATGTTACCGCATCCCCAAATTCAAATTAGCTGAGATAAAGAGCGTTTCTAGAGATTCAGTGAGGGTCTGGGGCTGGGAATGTGTGAATATTTATCTTTTGTTTAATGATGATTTGTGCAGTGTGCCCTTTAATTCCTCTGCAGCCCGGTAATCGATAGGGTGGTGTGCGACATGAATACATTTGTGTCCTCTCCAGGTAGCAAGAGCGAGGCTGCAACCTGCAGGAATGATTTAAACTCACTTGTCAAACAGACAGAAGGCTGAGCCCTTGAAGGTATGCAGAGTTTTATTGGATAGTCCAGAACTAGATCCCACTGAAAGCAGGAAAACCATGATGTTTCATCATATGAATTTCAAATATTTCATAAATAAATAAATAATTGAAGGGGGTTAAAGTTGAGTAATTTATCTGAATAAACCAAACTGGAAACTTGATTAAAAGGGTTTAAAGTAGGTGTCAAATATGCAGCGAGAATTATGATGGGAGGTTGCCGTGTGTGATTTCAATATATCTTAATTTTTTATCAGTTCTAAAATTAAAAATTTATATATCTCTTGTGGAATCTATTGCTTCAGAAATGTATCCGTTTAATTCAGTAAAATGCAAATTTTTCCAACAAACATTTTTCTTAGTCTTATCACACGTTTTGTTTTACACAAGACATGGTCTTTCTTTCTTTCTTTCTTTCTTTTTTTGGTCTGGAAATAATTCTGTGCTTCAGTCATGCTGGCTCATGTTTACTGTTTATGTAGTTTAGTTGTCATATTTGGAACAACTGTCTTTTTCCCTTTTCTGTCTTTCTTTTCTTTTTTGTCTGTGGTTCCACAGGTCCCTATCTCCCTCATTCCATTTATCTTTAAAAATGTCTTTTACAGTTCCTGTTTGTCTTCTCATTCTCTCTTTCTGTAAGATTCTGTCATGTCTTGGCTCCGCTACCTCTGATTGCTCCCCAAAAATGGGCTCTAGTCTCTCTATTCTTTAAAGCCAGGGCAGTTATCATACCATTGTTTTCCATCCTATTCGTCTCTTCCTTTGTTCTTCTGTCAGTGTTGCTCTTCTTGGGTTTGTCTGGAGGACAGTTCCCTTTCTGTTACCATGGCTATTATGCTGTCCTCTACATCATTTATAAAGTAAACATTTAAACTTTACTTAAAGGGATAGTTCAACAAAATATTAAAAATTAAAAACTCACAAACATTCTTTCTTGGAACACAAAGGAGCTATCTAGCAGAATGTCCATGCTGCTCTTTTCCATACAATAAAAGTGAGTGAGTGCGTTTGATTCAAATTGGCCAGCTGTTTAAAGAGTTGTTTTTGATTGATTCACTACAAAGAGCCTGTTCATAAGAGTCAGTTGTTTGTTGTTTGTGGTGTTAGATTTTGGTTTCTCGTGATCACAGGAAGAACTCCTCACAAGGGACAGTGTCCTCAGAGTCAAAAGTTTATTGAATGTAGACACATTTCAAGTATCAAGTTTCTCTTTTTATTGTCTCCCTTGGGAGAAATTTGTCTTAGGCAACTGGGAGAGCAGATCAAACACACACACACACACACACACACACACACACACACACACGTTTGTTTTTTTAATTGTGGGGACATTCCATAGGCATAAGGGTTTTTATACTTTACAGACTGTATGTGCTATTGCCCTACACCAACCCCAACACCTACCCCTTACAGGAAACTTTGTGCATTTTTACTTTCTCAAAAAAAAAAAAAAAAAAAAAAAAAACCTCATTCTGTATGGTTTATAAGCGTTTTGAAAAATGGGGACATGGCTTATGTCCTCATAAGTCACCCTCTCCTTGTAATACCTGTGTCATACCCATGTCATTATACAAAGTTGTGTCCTGATATGTCACACACACACACACACACACACACACACACACACACACACACACAAAATAATATTACACCATTCCAAAAGATATATAATTCCCACAAAATCCTAATAATACACCAACATTACATTGTTACCCATCACATTACCCTCACCCACACAACAGTTTCAATCACTTATTCAATAATTTGACTGATAATGGAATTAGAGAAAATTTGTATCTATTCAGCTTACGGATTGAAACCCTATATCTCCTCCCCGAGGGCATTAGCTCATACTCCTTATGGAAAATATGGCTTGGGTCACCAATAATTCTAAGACTCTGCCTCCTAACAGACCTCTTAAAAATGTCCTGAAGAGTAAGACTCTGCCTCCTACCAATTCTTTTTCCAGCTCTTCTAACCACATTTTGAAGTTGTGACCTAAGTTTGACAGTTAAATTGCCAAACCATATTGTAAAACCATAACATATTATAGATTCAATAGCTGATCTGTAAAACAGTAACATGATAGTTTTATCCACCCCATAAACCCTGAGCCTTCTCAGAAAATGCAAGTGCTGACTAGCTCGTGTACAAACATAGTCCACTTGATGACTCCATTGCAACTGAGAATCAAAGAAGATACCTAAATACTTATATGTTGCAGTGTTTCCCACAGCCTCACACTCTATTTGTGGCGGCACTCCCCCGCCCCCATATATACATATATATGCAAATTCATTTTCTGCCAGCAGGAGGCGCTTTAAGAGCGGGGAAGGGGGGGGGGAGAGATACAGGATTCTCCGGTAACGGCTGAAAAGCAGCGCTGAGCTCACAAACGCTGCCTTATCAAGCATTACATGCAAAATGAAATGAAAATTAAATCGAAAATTTTCTAAATACAGTCGGTTTCCTTCTGAAATACAGTGATATGAAAACACACCGCATCGGTTTTTGTTGTGCTCATGTTTATTCAATTTTTATTCAATGAATTCAAAGCCTTTTGGAAAAATCGTTTTGTGGCGGTCAGTTTTGATATTGTGGCGGCCCGCCACAAATAAATCAATGTGTGGGAAACCCTGTGTTGTTACCTGCTCAACTTCCTCCTTATTAACTAAAATTGGACTATGATCACCCACCAACCTCGGGTCAAAGATCATTTCTTTAGTTTTTTTGACATTCAACATCAAGTTGTGTTCCTCAGACCACTGCACAACCCCTTCTATCTCTGATTTGTACATGTTGACATCTGAATTGTTCGTCAGCAAACTGAGTATAGCTGTATCATCTGAAAATTTAATAATGTAGTTGTTTATGTACTGATTCCTGCAATCATTTGTATATAATGTAAAAAGAAGGGGGAATTTAAGCAGCCTTGAGGAGCTCCAACATATGTGACCAATATATCAGAGAAAGTTGCTGTTGTCGTCCTGTTAGAAATGCATAATACCATTTAATTATATAAGGGTTCACTTCCATCTGTTTTAACTTGGATTACACAATATCTGGAAGTAGAGTATTAAACGCTGAACTCAGATCCATAAATTTATACTGTGGTTCTCAAGCGATGTACAATTCAAGGAAATATAATCTTGGGTAAAATAACATAGCTTATGATTCATAGAACGGTTGTTGCTTAAGAGCTTATTTTTTTTAGAAGAGAGAGAGCAAAAGGTTACACAACACACAAAATGTCACACAAAACCTCCTGAGCAAAAGTCAAATGGCAGATGGTAATTGACAGTGATAGGAAAAAATAAGAGTATAGATCACCATAGGTGTGGTTATCTGAGGCCCTTTTATTATTTTTCACATGACTTGTGCTTTGTTCGGCAAACATTTTCCAGACTGTCACCAATGCTAGAATTTAAATTATTCATTTTATATAGATCTTTACAGATTTCAAGTTAAAATCAAATCATTATTATTTTATTTATTTATTTTTTTTGCATGTGTGACCCACTATAGTTACCTTCTGGAGTATGAAGCCTGTGTGAGCATCAGTAAATGATGACAGAATTGTCAGAAAAGATGAAAAATGGAACCATAATGAGAAATGAAAAAAGTGCTGAGTGAAAGGAGACAGAAATGAAAGTGAAGAGAGGAAGACAAATCAATACTTTCTTGTCTTGCACTCCAGTCAGTGTGCATACATGGGAAATTTCCTCACCTTATATGTTCTCTCGTGCCTCTCTGCTCCTTCAACTCTCATTCACACTCTCTCGCCTTTCCTCCACACAGACATATCCTCTCATCCCTCCTTTATAAGAAATATAATCCCATTGATCAGAAAACCAATGGGAAGCCTTTCTCTGTAAACACACAACCGTTCAATAGGATGCCAGGGACTCTATTGGGAATTCATGACAGGTGTGTGTGTGTGTGGTGATTACTGTAGGTTGTGTGTGCACGTGTTCTATATTTGACTTCTGAGATCCTGAGTGGCTTAGAATCAATTATAAGTCTTATTGCCCTCCTGTCTTGTCACCCCTCATCTCCAACACATACGCGTCATCCCAGTGTCGACCGAGGGCATGAACGCCCACGTGTGTGTGTGTACGTGCACATTTCGTTCGATTCCTCCCATTCCCACCAGTGCAATTAAGCGTTGTGCTCAGTGGACGAGGGGATCAAAGGTGTGAGGGTTCTCTTTTGACTGCAGATGAATGCGGACCGATGGCACGAACAGACCAGTGAGAGTCTGGTTATGGATTTTTGCCCCCTGTTCCAACTCTCTCTCGCCTGTCGCTCCCATCGCAGTGTGTGCAAGTGTTAAAGAGTACGCATATCACTGCGGAGTGTGTGGTGTGACAGGCCATGGCCTTAAAGAGAGCAGAGTCCTTTCCTTTCCTCAGACTGATCCTAAATCATCAGCTGACACATTAAAAGGCCACCACACAACTTTTTACTCTGTCTCTGTCACTGTACATGAGCCTTGTGTGTGAATTCGAGAAGAGGGACACATGAGACTGCCCATCTTTGTGTTCCATTATACACAGTATTGCACATTTACAAACCCTATTTTTTTCGGCACTATTTACAATTTTATTATAGATTTGTGCATCTAAGATTCTTAATTTATTAATATTAAATGCAATTATGAATTATGTAATACTGTAAAACTGAAAAGATCAACAGAAAGGTAATATATTATTCTGTTTGCTGTCAGAGTGTGTGAGTGACATATAGATGCTCAATGCAGATGCTTTAGATGCTCAGTGGCTTTTGACTAATTCAGCTCTCCAATTTAAGCCTGACACTGATATTGTAGCTAGTATGACAGAAGCTCACTTTTTCTAAATGTTATTATTGTCTATCATGTACATGTGTTTTTTATGTGCTGCTTCTGCAGGGTATTTTCACAGATCTCTAAAGGTCAGGTGACTGATGAGGGTCTTACCCCGGCATGATTTATCTTCACTACAGGAATATTACAGAATATTAATCAAAATGTGAAACGATGTGGCTCACACTGTTCACAAGGTTACACTCAAAGAGATGGCAGTTTCCTCAGTGCTGATAGAATAGAGAAAACCTTGGCCTACACATTGAAATGAAAAATCTAATATTTTTGTTGGATCTGTGGTGTTGTAGATTAGTGAGCGGTGGTGCACAAGTGGAAGACATAGATTTTGATTTCTGGCCTGCATTGTCAGCTGCCCCCCCCATAAATTTCATCCCTTTATCTCTACTGTCATTTCAATAAAAAAGTGCCAAAAGCCCAAAAAATTAATGAAAAAGAAAGTGTCACTTTTACCAAGTCTCCTTGAAAATTCCTTTTTCACATCATGTCTCAGAGTTCTCCCTCAGATTAGTGACATCAGTTCAGCAAGTCCTAAAACTCCTCTGACAACGTGCAGAAAAGCCTTTACACTCTACAGCACAATGAGCTGACACACACTTACCAGAAGTTCATCCATTCCCACAGTTCATCCACTGTCACTCTTTCTTCACACACACGAACGAGCAAACATCTGCTCAAACGCAAAGGTGCAATATCAGTATTAATGACATTGTAAATAAATGTTAAGAACTTTAAACATTCTTAAGATAAGTCTTGTCATACATTACAAGTACCTCTTTCAATTGAAATCTATGGGATATTTTGCCTATTGTTTATCAACTGTCAGGTGAAAATAAATAATAAAGGCACATACAATATGTCTTCAGGTACACTTCATGTCCACAATAAGGACATCATCATTAACCTGTTCACTTTATTTTGCTTCATATAAACACTAGTATTCATGTATTCACTTTTTAAAACAAAAAGTGGCTGATGATATCTTAAGTTAGGCATGTATTCTATAACTGTAAAGGTGCTTTGAAACAATCTGTAAGATGTAAAGTGCTATATAAATAAAGATGAGTTTGGCTTGAATAATCTGCAAGATCTTTTTGACTGTTTTTTTTTTTTTTTTTTTTTTTTTACAAAGTAATAGAGGTAAAGGTGATTTTTTTTTTTTTTTTTAAACAACTTATGCTCACCAGGACTGCATGCAGATTGTGGTCCTCACGACACGTTTCTTATTATTATCAATTTTACGCACACACACACACACACACACACACACACACACACACACACACACAGAAAATATAGCCATTTTGTTACAAATTTGTTTTTCGTCTTCTGATTTCAGACAGAAAATGCTTCAACAAAAGCATTGGCGGCTACCCTCACAATTTATAATCCATTTGGAGGTACAGTAGCTTCTGCTGTTTCAGAGAAACTGTCAGGCCACTGAACCTACAGGATAACAGTTACAAAATACACTGTGAACTTGAATCCACCTCAGCACCCTCCTGAGTAAACCCCAGGGAGCGAATGCTGGAGTTGTGTAATGGCTGTTTGTGAGTGCTGTATGGATCATTGTCAGGCTCCACAGAGACAAACAGTGAGGCAATGACTCATTGTGAGAGAAATGCACAGTTACATCTCCCCAGTATTTAAGTTCTCCTTAAGCTAACCACTTACTTGTAACAACTTAAGTGGAACTGACCATCAGTTTGTGTTTATGGGTCAATAAAACTGAAAGTGTACATACTCCCTCGATGCGCATCTCGATGTAATAAGAAGCCTGCAGACAACAGGAAGGTTATGGGAGAGCTCCCGAAATCAAGAGTTCATTTTGTTTGTATAGTCTTTTTCACAATCACTACTTTTTTAACTTTATGACATAACTAGCTGTGCACTGCAGTTCTGTTCACACATGACATGCTATTATGCTAACCAACTCACACTCTAAATGCAGGTATATTCACCTAAATATGTACAGAATTTTTAATTTGTGGCTGATCTATCCCTTTACATTTTAATCAAGTCAGTTTGGGTTATTGAAAGCAATGTCACTTCTGTTTATAACCAAACCGAGTGTGAACCTAACCGTATTTAGCGCTCTTAAACATGCCTGACAACTGTATTCTTCTGCTGCAGTGTGAACATAGGCTTGGTAAATTGTAAACCAGGCCCTAAACAACTGTGAAAACATGAGGGAATTGAATGAGGAACTTTCACATTTTGACACACATCTGAAATATGACATCCTGATCCGTATTAAGCGGTGTGGATATTGTTGAAACACAGAGACAAATCGTGCTCATCTCCAATGACCCCGGCGAGGAAAATGAAAGTCCCACACCCTATCAGTAAATAAATCAATCAAAATTTAATTCAGACTTGCACATGGTGACCTTCACTTCGGCGGTCTTATAAAAACGGCCATCATGCCACGTGAATTTCATTTACGGCCTCATACTCTCTGTCCTCTAAAAGCAATAAGGAGTAATTGGGGATGGCACTCACTCATACCAAATGATCTTTTTCAGTCCTCCACACCGAGCTGTCATGGAAACACAATCCCTCTCTCACTCTCTCACGTCCATTGTCTTCTGTCTCTCGCTCTCTTTCTCTTCGATGCGCATTTATCCCATTACTCTCACTGTGGAGACTAATTAACTCTGCATAAGTGAAAATGAGAATTGGTTTCTAGTGGGTGTTGGACACATGACAGAGCCTTTCAGTCCTCACGTACGTGGCTTACACACCTTTGACTTCCACTGTGATTGTTAATCTGTATGTCCCCAATTAAAGCCTACTGGGGGTGTCATCGCGATGTCATCAGGTGTTTGCTCATTAACACTCAAGGGTTCGCTCGGCCCCCCTCAAGACTTGGCACAGCCTCATTTGTTTCCCTGTGTAATGAAGGAGAGTGGAAATGAGCATAATATGTTTGCTTAATTAAGAGATATCACACGAGCAAGGGTGTTGCTGCAATTAATGTCTGCTTGACTGCGATTTGGTTGTAGGCATGAGGCCTCATGTAATCACAATCAGGGCCGTCCTTCGGGCGGTGCAAACTGGTGCAGTCGCACAGGGCCCCTTGCTTTGAGGGGACCCTGCTCCCTACCTCACACCGGACCCGCATCAGCTAAGGATGGCCCTGATCACAAACCATGTTGATATTCAATACAGGAACCAGGAGTGCATGAAGACACATACCGCCACTTAAGAAATGCATTGACCAGACTGGCTCTTGGAGACCCAATATGCAGAGTTTAGCTCCAACACTAAAGAAACACACCTGCTAATCAAATAGCTAATCGAAGTCACTTGCAAAATAACAAACAGTTGTGTTGAGGGTTTATGAAAGAAAATGTCACACCTTTTAAGACGTTTTTAAGACCAAGTAAAGAAAATTCAAGGATCCAACATTAACAATGCATCAAAATTTGAAAATACAACACCATACATCACCAACCTGTTTTCATTAATTTTACAAAAAAAACGAACAAAAACCACAAAAAGCTTAACGCTTGAATCCCGACCACCTGAATATGCAAAAAACATATTTGTTACAGTTTTAATCATAAACTCATTTCATTTTGAGCAATTTCTTATAAACAAGACTTCTTATTTTATGTATCTTGATTTAAGGATGTATAGATGTTTAAATAAACTAAAATACTGAGGAAAATATACTTTTTTTGTTCTCTGCATACCACATTTAGTGCCAGGACTTTATGAATTAAAGACTTTCTGCTCTGATTTAAGCTTTTTGAAGATGGAATTTGTGAAACTGCAAATTAGGTCTTTTAAAGACCTTTTTAAGACTCGCAGAAATCCTGAATCATTTAGTTCCTTTAAACTCTGCCCCTTTTTTACAGTCTTCTGCAAGCTTGCGGTCAGATCTGCCTCTATCCAATCAACAACCACTGGAAAGAACCAAGTACCTGCCCTACATTTTTCTTCTTTCACTCAATTTCACTCAGAAGTACATCACAGTATAAATGAAAAGATCTGTTGCTATGCCCATTTCAATTGGGACTTTAAGTTAGAACATGAAAAGAAAGTAATAGTGAAGAAGAGTTATATTCTTAAAAATGTTTCAGGCCCCTGATCCTGAAAGAGTGCTGGCTGGGTGCTTCGACCAATAGCATGAAAACACAATTACACAAGAATAAATCAAGAACCACAGTGTTCATGAATTAACAGCTTTTTTTGGAACAGCATGACAGAATTTCCTTCTGTGCAAAGGCTGGTGATCACAGGCACTGATCAAAAGGCTTGAATGAATAGTATGGACTGAAGTAAACACTAGTGGAACTCTGTTGCCTTGTTTGTTATTAGAGGATTATGTTAGTATAATGGCAGGAGTCAGTGCTCTCTGAAAACAATAATGCAAAGGGAACAGATGTGGCCCACTGTGCCTGGCAACACATGAAATGTCAAGTGCACTTGAAAGAGTCACTGTGTGCAAAATCAGAATAACATAAACTCGCACACACATAGATAAAACCGAGCCCTTCTTAATTCCCCTCTTATTTGTATTCAGCCTCTTCAGTTTACTGAGCCTGCATGTAGACTATGATCTCTCCATATTTTTGTTATTTTGTGCTGTTGTTTGCTGTTTAATCCTAATTGATTTGAGTATGCAGTGTTTTCTGTAATAGACCATTGCTGTAAAGCAGGGCTTTTCAACTCAGCTCCTGGAGGGCCAGTGTCCTGCAGAGTTTAGTTCCAACCCTAATTAAACACACCTGTCCAAGCTAATCAAAGTATTCAGGACTATTTCAAAATGATGAACAGATGTGCTGGATAATAGTTGCAAGTAAACTAGATCACTGGCCCTCCAGGACCGGAGTTAACTAGCCCTGCTGTTGAAGTCTTAGTCGTAGTCAGTGTAGATCCAGACTGAATACTTTCAGTTAAAATAAATCAGATGTAAAAATGTGGGACTGCTCTGGGAATTACATTAGCATCATCTTCTTTTTAAAGGTTAAAGGTGAAGTGACATTTTTTCTGTTTAAATACTTTTTTCTTTTCTCAGCTTAGACTGTAAGTAAGGCATACGTTGGTTTATTTCCCTGGAAAATGTAAACATGTGCCATTGTTCTGTTTGTTTAAGAATCCTGACTAGGCTGACATGGCAACACTGACTCAACCTATGCCGCGATTTTGGGGGAGGGGTGATCTCTTTTCCTGACCAATGGCAGGCAGGGGGAGTGTTTGGGGGAAACGTGTGTGAAAACAGTCATTATTCTTTCAGTTCCATTTGATTGCATTAGTGGTGGTTTAAAAAGTTGCATGCTTCACTTTTAAAGGGATAGGTTACCAAAACAACACCGGGCCCAACTGGCTTTTATTTGGGGGATGGGGTTATCTCTTCCTGACCAATGACAGACGGGGCAGTGTGTTTGGGAAATGTGTTTAAAAAACATTTTTAAAGGGATAGTTCACCCAAAAAACAACCCTGGGCCCAATTTACTTTTTTTAAAAAAGAGATACAGTATTTTACAAAATTTCTTTTTTGTATTTCACAGAAAAAAAAAAAAAAAACATTATATTGCCTAGTTCTGGGAATGACATTAAGGTCAGTAGATGATGACACAATTTTTTTTCTTTTTTTTTTTTTTTTTTTTGTGAACTGTCCCTTTAAGAGTCGTGTGCCATCAGTATGACATTAAATGAACATGTCTCATAGCCATATTCTTTGTGGACAGATTATATGCAAAAGAGCATCCATCAGACGATAAGCCTCAGAGTGAGAGTCATTGATCTCCTGTGGGTCCTGATCAGCAATAATCACCCCCTTCTCGGTCCTGGTAATGCTAACCTATTGATCTGTTCCAAGCCCCCTCTCTATGCACATTTATTTTCATTAACGTTGATATACACTGGACATTTAGACATCACAGAGTAACAAAAACACACATGCAATTCAATGGGGCACAGTGGCCAGGGGTCTCTGACCACTTGGGGGCCCCAAACTGTTGCAGATATATTATGCATGTAGTATACAAACAAAAACATTTTTTGTTTCACTTGAGTAATTGGCTGATCAATGTCAAATTCTGCCATACTAAAGAAAAGATGCCTGATATCAAGCAGCTATTAATAACCTGGTTTGTTCAGAGAAATAATCAAATAATGTTTTTTGTTTTAGAATTAAAGACTTTATTCAGAGTTGTTTGACTACTAAACAGGAAGTTGAATTGGAACGTCATGGAGTTGAATTTACTGAATAAAAAGTTTATGGAATTTTTTATTATTTATTTTTCTGTCAAACTGACATTCAAAGTTTTGACAAAGTCTTGACAAATTGTCCTTATAAAATACACTTTTACATTCACAATTCGCATTCACATTAAATTCTGGTTCCTGTTTGTTACCTGTGCATTCAGATTCAAGAATTGAATCAGAATTTAATAAGCATTCGCAATTCAATTTTGAATGGTGCACATCCCTAGTGTGTAAATGTGGAAGGGGGATGTGGAGGGTATGATTGAATTTTTTCTCTGATGTCCAGGATCTTTTAATAGGGTACACAATCACAGTAAGTAGGAAACATTAGGGAAAGGTATGTCTAATATTAAACAAGCAGCATGGGAGTTATTTTAAATGGCTCTCAAACAATATATATGTTAAAAAACCTATTAGGTTTTCCTCCTGGTACAGACCTCCTAACTGGGTTTTTAAATGGAATGTAAGTAATGGGCATTAAGGAAAAGGACTGCAAAAGAGTTTGTAAGAGATGGTTTATTAGAGGGGGTGGGGAGAGAGAAAAAATGAAAGTCAGAGAGTCCTGTTTTAATTAGTGTGGTCATCTGAGGTATAAGAGGTGGCTTGTTGAAATCACCTCATATTAATGAGAGATGACCTGACCAAAGTCACACTGACTTCAGCTAATAGTTACCATTCTCCTTCAGAGCAGAGCAGAGCAGCCGCACCGCACACTCCCTCGGCTCACAAACCGCCCGCTGTACATAATCAGCGCTCGGTCTGAGTGCAGAGACAAATCAATACATCATAAATATATGCTGTAATATTTATTCATGGATGATCTGTGAGCCGCAGAGGCCACAAATCTAATTCATTCAACACTGTCGTGTGCAAGCAGGAAACAACAGCAGCCATTAAATACAGCTCCAATCGACCGGTCTGAGAGATTCCAGCAGTGCCGCGTCTGATTGTGCCTTGCGGCCACACCGGAGCACAGGATCTATCCAATCACGGCACTGAGACAAAAATCCACTGATGCTGCAATGTCTTTTGGGACTGTGCCTGCTGTCAAGCCGCAAGTTTTGGGGAGGGCGTTTTGTTTATCAATTCATTTATCTCACAAAAAAGAGAAGGATGAGCACTTATTAACTTCCCTCTGGCCCCACTCCTCCTCCCAGAGGTATTCCTCCATAAATAAAAGGAGTGAAGATCTTTGCATAATTGTTTGTTTCTCTTTAAAAAAAATAAGTAATTAAGAGTGTGGGATTGAAGGGCAGTGAGCCAGAAGAGGAGTCGGGGGAATAATTAAGGATTGATCAACAAGAGAGACATCTACAGGAACTTCAGTCTGTGTTGGCACGATCGCAGATGGCACTCTCAAAATATCTTTGTTGTGTGCATATGCTTGAGTGTGTGCAGGTAGTTTAAAGGCACCTTATGTTGCAAACTAAAATGTCGTAATGTTTTTACATTCGTACAAAAGGCACAAAGGGTCAAAGGCACAAGAAAAAAAAAAGAATAGAAAAAAGTGGTAGTCTAAAAATGGTAACATCTAAATTAACTAGTTATATTCATTTTCAAAATTTTATTTCATATCACTGAACTAACCTATGTATATTTCCAGATACTGAGCCAGTACTAAAGACCATGTTTAGATGGTCTATGAAGGTTATAAATTGAAGTTAAATCTCTACGACCACAAGCATATAAG
Source organism: Cyprinus carpio (assembly GCF_018340385.1). Taxonomy (NCBI): domain Eukaryota; kingdom Metazoa; phylum Chordata; class Actinopteri; order Cypriniformes; family Cyprinidae; genus Cyprinus; species Cyprinus carpio. The sequence continues at coordinate 22,872,888 of NC_056599.1, read as the reverse complement.
GCTAGTGCTTGCAAAGTCACAGTATCTGCGTGTCAGGAAGCCATGTTTAAATAAAGCTCAAAGTGGAGTTTGTGAGCGTGAGATTTAGGTTATTGAATAATTAGCCGTTCAGAGCACTGACAGCAATAACCAGTGCTTGAGACAGAGCTTGATGTGTGGGATACGTCAGAAGAGGGAGGGAGAGAGAACTGCTGCACTGAAGGAATGATAGGAGGACCGTCATGCCAGAGGAGCTCACCTTGAGTCTGAGTTCAAACACAGGTAATCTAATTATGCTAATTATGACAGATTTGCAGAGGTACATGTTTTCTAATATTATGTAATGCTGAACCTTCAGGTTTTTTTATTTAAACAATATACATTAGTGCTATAGCCCCAAAAACTGTGTTTGGGCACAAAAAAAAGTCACGTGTAAAATGTCTCTATGTAGTTGCATTGCAAGTGGCACCTGCAAACACAATCCTTGTTGTGAAATATTGTGCTTAAAGTGTGGTTGTGCTGTCTTAAAATAAATAAATATATAAATTATAATAAAAAAAACTTTTTATTTGGTATACAGGTGCATCTCAATAAATTAGAATGTTGTGGAAAAGTTTATTTATTTCAGTAATTCAACTTAAACTGTGAAACTCGTGTATTAAATAAATTCAATGCACGCAGACTGAAGTAGTTTAAATCTTTGGTTCTTTTAATCGTGATGACTTTGGCCCACATTTTCAAAAACCCACCAATTCAACAAATTAGAATATGGTGACATGCCAATCAGCTAATCAACTCAAAACACCTGGAAAGGTTTCCTGAGCCTTCAAAATGGTCTCTCAGTTTGGTTCACTAGGCTACACAATCTGCTGTTTTGGTTTTTTTCGATAGGATAATCATTGTAATTTTTTATAATGAGGGTAAGCCACAAACATTCATTGCCAAAGAAGCTGGCTGTTCACAGAGTGCTGTATCCAAGCATGTTAACAGAAAGTTGAGTGGAAGGAAAAAGTGACGAAGAAAAAGATACACAACCAACCAAAAGAACCGCAGCCTTATGAGGATTGTCAAGCAAAGAACTTCACAAGGAATGGACTGAGGCTGGGGTCAAGGCATCAAGAGCCATCACACACAGTTGTGTCAAGGAATTTGGCTACAGTTGTCGTTTTCCTCTTGTTACGCCACTCTTGAGGCATCTTACCTGGGCTAAGGAGAAGAAGAACTGGACTGTAGCCCAGTGGTCCAAAGTCCTCTTTTCAGATGAGAGCAAGTTTTGTATTTCATTTGGAAACCAAGGTCCTAGAGTCTGGAGGAAGGGTGGAGAAGCTCATAGCCCAAGTTGCTTGAAGTCCAGTGTTAAGTTTCCACAGTCTGTGATGATTTGGAGTGAAATGTCATCTGTTGGTGTTGGTCCATTGTGTATTTTGAAAACCAAAGTCACTGCACCCGTTTACCAAGAAATTTTGGAGCACTTTCTTCTTCAGTCTGTGATGATTTGGAGTGAAATGTCATCTGTGTACAGTAATTGCTTTTGCTGACCAGCTTTTTGAAGATGCTTATTTCATTTTCCAGCAGGATTTGGAACCTGCCCAAACTGCCAAATTACTGAAATAAATGAACTTTTCCACGTCATTCCAATTTATCTGTATACTGTATACCATTCAAACATTTGAGGTCAGTAAGATGTTTTTTTTTTAATATGAAATTAATACTTTTATTCCATAATAATGATCAAAGGTGACAGTAAAGACATTTATTTTGTTCCAAATGATTTCTATTTAAAATAAATGTGTTTTTCACTATATTTTTTTTTAGTCAAATTTGGTCAGCATAAGAGACTTCTTTCAAAAGCATTAAAATATATACCAACCCCAAACTTTTAAACAGTCCTGAATATATATTTAAATATTTAAAATGTGCATGTATGTCTGTATGTGTAGTGTCCAAATAATTTCTGGGGTTCTAGTATATATATAGTATATGTAGGGTTCATTCTTGCTGTGTCTTACAGTTGATTCTAGAAATCAAGTCTATAAATTATGCTTTATGAAAATGGATTCTACTGATGTGCATGTATATGTCTCTGCATGTTTTGCGTGCCAAAAGCTTAGACTTCAGACTGATTGGGCAAACATGTTCTCTCTCCAGCCGTCAGGCCCCAGACAGCTTACCTTGCTGGCCTCTTTCTCCTCCATTCAACTCTAATAGCCAATCCATCCATTCACAGAACCCACAACCGCCATGATGGGCAGATAATTAATCACAATTGTGTGTGAACTGTCTTTCCTTTTTTTATATTCAGGGAAGGTCTGATTCCTCAACCTTGCCCCAACGTGAGAAATGCATCAAAAAATAAATAAATAATGCTTGCACTTAGCTGACACACACACACACACACACACACACACACACACACACACACACACACACACACACACACACACACACACACACACACACACACACACACACACACACACACACAGACCATGCCTCTGTAAAGAGAATGATGTTTTGGTCATGGATGCACTGTCAGTCAGGTGCTATTTTCTGAAAAATGCCCCAACCACAAATCAATAACCTGCCATTTGTGATTAAGGGAAAGTGACAGGAGATGGGAAGGATGGCGAGGAAGAGAGTGAGAAAGACGAAACAGAGATAGCAAACTATGAAAAATGACAGCAAAAGCAAGAAATGTGGATAGAACTTTGGATAAAGCCTTGAATTTTTGGAGAATGAGTCACAATAACTGATGTTAAATATGTATCTTTTTGGTCTTGTTACCAACAGTCTTACCATTGTATCATTCATTTAAAAAAAAAAACTAACTTAAACTTAAAACTTGTCCGTTGTTGGTCAATGTCACAATGTGTCGGCCCCACAGTGACATAGAGAGAATGCAACGGATTGTGGGGGACAATCACTCCTCCATTTATCACCCAAAGCTGTTCTTATTGCAGAAACCCTCCTATGACTCTATGTCAGAATCTATGATTCATTTCCTGTGTGAAGGAATTCCGGCAGAGGAAATGAATAGAGTCCATAAATTCAGACAGACAGCGCAAAGGGAAAAGCATCCAGCCTCTGAGTTCTAGCTCTGACATTAACTAAACCTGCTGTTCTGAGGGGTTAATATTCTCACTGAGGGAGTAAATGCATTCCTGCTCCTCCCATGAGCACCTGCTCCAAATATAGAGGGACTGGCAGGATTAAAACTACAGTAACTTTAAAGGGGTCTGTGTGTTTGAGAACATGACCTGAAAAAAGCATTAATCAGTTATTCAGAGTAGATGGCATATTTAATTTGATGAAAACAAATGGCTGTGAGAGACGGATGCACAGTCTGTTGTGTTAATTTGTAATTTTTACAAACCGTGTTTTTTGTTCTCTGCAAATTTGTCAATGTAAGAAAAATAACACCCAAATATGCAACACTACATAATACTGAATTTTATTGAGTTCGGTTCTTAATCATGCTGGGACTATAAGCTTAAAGGTGCACCCAGTAGTTTTTGGTGTTTATGATGTGCTAGTCAATATGACTGCCATTGTTGCAGTTAACCATGATTTATTTACTGAGCAAAAAGTGAGCAGATGTATCAAATAACTATGGAAGCCTCAAAGTAAAACATAAAACAAGTATTTGTAAAATAATGAAAGGCCATTGAATTATTAGCTTTTAAAAACTATTTTACTAATAAACCATGTCAGAGTAGAGCTGACAACACCTTCATGTGTGAGTGTGTGTCCATAGAGAGAAAGAGAAAAAGAATAGTATGTGAAGTGATAGAAGAGTATGTGCTTTACGTATGTAATAAAATGCATACATCCATATATTTTATGTACTATTATATGTAAAAAGATACAGGTTATCAAAAGAGAAATAGGTTGACTCACAGCATGTTTACCTATAGAGAGAGGGGCTGACGCATGGGCCATCATAGCTAAACTGTTCTTCTCTGTCTCTTTCTCTGTCCCTGGGGCTAGAGCTCAGCAGGAGATATGAAATCTCCAAAGCGAGCAGCTGTAGGGGTGCAAATCGCGATTGTGAGTAAATTATGACATTAAATACCCCCTCTGAGCCCTAACTAGAGCCTCTTACAAGATCTTCCTGGTCTGCCTCTAGCATAACCAGGACCAGCGGATAACACCGTCTCTTTAATATGCTTTAAATTTGGGAATTATGCAGGTTATTTTTTGATGAGCCTAGGGAAATGAATTGTGTAAATGGATGTTGTTGTTGTTGGAGAAAAGGCTATTGAACAGCATCTTTTTACATGGTAGCACATACAGTATATTGAGTGATTTTATTGCTTGAACAGCCATTTGTAACCTTTTGTTCCAACCATATCCCTTGAGGTTGACCAGTTTTACTAGTTATGCCATCTAAAGCGTATAAAGTGTAATGCATTAATGAAATGTGTAAAGTTTTTTTATGGCTGCTGTACTGATGCACATGAATGGTTCAAAAGCTCTCAGAGATTTTAGTAGCATCAATTTTTGATTTTCAGGTCTCTCCATACTGAAGCTGTGACCTGTACCGGGGTATATTCACAGGCATTTTATTTTGTCAGTACATATTTTAAGGCTTTTTGGTCATTCCCAAAGATTCTATTCTAAAATAAAGCTCCACAGTCCTACTTCTCTGACAGGTCTTTAACTGAAAGGACGGCGGGAAGACTTTAGTATGACACTGTGCTCTGCTGACTGCACTCTCACCCTCCTTCCCATGTGATGAGTCCTCCAACCTGACCTAGTCCAAAACCCAGCAGGTCTGGACACCTGCCGAGAATCACAGCCGGAAACCATTCTGGGCTTTACCGGAGAAAACAACCCCTTATTAATCAAACTCTGGCTACAAATCTGTGGACTAAAAATAAGAGGAAATAAGTAGAAGTGGGTAACTTGCCAATTTTGTCAACAATCTTGCTATAACTACATGGTTTACTTGACTGACTTGTATGCACAGGCAAGACAGTTCGGTCACCAGCCTTCTTGGTAATGGGCAACTGTTTGTACAGTAGGTAAGAGACATATACTGTAAATACAGCTCTGGAAAGACTCAAATGTCCAAAACTGTTTGTCAAGGTCACGTTTCAATAACATTAAATGCATTCTGAGAACAATGGTACCATAAATTTAGCTTCTTTAGCATAAATTATACTTAAAAAACTATTGATAGTATTAAATTAGCTTTTTTTGCTTAAATTTTAGTTTGGTAAATCTGTTTTCTATATTGATAGTGTGATCATTTACTCACCCTCATGTCATTCCAACCCGGTATGGTTGAACATAAAAGAAGATACTTTGAAGAATGCTGGTAATCAGATATGGAAGTCATTGGGGACCAACAACTTTGTGGTTCTTTGAAAAGAATTCTTCAAAATATCTTCTTTTGTGTTCAACATAAGAAAAAACTCATACAGGTTTGGAACGACATGAGGGTGAGTAAATGTTTTGGGTGAACTATTTATTTATATGTAATTATAGCACACAATACTGTCTTTTTTGAAAGTATACAAACTATGAATTTACAGTGACTTTCCTGAAAGTGCATGCATGACACATTACATATGATTTTATTTTATTTAAATAGTTTTTTTAATTATTATTTGAATGTATAGTTTTAATGTGTTAATTACATTTTATGTTATTTAGCAAAATTTTCACCATTCATCCTGTGGTTTTCTGCTGTAACACCTATATTATTATGGTGGTTATCAGTACATTTTAAGGTTTGAAATTGAATTTTGTAGTTCAAATAGCTTGGTTAACATTTTATTGCTTAATTGAATATTTGGTTAAAAGTTGGAAACATTGTTACAGTGTTTTTTTTTTTTTGTGAATTTCTGGCAACCACAGCAGTTTCTTACTTTTTTTTTTTTTTTTTTTAATATAAATTTAAAAGGATATTTTCACAGTGTACAGTATGACTATAAGGTCAGCCATGTTTTATCATATAGGACAAAAGCTTTTAGTTTTTCCCTTGGCATGTTTTTCTCACTTCCTTGTTATCATTTTGTACATATACGAAACTGTTGTTGGACCTCTGGCCTCTAAGTGTCTGCTATATAAATGTATTAGTTTCTATAGCATGTCACCCTCCAGCATGAAGTCTGTATAATTCCTGAATTTTCTCATCGCTCAGTACTAGCAACTGAAGTGAACTCTCTTTTGCAAATAAGCCTCCCACTTTCATTAAACCATTCACAATACCGCTCTGTTTTGGTTCAGACAAAGAAGTGTGTGTGAGAGGTTTGGCAGAGATAGGTGGCAGAGTGAGAGACAGTAAAAGAGAAGACATGGAGAAAAGGACAAAATAAACAGTGTTTGTGTGTGTGTGCGTGTGTGCATTAGTGTAGTCTTTTTTAATCCAACACTTTGCCACACACATAATCCTGCTATAATTTAAATCACACTCCAGCACAAAACCACCGCAGTTTCAAAGAAAAGCAGCTTTTAAATGTTTGTGGATAGTGACGGCAGAAGGTAAAAGAAGTGGACGGAGAACAAAAGCAGAGGAGGGAACGAGTTCACATCAGTATTGAGACATTGGATCAGTTGTTGTAGAAGCCCGGCCAGGAAAGAGGGAAGGTTTTTTTGTGTGCCGGGACTAGACTGTAGACAATGGGGCGGATAGATAGAAGTGCTAGAGGGAGGAGGTGAGGGAAATAGAGGCAGGAGGGAAGACAAAGCTGGATGTAATGATGTAGCTTTCAATTACCCACCTATTTCACCCGACTGCCTCACAGGGCAACCGCTGCACAACACACACACACACACACACACACACACACACACACACACACACACACACACACACACACACACACTTCCCCTTTCCACTGCGCTGCGTCTCTAAAACAGCCCACAGGAAATGTTATTGCTCAAAGGTTGCTGTTTTAGCTCAGGAGACATAATGGCATCAGTTATGTGTCTTTTAAGCATCTCAGATTTCCCACCAGTCCTTAGGAGAAATAAAAACAGAAGCAAATGAGAAAATTCTTGACCTAGAGCTACAATAGAGCTGTATTGTTAGTACATGTCTACTAACTCTCATTAGGGTAATAGTAGACTGTCTGCTTGATATACATTAACTCTTTATAATGAGGGCCTCCTAACAAACATTCTACTGACTGTAAGTATCTTTGCAAGTACATGTCGACTTATTCTAAGTTCTAAGACAAGCACATAGGACACTTCAGATGTGATCCCAAAATTAATTCGCCTACAAGTTAATTGCAATGCAGCAGTGATTTCTGTAAATAAAATTCTCACCCTCTACCTGCGCACTTCTGCTCTCTCATATTTTCTTTGGCTGTTCTTCATTAATTCTGCCTTGTAGTGTGTGCACTTAGCTCACACTTAAGTTCCAATCTAACAGACGTAGTGACAGACTTTCCTTGCTGTAATGTACAACTAAGTAAAATTAAAAAAAAAAAAAATATGGAGGAGAAACACAAAAGCAGATATTTTAGTCCAATATTGTTTTGTTTGGTTTTTTTTTTATGTTTGTTTTTTTTTTTATATGGAAGAAAGAAATGAATTGATTTTTGCTGAATGATTTTTTGTTAACTATGCCTTTTTAAAGTGAAGCTAGAAATGAGCTAGAAAGGAACAGCAAAAAATGTTATAAATGTTTTCAAACTGCTTTCCAAAACACTTTTACTAATACGAGCCAGAAGCTGACGTGTAAGTCTCACATAAATTGAGCAATGTCTTTAAAATAGCAATGGGTAATGCGAAAGTATTCTAGTATTGAGTATTACACACAACACCTTTAAGCATTTTTATTTGCTTTATTATTTTTATTTTGTTTTATTTTATTCACTTTTATTTGGTTTCCTATGGGTGACAAAATTGTAGATTATGTGAACTAAAATATTTTCATATATTACATCAAATATGAACTATTTATGTAATTTCTGCTTTATTGTCAGGTGTGTGTCAGCATGTGCTTGTCTTTCATACACAGGAATTGTAGCGTTATTGCTCCATATACATTGCAAGATTAATGGAGTAAGTTTTACAAGAAAACGCAATTTCACTCTTTCAAAATTTAATGTTTAATTCAATTAGTTACTAGCTGTTTCTTCGTTAAATCCAGTAACAATTTCCGAATGAAAATAATTTCTACACCAGTTGATTTTCAGTGTACATGCAATGTAAAATGTATTCTTCAGCTTGACTTAAGTATAATCCAACTGGCTGTACAGGTCATTTCAACTCATTTAAAAAAATACAATAAAAAATAAATACAAATTCTAACTTGAAAATGAAATTGAAATTGGTTAAGTTATTTTTGATTGAGTTTTTGATGAAAAACATACAATATTTTAATGATTTATTGATCATTTAATTTTTTTTACAGTGTGAAACAAGCTAGTGTCCCAGCTTGTGTGTTTGTATGTGTGCTGTGTGAGAGAGAAAATGCTTTCTAGTGGATCTTTCCTCTGCCAGGTCCCGCTGTTTGCGAATGGGTCTGACATCAGATTAGAAGCCCTTTATGCAGTGATGCTGAATTAAGCATGGTGTGTATGCCAGCACCAATCTGCACATTTCTCCTAACATTCCATAAGAGTTTAATTAGTCATGCTGTGCGAGGGACTCGTTTACATATCACACACATACCCACACAAGCTGAGACGCATAGAGCGAACTGGATTAACACATGCACAGAGCGGTCTGTGCGAGTGATGTATCGCTGACTGAGTCGTGCACTCCTAAAGTAGCTGGCCGTGCGAACATCATTGTCTTCCTCCCTCACTTCCTGTGCTTCCATTCACATGCCAGTCAAATTGCAGTGCATGGCTCTCAACAGATGATTTGGCTCATATTTCTAATTTCCTGTAGCTTCTGAGACCCTGGCTATTCTGTTAAGTGCTTGGAGACCAAAGGCCCCTCTCATTACAAGTGAAATTGAGGAAGATTGCATCAACATCACAAGTACCGCATGTCTAATGTTAAGAAGGCAGTGCATGAAGCAGATATTTTCCTTTTGATGTAATATCTTATGAAAAGCTAATGAACCAGTCTGAGGTCCAGTGAGGATCCTCCAAGTTTGTGCATTATTATTATTCTACAATACCACTTTCAGTTATGTTATGTTTTGCTAAGGGCCAAACATATAGGCTTTTATTCAGGGATCCAGAAGTTTAGTGATTGTCAACAACATCATAAAAGGAATTGGGAAAAAAAAAAGACTCAAAAAGATAAAATGATTCTGGGTGCTTAATGGTTCCATTAATGATCATTTGAAGGAAAAAATGTTTGAAAACATTTGGGAGAAAAAAAGGAAAGAACATTCCAACTTATTTCAATCATTTAAAGCAATTACAAAAAGCCTGTTTACATCTTTGTATGTGACCCTGGAGCACAAAAACAGTCATAAGTACATGGGTATATTTGTAGCAATAACCAACAATAAATTGTAAAATTATCGATTTTTCTTTTATGGCAAAAATCATTAGGATATTAAGTAAAGATCATGAAGATTCCATGAAGATATTTTGTAAATTTCCTACTTTGAATATATCAAAACTTAACTTTTGATAAGTAATATGCATTGCTAAGGACTTCATTTGGACAACTTTAAACGGGATTTTCTCAATATTTCGATTTTCTTTGCATTCTCAGATTCCAGATTTTCAAATAGTTGTATCTCGGACAAACCATAACAATGGTAACAAACCATACATCAGTGGAAAGCTTATTTATTCAGCTTGAATTTATTCAGCTTCAATTTAAAAAAAAAGTACCCTTATGACTGGTTTTGTGGCCTAGGGTCACATATTTGAACAATTAATCACTAACTCCATTGATTTAAATCTCACAGTTAAGCCGTGAGCTGTATGTGTTTGATTCACTAAAAAGAACTGACTTAGTCATTGTTTCAGGAATTGGACTACACTGTTTGCGCCGTGTGTTTTTGATTCATTAAAAAATAACAGGGTCATTAGAGTCAGTTGTTTAGAAATTGGACAACATAGTTGGGCTGTATATTTTTGATTCATTAATAAGCCCCTGTTCGATACAGTCAGTCTTTAATGAACCAGACTACATCGGTTGCTCAGTATATATTTATTAAAAAGAACAGGCTCATACAGACGTTCATGAATCAAACTACACTGATTGTGCTGTATGTTCTTGATTCAATAAAAAGAACCTGCTTATTAGAGTCAGTCGTCAAAGAATAAGACTCAAATGTCTCATAAGAGTCATTTGTTTGGGAATTGGACTGCATTGATTGTGCATTCTCTTTTTGATTCAGAGGTGGTGTTGCAGAGCCATGGAATAAGTAAGTACTTAAGTACTTTAGTACCGTGTTCACTTTGCATTAGCAGAAGAATGTGCAACTGTTAACGGAACCATTCTGTTCTGTTAAATATCCTATTCATGACTATTGCTTCCCTGTGCAGTTCCCATGGCATTATATGGGGCTAAAGCTACCAGTCCAGTGAACTTGTCTACCCTCTGTATCAGTGTAAGGCACTGGGTCCCCCACCTCCCAGCCATATGGTCCAGTAGCGGCTGGGCGGAGGTGTCTGAATGGCATGCAGACTCTCTGCGACGATTCCTCGTTACAGAGGTAAAAATAGACAACAGACACCTCGTCGTGTCACCTCACTCTGACATCAGTGTGAGACAGATGGTGCAAATTAATGACGGTGAAACAGAAAGAACTGGAGATCGCAAAAAAATCACTCCTCCTGAAACAACAACCATGGCGAATAAACAAATTAAAGGAGTGGCAGAGATGTCCATTTGTAATTAGTGCTGGGACTGTGCTGCAAATCTGCTTTTGACAGAACCATGGTGAACTTGTTTATAATGCTCAAATATGCCACTATTTGAAGTTATAAGATCCTGCTTGGCTAGCAGTTGCTGGTCACCTTTTTTCTTTTCATTGACTTCTTTTATATTAGATAAAGTACTTTATAGTGTTATCTGGGTACAAAATGCACCAATGCCAGATGAAATGAGAACATTCACTGTCTATAAATATGTCTTACTGGCTACATAACAATTTGGGTTATTATTGCTTAATAATAACGCTTTTGCATCTAGAATAGCACATTTTGATTTTGTCATATTTTTGTTTTGGTGAATTAATGCCAGATATATATTTCACATATGTCACCAAAACTTGAGGGATCTACTGAGGGAAAAGAGTTGTAACTGATGTCTTCTTTAGTAGACAGTTTAAAAATCATTAGAAATATTTAGATTATCATTCTTAGAATTCTGTTTAAACCATGTAAAGTTGCAGTTCCTGGTACATTTTCCATCCAAATTTTAACACGGATTATGAGTGTTTATTTTGCACCATGTCTGTTACCCATTGTTGATTCGGTTAAGACTTGCTAGGGGGGTTTTCTATGTAAATTGGAGGGTCACGTGTGAGACTGGTGGCTTTCTGAGATAGAAGCAATGAGGCAGAGGAAAGATGAATGTAAATATAGCCCTGCTGGAAAGCTCCCTACTGAATGACCTCTGACAGCCGTTTGCGTTAAATAGCGTTGTAGTTCAGAGATTCAGGCTTTATTGCACAGGTGCTCAGGGAACAAGAGAGGCCTGAGAGGATCTAAAGCATTATTAAAGCTCAGAGAATGTGTGTATATGAAAGAGAGAGAGAGAAGTAGAGGGTTAAAGAGAGAGATCAGGAAGCTATGAAAAGAAAAGGTAACAATTACACAAGAAAGTTCCAGAATTTATATGAAGGACTAACCATAAAAGTTACGACATATACAGACCAGGGTCATCATGCACCTGTTTTATGAAGGGGCACCAGCAGCAGTCTAAGTGTGCTTGTATGTACTGTATTACACTTAATAGTTAGGTGTAATGAAATGTAATGTAATAATAGCTGATATATATTGATATAATCTTGACATGTAAGACTTGTTAGTTTAGTCATACAGTTTTCAGTAGTGTACAGTTGGACCTGGGTTCAAATCTAATCTAACCTAATATACAAATTATTTTGACAGCAAAGTGATCATGGATTTTCATAACAATAATTTAACAACAGCAGCTTAAACAGCATTAATACTGCATTATTAGTTGTCTACGCAGTTTTGTTCTAATATTAGCCTACACTGTTAAAAAAAAATTAAGAAAAAAAATGTCAATATATAATTTTCAGTTCCTAACTATGGAGAAAGCTATGACGACTTTTTGCTATGTTTATTTTCCCATAAATTAAAAGGTTATTCATAGTTTGCATAAAAATAAATAAATAAAGTATTAATAATTTCACCCCCCCAAAAAAAAAAAAATATTTTTTTAATCTTAAATTGCTGTATTATTATATGATTTACTTATATGTTGCTATTTTAATTAAACAGCTACAATAACATTTAATAATCGTAATAGTAATGATAGATACATGATTAGACTGACCAAATTCAGATGTGAATGAGAATTTTAGGCTGGTTAACATACCGTACAATAATCATGCAACTTAATATCCAGTTTTGTTTTGTTTTTTTGGATTCATAATCCTCTGTTCTAATTTACTTCTGATACAGAAATGAGAAGAGATAAAAGATAAAAGAAAGTAAGAAACAGGAACCGGAACCAGAAAAAAATGACTATTTTATGTTCTGTGTGATTAATCTCTGTGCACTCCAGAGCTATATTTGATAACTGTGCATGATGATGATAGATTATTGTGTGGGAAATTCACGTGTCTTATTTAAATGTAAAATTTAAATTGGTTAAATGACAGGCAGATTGCATAGTGGGAGGTTTGTATCCAGATTGTTGGGAAGGCTCAGTAGCTGAACTGTTGATTCTTGTTCACTCCTGTCTCCTGCCAAATAAGCATGACAAACAGTCTGTGGGTGAGTTTACACAAGAAACTTTCTGGTAAATCTGTTTTGTTTTAAGGTGCCACTGCATGTTCATTTTTATTCTGTTTCCTTTCATCTTCCTGGTAAAAGAAACATTCACATGTTGTATTTAACAACTATTCAGCTTCATTTTTGTAGAACATGACATTGTGTGCCTACATTATTATAAAGGCAATTTCACACATACCCTCGATTATACAGTTATCGTACATAGAAATGTATTTTAATACCACTTCCACATATGGAACCAGAAATTACATTCCTGCTATGATAACCAAGGTCCCATTTGCACAAAAGGATTGACCTCAATAATACACCGTGCTCTTTAATAAATGTAATTGCTCTGGCGCCCCATTGGCTTCATGTAGCTGCTAGCAGTTCCCTCCTCTCCATCTTGATATCGCACCTGCGCGACAACTTAGAGAGCATGAGTTTGCTGTCCATTCTTTCATTACGCTCTTGTTCCATTTCAAACCTTTAGGGTGGGGGGAGTTATTTTGGGGGGAGGGACACCAGATGGCCACCCCTCTCCAGAGGTCCGGTGGAGACCGGCTAAGTCATCCACTATGACAGACTGGCTCTTCCCCAGCTGAGGGGCCGTGTGCCAGCCTGAGCCCATATGGCCTTCCTGGCGCCGTAGCCAGGCTCTGGGTGGGCACACCGTGGGTGGCCTGAGCAGCACTCACCCACCCTGAGGCTCTGCCCACAGGCATGAGGCTGGTCATGGAGAAGATGAGGAGGTCGAGGTGTGGACTTTTGGGTTATCTGTGGTATCAATGAACAGCTATCGCTACCACAGTTGTTGACAGTTGTTGTTTTCTGTTACACCGTAAATAATAATCTGGCAAGTTTATGGCAAAAAAACTGGCAGCTGTGATTGCCAGAATTTTACTGTAAAAAAATATGATAGCGAAATTTTGGTTTTATGGGACTTAACGTAAATTAAATAACAAAATCTATAATTCATTTACTGAAGATCTAATGTTACTAATGTTAATCATCACAACAATAAAAGAAGTGTAGGATCCAGTTGCAAGCACTATATTAGAATGTAACAAAACACAAAACTGCTGCTGCGGCAGAGCAAGTACCGAGACTTGCTACTGCCAATACATCCACAACATTCTGCTTTGAGCATGTAAGAAAGACTGCTGCTGCACATATAACATATATGAATAACCCCCATAGCATACATGATCACCCCGTAGAAGATCTATACAGGTGGAGCTGGGGAAGGTGGAGGGTTTCTGAAGTGCACTGCAACTTCTACAGCAATGTCTATAGACGTTTGAATGTTGAGCAGCAGCTCATTGGCGGCTGATACAAGAGAGAACCAATCAGCTGTGCCATGGTATAATGATGTCATTTTCTACTAATAATCAGAAACACCTGGAAACAATGAACAATCAAACACATGGGAAAACTAGACTAAAGCCCGAGACACACTGTGCGATTTTCGGCTGTCCCAGTCGAAAGATTGGACATTTGAAACAATCGTGGTGATTTCTGTGATCATGGCTCCTAATCGGTGGTCCTATGTCATACAGTGAGAGAGGTTCAAAGACAGTCGTTGTCACAGTCTTGCGCACAAAGATAGATCTATACAGGTGGAGCTGGGGAAGGTGGAGGGTTTCTGAAGTGCACTGCAACTTCTACAGCAATCACTAGACAAGTTTGAATGTTGAGCAGCAGCTCATTGGCGGCTGATACAAGAGAGAACCAATCAGCTGTGCCATGGTATAATGATGTCATTTTGTCAGATTAAGTTTGACCCATCAGACTGCGCCATCTAGAGTTTCATGCTAGAACTTTGGATCTATACTGTACAGGTGCATCTCAAAAAATCAGAATATCATGAAAAAGTTTTTGTAACTTATTTCAAAAAGTGAAACTTTCATATATTCTAGATTCATTACATGTAAAGTAAAACATTTAATTTTTAATTTTGATGATTAGAGATTACAGCTAAAAAAAAAAGTCAAAAATCCAGTATCTCAAAATATTCAGTTTTATTAAATGACCATCCCTACAGTATAAATTCCGGGTATCTCTTGTTGTTTGAGACCACAATAATGGGGAAGACTGCTGACTTGGCAATGGTCCAGAAGACAATCATTGACACCCTCCACAAAGAGAGTAAGTCACAGAAGGTCATAACTGAAAGAAGTGGCTTTTCACAGAGTTTGCATAAAAATGCAAAGTTGCCTGGAAGGAAGAAATTGGGTAGGAAAAGGTGCACATGCAACAGGGATGACCGCAAGCTTGAGATTACTGCCAAGCAAAGCTGATTCAAACACTTGGGAGAGCTTCACAAGGAGTGGACTGAAGCTGGAGTCAGTAAATCAAGAGACACCATGCTCAGGCGTCTTCAGGAAAAGGGCTACCAAGACACTTCTGAAACAGAAACAACAGAAGCATCTTACCTGGGCTAAGGAGTAAAAGAACTGGACTGTTGCTCAGTGGTCCAAAGTCCTTTTTTCAGATACAAGTAAATTTTGCATTTCATTTGGAAATCAAGGTCTGGAGTCTGGAGGAGGACTGGAGAGGCACAGAATCCAAGTTGCATGATGTCCAGTGGGAAGTTTCCAAAATCTGTGATGATTTGGGGTGCTGTGATGTCTGCTGCTGTTGGTCCATGGTGTTTTATCAAGTCCAAAGTCAATGCAGCTGTCTATCAGGAGATTTTGTATGTTTTCATCTGCTGACAAGCTTTATGGAGATGCTGATTTCCTTTTCCAGCAGGACTTAGCAGCTGCCCACAGTGCCAAAACCACTTCCAAGTGGTTTACTGATCATGATATTACTGTGCTTGATTGGCCAGCCAACATGCCTGACCTGAACCCCATATGGAATCTATGGGATATTTTCAAGAGAAGGATGAGAAACAGTCGATCCAACAATAAAGACGAACTGAAGGCTCAGTCAGTAACTTCCATTGCCACTCCTCACTGATGCTGGAGTTTGTGCTAAAGGAGCCACAGCTCATGAAAATCAACAATCCAGTATCTCAAAATATTAGAATATTTCCTAAGTTCAATCAAAAACAGGATCTGCAAAACAGAAAAGTTCAAGCTCTACTCATAAAAAAAAAATAAAAATAAAAAAATAAACCCTTTTGAAATGTTTTACTTTACATGTAAACTTTTTGAAATGTTTGACCTTTAATGTTCTGCCAAACAAAAAAAACTTTTTCTTTTTTTTTTTTTGCACCCGTATTTTCATGGCTAGTTAATCATAACAAGACTAACTAAATGCGATTGGAAACACACTAATGACAGGAGAAAAATGGAACAGCAACCAGGCAAAATTGCTAATTAAAAATCTACATACAAAACAATACTGATAACCACTGTATTAATATGGGCAGTAAAAGAGACCCACAATGAATCTGACACAATCTGTGCTGGTAGTAGCTCAGAACGAGGAGACACGGAGTACATACACAAGGAGATTTTAATCAGATAATCCAACACAAGGGAACCAGGAAGACACACTTAGCTGATGACATGAACAAGTAGAACCAACAAATACAAGCTGAACAGACTGGGGCTTATAAGGACTGGATAAGGAGGGACAGACAGGTGCAGGGAATCTACTAATAATCAGAAACACCTGGAAACAATGAACAATCAAACACATGGGAAAACTAGACTAAAGCCCGAGACACACTGCACGATTTTCGGCTGTCCCAGTCGAAAGATTGGACATTGTGAAACAATCGTGGTGATTTCTGTGATCATGGCTCCTAATCGGTGGTCCTATGTCATACAGTGAGAGAGGTTCAAAGACAGTCGTTGTCACAGTCTTGCGCACAAAGATAGACTATGATAATTTTCTGGCAATGTCAGAAATTCAGCATGATCATCACACAGTGTGTTTGCAGTTACGACTCACATTTACTGACCAACCAGTAAAAATGCAACATGAAATCAACACAACATGGCGGTAAAACATAAAACTGCTTACCTCAAGCTCTTATTCCTTCCTCTTTTGCTGCTAATTTTCAGCACACATAAAAACTACAACTGTCAAAGAGTGATTCATAATGCTCTATTTGTTTACCACTAGTGCATGCTAATGATGTTTTATTCTTCTATAGAAACGTGCGTCGTAGCCTACGTGTCAATAGGTGTCATCATCGTACAGTCTACATGCATGTCGTATCCAAGTTTATTAGATCCATGTCGCATAGTGTGACCAGCGATGATCTTATAGGATTGCTGAATTCGTGCACTGTGTAGAAGGCTTAACAGAGCACATGGGGAGCAAAAACACAACACAGACAGTCCATGACCTGACAGAATCAAAATTTATCGCAAGTGTCTTTTCCACAAGCTGAGGTATACACTAGTCAACATTTGAAGAGGATCAAAACCTTTCATCAACGTTGTCCTCAAACCTAAAACTAAAATGCGTTCTTGTCTTAGGACAACTTTGAATTTTTTTGTTCCACTTCAAATGCTGACTACTGTATAATAATATATAGAAGGTGCACACAGTGTCGTACACACAAAACACTATCATGGTAACACACAAGAGTAAAATAATGCAGTAAACAACATATGATGTAAAGAAAAACCCAAATATAAGATAACAAAAAACTTAATTGTTTAAATAAAATACCATCAAATGTCTTACGCAGTGAACTGTGGGAATGTCAGTTTACAGTTTTTCACTGTAAATTATAAGATGACTGTTTGTTTTTACTTACAAAATCTGTACATTTAACAATAAGTTACTGTAAAATTACCTGTTACCTCAACTATTTCTGTTTTTCTCAGTATAAGGGAAAATTGCCTTCAATTAACAGGTTTTACTATTACATTTCTATAGTCTTTTCCCATTAACATTATGAAAAAGTGAGTGTAATGCTATAACTTTAGAGTACTGTATATGGTAAAAAGCATGCTGTTTCTGTTGTTTGATGGTAATTAAAAAAACAATTAGTGAAGGTTGACTAATAAAAATGGAATTTTTAAAGTAGAGCTGTGCTGGCGACAGCATAATAATGGTTGAATGACATTTAGCGCTAGTTTGAGTGTCTGTCAGACCTGATCGCACTGTTTATTTTGCCATGAAGATGAGTTCCAAAAACGGCTTGTGCACAGAAAGCTTGAAGTGTCATGTTGCTAGGAAACATTTGAGTGGGCTCTCTCTGTCAAAGAAACTTATGTGAATGATTCAGAAAAATTCTGTCTGGAGACAAAATGCAGATAGATGACACATGTCTGGTTGCGTGCACACCTTCTGGTGCAATGCCGGACCAAACGCTGTTATCCAGTCTGACCATAATACCCATTCCCTGTGGTGTTTTATAGCTCTATTTTTTTTTTTTGAGTAAAATTTTTTTTTAAGAAAATGTACCAAGTTTGATTTTGTGCCCAATATTTGAAAAGTGTAAAATGAATGTGAAAACCAAGAGAAATATGAATATAAACACATCCTTCCTCCATGGTGGTAAATAGTGTGTAATCTGGTTAACTCACTGTGTCCGATCCCTGAATGAGAGGTCTATTAGGCAGTCTGTCATTAGAGGGATTACATGTGCTATTATCATCCACAGTCTGGATACTCATACTGAACAGGCCGGATTGATTCAATCACACACATTAATAGAGTGGATAGTGCAAGGACTACAGAACATAATTTCAGACATTAATGGGTATGGATATAACGCTGATGCTCTTTGCTGTATTTATTAGTTACATGCTCACAATGATTGTTATGAAGCCCAGCATAAAGAGCAGAGATGTACACAAAGCAGAGAGTATGAGACACAAATGTGTTTGAGCATAAAGAACACTCACACGTAGCCCTAAATGTTATGACATTTGCCTTTCAGTGCTTTCCTGATCCAGATAACTGACCTTTCCCTTCTGCTTTCCCTGTCGATGAGCCAACAGAGGAGACTGCCATCCGAATGCATGGTCAAAGTGAGCCTCTGTTACACTTATTTGTTGATATCAATCTTAACACATCTCTCATGTTAAGTAACACCCACACTGCACTGATGTTAAAATAAACTGAGAGAAAAAAAGTGAAAACAATTAGTTTACAAAAGACTCCTTTTGAATAAATGAAAAAAAGAGGCATAGATTCATCTTGAATTAAATTTGTTTTAAAAAGGCAGCTGTTCTTGGCACTGTTTTGCAGCAAAATACAGTAAAATGGAATTTACTAAAGTTAGATGTTACTAAAGTAAGTTTCTGTCTATAAAAAAAAAGTATTTCAGTGACATATGTTTTATATCTTTTTTATATGTTATATACGTAATTTAATATTTTTATTTTAATATTTAATTTATTTCAATTCACTTATTGTTTGTGTTTGTTTGTTATTTCAATGCGCATATATATATTATATATATATATATATATAATTATATATACATACATACATATATATATATATATACACACACATATACATATATACACATATATATATAATTATATATATATATATATATATATATATATATATATATATATATATATATATATATATATATATATATATGATTTAGAAATAAAGATATGCTTCAATGGCATGCTTTTGCCCTATTTTTTTCATTTTGTGATATGAAATGGCATGCCAAATGAAAGGTCATTACAGACATTACACTTGTCCCATGGGCCCCAGGTCACTGTATATTGGAAGGGGACTTACAGTTAACCAGTTGACAGGTTTTTACTGAATGTTTACATTCTTTGTCATTTACAGTGTATGGTATAAACCTGCATTAGATTAGAAATCGGCATTAGAAATGTTCTATCCAATCACAGTGCAGTTATTCTGGTTGCATGTACAGCATTGTTTAAAAAAAGAAACATAAACAAAGGAAGGAAACTGTGTTTTTGTGAAACTCACTGTACTTGCTAATGTGTAACAAACAACAGTGTCAGGGGTGATGATGATAATGATGATGACAGCGGAGACCCCTGAGGGGATACATCACCATGCTCTGACTCAAGGCTCAGACAGAGCAGGTCAGGCCCTGCTGATCAGCACATCACAGCTAACCAGCCTCAGGTTCCAACTGCCAGTCTCTGCGATCAGGAATAGTCTGATTCCACTTCACTGCACTGCTTACACTAGCGTATATACCCTCATACTATTTATACTTCTGTGAAAACAGATACAGTATCAACAGTAACTCACATTCCATAATTATGTCAATCTCTCAGTGCTATCTTGTCAATCTCTCCACTTCTTTCACCTTGCTGTGGACTTCTGTTTTATACTGTGCGAATGATTTTATACAACCCCAATTCCAGAAAAGTTGGGATGTTTTGTGAAATGCTCCAAAATACAGTATGCCTCCATGTCAACAGTACCTTCCCACATATTCCAGTCACCAATGCTCTTTGCTCTGCTGCACCCCCACACCATGACAGACCTTTGCTTTTGCTTCTGTTGCTAATGAAAGTCTGGATTTTCCCTTTGGACTTTGGGACTGAGAACTTTAATCTGTTTTTCCCGGAAACAAATTGAAAGGTGGACTCATCTGAGTACAGCAGTCTTTTTGACTATCTGAGATGAGCTCTGGCCCAGAGAACCCGGCAGCATCACTGCATAGAATTGATATAAAGCTTTCTCCTAGAGTAACAGAGTTTCAAGTTGCATTTCTTAATGCAGCAGGAGACTGTGTTAAGTGACAGCAGTTTTCTGAAGTACTCCTGAGCCCATGTGGCTATATTTAACACTGCAGCATGACGGTTTCTTATGCAATGCCATCTGAGGGTTGAAAGGTCAAGCACATTCAACTGAGGTTTCCTGTGATTTCTCTGGATTCCCTGAATCTTTTCACAATATTACGTATGGTAGTTGGTGAAAGACCTAAATTCTTTGCAATTTTGCATTGTGAAATGTGATTTTTGATTTGTTCGACACTTCTCATGAAATTTAGCACAAAGTGATGAGCCATGATCCAGCTTTACTTGCAAACACTGAGATGCTCCTTTTATACCCAAACATGATACCCTGACCTATTACAATTTCACCTGCTTACTGTCAACTGTTTCAAAACAGTTTAACGTGGATATTCTATAAATAAATATATTGTGGTTTGATTCTTTAGGGTATTCTTGAAATGGCCTCAGTGGTCATGTAAAATAAAACCCTTTTTACCTCGTCAAAAACAGCTCTGTTCACAGCGACTCATTTAGGTGCATTTCTCTTTACATGCTATTAAGCTCTACATTTGTGCTCTGCCTTTGACCCACCCAAATTCACACACACAGCAGTGAACACACACCATAAACACACACCCGGAGCAGTGGGCAGCCATATTTCAGTAAAGTGGGCAGCCATATTTCAGCGGTGCCTGGGTAACAGTTGGAGGGTGGTATTGAAGGTGGAAGAGAGCACTGGTATTCACTCCAAAATCAAAATGGCTTGATAACTGAGACTGTTTAGGTTTTTGAGGGATTTAAGAAAAGGGGTGATTTTTTTTATCATTGTAGAGTGGTTATGTCCACACACTGCTAAGACACATTTAAATGCAAATGAAGATATTTTGCATCTAATGTCTCCTTTAAAATGAAAATATTATATTTAAATGTATTATTATTCCAAGTGATGTAGGATTTTGAAAGTCTGACAGTTATCAGTGTTGAGCACATACTGTAAGGTTAACCCTGCCTGTTTTACATGTTTGAAAATGATTAACAGTTGAAAACATTAGAAATTTAGAAAAGTAATCAAATGTAATCAGTGCCATTATTTTAATAAAGTAATTGAAGTTACACTACTTATTACATTTTAAGTAGGGTAACTTGTAATCTGTAACCTATTACATTTCCAAAGTAACCCTCCCAACACTGTGTATATATATATATATACACAGTGGGTACGGAAAGTATTCAGACTCCCTTAAATTTTTCACTGTTTGTTATAATGCAGCCATTTGCTAAAATCATTTAAGTTCTTTTTTTTTCCTCATTAATGTACACACAGCACCCCATATTGACAGAAAAACACAGAATTGTTGCACAATTATTAAAAAAGAAAAACTGAAATATCACATGGTCCTAAGTATTCAGACCCTTTGCTCAGTATTTAGTAGAAGCACCCTTTTGATCTAATACAGCCATGAGTCTCTTGGGAAAGATGCAACAAGTTTTCACACCTGGATTTGGGGATCCTCTGCCATTCCTCCTTGCAGATCCTCTCCAGTTCTGACAGGTTGGATGGTAAACGTTGGTGGACAGCCATTTTCAGGTCTCTCCAGAGATGCCCAATTGGGTTTAAGTCAGGGCTCTGGCTGGGCCATTCAAGAACAGTCACGGAGTTGTTGTGAAGCCACTCCTTCGTTATTTTAGCTGCGTGCTTAGGGTCATTGTCTTGTTGGAAGGTGAGCCTTCGGCCAGTCTGAGGTCCTGAGCATTTTGGAGAAGGTTTTCGTCCAGGATATCCCTGTACTTGGCCGCATTCATCTTTCCCTCGATTGCAACCAGTCGTCCTGTCCCTGCAGCTGAAAAACACCCCCCACAGCATAATGCTGCCACCACCATGCTTCACTGTTGGGACTGTATTGGACAGGTGATGAGAAGTGCCTGGTTTTCTCCACACATACCGCTTAGAATTAAGGCCAAAAAGTTATATCTTGGTCTCATCAGACCAGAGAATCTTATTTCTCTGTTTTTTAGCAAACTCCATGCGGGCTTTCATGTGTCTTGCACTGAGGAGAGGCTTCCGTCGGGCCACTCCGTCATAAAGCCCCGACTGGTGGAGGGCTGCAGTGATGGTTGACTTTCTACAACTTTCTCCCATCTCCCGACTGCATCTCTGGAGCTCAGCCTCAGTGATCTTTGGGTTCTTCTTTACCTCTCTCACCAAGGCTCTTCTCCCCTGATAGCTCAGTTTGGCCGGACAGCCAGCTCTAAGAAGAGTTCTGGTCGTCCCAAACATCTTCCATTTAAGGATTATGGAGGCCACTGTGCTCTTAGGAGCCTTAAATGCAGCAGATTTTTTTTGTAACCTTGGCCAGATCTGTGCCTTGCCACAATTCTGTCTCTGAGCTCTTCAGGCAGTTCCTTTGACCTCATGATTCTCATTTGCTCTGACGTGCACTGTGAGCTGTAAGGTCTTATATAGACAGGTGTGTGGCTTTCCTAATCAAGTCCAATCAGTATAATCAAACACAGCTGGACTCAAATGAAGGTGTAGAACCATCTCAAGGATGATCAGAAGAAATGGACAGCACCTGAGTTAAATATATGAGTGTCACAGCAAAGGGTCTGAATACTTAGGACCATGTGATATTTCAGTTTTTCTTTTTTAATAAATCTGCAAAAAAATGTCAACAATTCTGTGTTTTTCTGTCAACATGGGGTGCTGTGTGTACATTAATGAGGAAAAAAAAAATGAATCTGTGTTTTTCTGTCAATATGGGTTGATATAACAAAGAGTGAAAAATTTAAGGGGTCTGAATACTTTTTCCGTACCCATATGTATATATATATATATATATATATATATATGTTTATATATATATATATATATATATATATTAGTGCTGTCAAATGATTAATCGCGATTAATCGCATCCAAAATAAGTTTTTGTTTACATGATATATGTATGTGTGCTGTGTGATGTATGTATGTGTGATATATGCATGCATATATTTCAGAAAAATAGGTTATGTTTATATATTAAATATATTTATTTCTAATATAAATTATATGAATATAAATATAGACATGTAAATACACGTAAATAATTTCAAAATATATACTGTATGTGTGTGTATTTATATATACATTATAAATATACACAGAACACACACATATTATGCAAACAGAAACTTTTATTTTGTATGAGATTAATCCAGCGGTTCTCAATTCCAGTCCTCGCGCCCCCCTGCTCTGCACATTTTGTATGTTTCTCTTATGGCTTCAGACATTTGTTCTATTCGAACATACTGTAAGTGCCCTGCGAAGTGGACATCACAGGATATTCCACCGTGATTCCAGTTCAGAGCGAACGTATATGTTCCATTCAAAGTGCACTGAAGTGTGCGAGACGTGTATTTAAATTGTATTCATTTACTGAGGTATATGATGTCACACTTGTTCATGTGTGAAGACATTGCGCAGCGCAAATCCATGAATGAATGTTCCGAAGTGAGGTAAACTTCAACAGATTTCCCCTGCTCAGGGAGTAGGGAGCTATGAACACTGTGTAGGGACCATGTCAATGGGAACGCAGTTCATGCACGGAGCTCACTTCTAACGAGCTGATTATCTGAATCAAGTGTGTTAACAAAGAGAGACATACAAAATAGTCTATGCAGAGCTGGGGGGCGTGAAGACTGTAATTGAGAACTGCTGGATTAATCGCGATTAATAATTTGACAGCACTATTATGTATGTTCCAAATGAGGACATCCCTAAAGGGAGTTTATGTATATATAGTTCACTTCTGTGGACAAATTTATTCCCACAGTATGTCTAAGTGATAAGCTACTACTAAATATATTGTGGAAACTTAATTTTCTGTAAATCTGCTTTGCAACGATTTGTATCATGAAAAGCGTTATACAAATAAACATTAATTGAACTGAATTAAGTAAGCCCACCCACACTATAGAAGTGGTCTGCTGATGACACATATGACCAATTAGAGGTGGATGAGGTGATGATTATCTAAGCTGAAAGCTTGTTCACACATGGCAGGTGACCAGTCTGCCAGCAGGGAGATACAGACCAAGAAACTCATCAGGAGGCTTCACTTTTTCCTCTTTACTTTATTTCTTCTAACTTTTCTCTCTCATTCCCTCTGTCTCTTCCACCTCTCCCCATCCATGGCTGTTTCAGGTCAAACTCTATTCCCCCCCTCAGTCAGTAGGTTTTTCTCACTCTTTCTACACTATGAGGAAGTGTGTGACAGAGGAAGGCGGGAGCAGAGGTGCAGAGTAATATTCCTTTCATAAATCATGCAGTAAGAGATGTCAGAGGGGTAATTGTGCTTCTGTGAGTCCTCTTTAAAGAGGGGGATTTTATTACTGGGTTAACACACAGTGCTGCCCCTCCATTCTCCAGCATTACACACTCATCAGGGAATAATCAGAGTGGAAATGCTGCAGGAGTGACGATTAGTGTGTGAAGATGGCGAGTGCATTATAGGACACGCAGATGCTCACATCCACATCCACATGTGTTCATGTCAAGATTGTTTTCTTTAGAACGGTATTTTTTTTTTTTACAATACAAAATGGTATTTCTTAATAACTGTTTTTCATTGGAAAGCACATGATGATATAGTGTTTGGTTGGACCTTATTTCCTTTTTGGATACATTTGGTGAACTTTGAGTTATTAAACAGATATAAATACTGAGAACACAGAACTCAAAAATGCTGTAAATGAATAAACACACATTAGAATTTTTTATTTTTTTTGCCAAGAATCTATTCACCATTCTGATCCTCTGCATGAAGAGCCCAAACAGCTGATGAAAAACTTCACAAAAATCCACATTTCTGTCCATCATTAATGTCTTGTGTAGTGAAAAGCTGCATGATTGTAATAAACAATATCATTAATATACTGTATATATATACAGTATATATAAACAAATATGTTGGTATATTTTGATGTGACAGAACAACAGGGGATGGACATTTTCACTGCTATTTTGCCCAAAAACAACAGTTTAAAGTAAAAAAATTTTTTTCTTCCGAACATGCAGCTTTTTTCACAAGACGTTATTTGATTGACTGGAGACATCAATTGTGGGTTACTTGTGGATTACCATGATGTTTTTATTAGCTGTTTGGACTCTCATTCTGATCGCACCCATTCACAAGTGATATAATGCTAAATGCTTTCACCTCAGAGTCATTTTCTGCTCCTTGACACTGTGAGGTCACATAAATATTTAGTGTGGGTCTGCCCATGAGATGAGGCAGCCCAGACCACAGCTGATGTAAGTAGAAGTAACCTGCCATTAATTGAAGTAAACTATTGATTTTGGTTTGAACTGAAGACAGATTAGCTTACGTGTAAGCAACTGAAAGGCAAAATATAAATTCTGAAATAATACTGATTCGTACTGAGAAAATGGCGTTTATTTAAAAGACGTGATGCATATATTTAACTGTATTCTTGATTTTAAACAACTTCCATCTCAACTTGATTGACTTGTTGAAACAAAAGTTTTCCTGTAGTGCAGTTTAAGAGAAAGATATGAAAGAGAGGGAAGAAAGGAGGAAGGTGAGAGATCAGAAAATGGAGTGACAAGGTCTTTTAAAAGCGATGATGATAAATAGATACAGCCTCCGTCCGCAGCTGTAGGTCAAAGATACATTCTCCTTCTTTTATGTTGTTAGATACACAGAGAGAGACAGGGCAGGGGGCGATCTTGTTTCTGCTGAGATTTATAACCTTTTACAACCAGCAATGTTGTCACTGTCTGGCAGAGATAGTAAACCAAGCATAAATGATCTCTCAGATAACAAGAGTCATGTTAAAGGATGATTTTTTATTTTCCCTGTCATATTTAAACCAACTACAAGATTTCAATTTCTATTATTCCATTAGTCTTTCTCTAGTGATTCATTCTGAGCTCAAATAAATATATGACTAATGTACTTAGATTAATGCATTCTTATTCATCCCTCGTCATGTATGCCCTTGACATGTCTTCAAGTTGCTGTGTTGTGTATTTAGATTGCTTATTATGATGTGCAATCCAATGTTTTAGTTATCAGAGATTTACAAATAAATTATGTTTGATTAGAAGTTAATGGACCCTTTTGACATTCCAGGATTCTCAGAAGCAGAAGTCGCCATAGTTGGGAAAAATTCATGAAGAAAGAAATAAAGAAAAAAATTCATGATAGCATTTCTATCACTTTCCAAAAAAAGGTTATATAAAAAAAATCAAGAGCTTGATTACATTGGTTAAAGAGAGAAAGTTGTCAAATTTGCTGTCCCTCCCTCATCTTTTGTATTGGAAACACTCGCGCAGTTATCTAGTTTTATGTAGTTTATCGCCAAGGTATGAAAACACAAAATATAGTGTTATAAATGTACGTGATTCTTTTAAAAATAAAAAATATAAAAACTTTGCTAGGTTTACAATGTTAATAATTGTGTTAATAACAGTGTTAACCATGTTAATATCATTATCACAGTCTGTGAAAAGGATCCATTATTCAGGAATTCAATTTCTGCAGCACGACCAAAAAATATTATTGCTTGGATTGAGTAAATGATCCAGTGACTAATTCATAAAGACAGCACCTTGTTTTGGTCCTGAATTAATTCATTTTTGATTTACTTGTTTGAATTTATATTTCAATAACTTACTCAGCTATTTGTTTAATCCGCAGATAAATGTGTTTTTAATAAATCAGTTTAGTTAGTGATTCAATGACTCATTTTTTAAAATTCTAGCTGCTTTTAAAGTAGGTACTACATTTGAATAAGAACTTACTCAGTGACCATTTAAAAAAGTTAAGTTGTATATAAAATGAATGTGTGTGCAGTTTGAACATGATCTGGACATGCTACATTTATTACATGGTCACGTGACCTCTCAGCGTTACTTCACGGCCATCCTCTCCCTTTGCCTCATGGGATAGTAAAGTATCCCTTAGATCTGCAATTCTGAATTTAGTAAGTCATCTGGATACTTTTTGCCTACTGTTTTACGAATACTGCGAATTTGGATAAACTGCTATTTTTACATACTGTTTTTTGCCTACTACATAATAGGGAAGTATGCATATTTGGGTGTCAAAAGTCATGTATTAAATGAATCACTGTTTTAAATTAATCTCTTGACTGAATGTGTTAATGACTCACATAAAAATACGGTCACTTGTTGCCACCTACTGGCCACCATCACCACTCACACCTACTTTCTTTTAAATAGTTTTTTTTATAATTGTTACCCACAAGTATCAGGTGACATTCACAAAAAGACTAAAGAGTCATTGTTTAAATGGCAGGAAAATATCTCAAACGTCAGTGAATATTCTCCAAAAAAATCCAAATTTTTGCATTAGTATTTCTAGTATTCAGAAACACAGGTGAAAGAATCTGAAATAACGTAGAGTCCATGCATCTCTGCTCCCCAGTTAAAACAAAAAGACAGGCTAAGCATACTCATAAAATCGAAACCAGACTATAAGCATGGTCTCCAGGCTTGTTGGCCAGAACGTTTATGTTTGTGTTGAAGAGACAGTGATTTTTCAGTGATTATACACTAGGATCTGGCAGAGAACAGAGAGCAGCAGCAGCAGAGATGCAGTCTCCCCCCTCACGTGCAGTGGGCCACAAGGCCAGCTCAGCTCTGTAGATCAGCGGCTCACAGTGCACTGTCCTGGGAACTGCACTGCCAGCAGCTGTGGGGCTTACAACATCTAATCCAGACACTACACCAAGACACCAGCAAAGCAGATGGCTAGTTTCACTGATAAACTGATTCATTTTCACTGCTGGAGGCACTTTCCACAAATGGAGTCCAATTGCTTTCTCATTACTTTATTTAAAGCAGGAAATGCACAAAAGCCATGTTCTTCTGAGAGAAAACTATTAGATATGTTGTTATCTAACATAAAATTAATCTAGCATGAAATGTAGCTACCTACATATGGTGCCAGATTAGCTATCCCAGAGTGATAGCCTAATTTAGGCTAAATCTACATCCGTGTGTGTCTTTTAACTCTGTTACTCATACATATATATATAATTATAATATAATTATTATTTAGTACATTTTAATGAAAAACCTTTTTTAACAGAATTGTGTGCTGTAATACTGATAAAAAATCAGGAGCCTAAACTTTATATGGTCCTAACCTTTATATTCATATAGAAATCTCAGTTGACCAGACATTGATTCATTTATTATGAATTATTAAAATACTGGTGTCCGGGATGCCGTGAGCCCAAAGGCTGTTGTGTATACCATGAGTTCTTAAAAGCTTAGTTTAAATGTGTGAAATGAATAAACATAAATGTTCATTGCTGTTAAGGTACTATTCACAACTGAAACAGAGTGGGAGCTTGGACACAGAAACAATATTTAATACGGCACAACTTAACAAGCAGATATTCCTGAACTTTTGACACTGACCCTGACTGATTTTTTTTTATTTTTTTTATAAATTAGAAGACATTTTCTCTTCCCTTTAATCAACTAACCTCTTTGCATAGTAAGGATTACACTTGTTTGTTTTGAGGATAAAGCTGTAAGGGTAGATAGACTGTGTGAAAGTGTTACAGAAGCCCATGGGTAAGATGTGTGTGTGTGTTTGAGGTTAATTCTTGCAGGGTCCTGTAGGGCATTCCTTCATCAACATTTTGGGAGCCCTGCTGCAGACATGTATGTACTAATCTCTGATTTTTCTGTAGAGGCCTTTGAGAGGTAAAGCTGATATCTGAAACAATATGAGAGATTTTTGGTGCTTTTTTAGGTGTTTTGTACACATGAACTAACACTATACTGTATAGTACTGTATATTCCAATTTCACTATTGTATTGCATTGCACTTAGATGTATGCATGGCCTATACTGTGTGTGTGTGTACACTTTTCACAAATATGAAAGCTTTCTTTGCAAAATATGGGTGGGGGATTGTGGGGAGAAATTTCTCAGTGCAGGCCCCATTACTCTCAGCTCAGGTGATTTATGACACATCTCTGAGAGGAATGTAAATGAACTGCTGTGTGGGAGAGGAGAGCTGTCCTGCCTTCTCTGTGGACAAACACACACACATATACACTCACACACAAGAACAGGTAAGAGACAGATAAATTACACTGAATAAATACAGTAACAAACCCCAGAGTCCCCAGAGAGGCTGCTGTGAATTTAAATGTAACATGGGCTTGAACCATACCACATATAAAAGGAACTGATCTGAGGTCAGTAACAAACATGTATTAACTTCCATATAATATAAACAAAGCCTGCATTTATAAAGCAAAGGTTGGTCAGAGACATCCAAACTGAAGTAGGTTAGATTTTCCTTCAGTCAACGTCAACATGAGTGTCTGGACAGTTTTTTGAGAATACTAGTGTAATGTTTTATCCAACACTGGAGCATCCTGCTTTCTAGTTTTTGCTCTAAGGAAGGTTTTGGCAATTTCTCAAGCATTGTCTGTGTTTAAAGCTGAATAATATTAACTCAGCATTACCAAGAGTACTTCTTAGCATAAAATATAGTTCTGTGTGCACTTTTCTCAGATAATGAATAGACTGAGCAGCTGAGGCCTTTGTCTTATGTTTGCCTCCTCTGCCAAGTGCAAGATGACAACCCCCCCCCCCCTTCCCCCCTTTTTTGTAAAGTCAAAATTCTGTTTTTAATCTTTCAAAAAAAAAGCTTAGTGTGATAAAATTCAGAGCTGTCACTGTAAAAACTGACAGAAATGTGCTATATTCATTATGTTTTTATTAACATTTTGATGCACACTCTTAATATACAGTACTGGATCATCACCTAAAGTTAAAAAATATAAAAACTTTTGTTTTATGATATCTGCAGTGATTTTCATGTTCTTCTTCTTCTTTTGGACTTCAGATGATCCAATAAATTCTGCAATAGTTTCTGTGCATATATATGCATTTAGGCATATTGTGGATAATATGAAATATCACCAATTTCGTAGACAAAGTCTCTTCAACAGAAGTGTGAAATAATTATTAATACAATTTTAGAGTTTTTCAGATTAATAACTTAATGCAGCTTCAGCCTGGAGACCATGAAATACTCATCAGCATGACTCATAGCAGTTTTCTCTGTTTTTTTTTTTCATTGTCATTTATAGAATATGAAGGCAAAACTCAAGTCTGCTGTGCTTTTCTGTGTTTGACATGGTTTTGGCATCTTTCTATCTGCTATATAACATATTCCTGATTCACAGAAAGACTTACAGACTCACCCCACATATAATGTCTCTTGAATCAATGGCTTTCTGTCACAAACACCCCCATGCTTCATGCTATCCGTGCATGAGTCTGTACCTCACATGAGCCACCAAGAGGGTGTCTATGGCTTGATCGCTAATGTGAGAAAAAAATTGAAAGTTGTTAACAGAAAAAACACCCAAAGCTAGGCAATTAAATTAAAGAAAGTTAGCTATTGTTGAAAGCATGTGGATTTGCTGCCAGTATCTTGAATCAGCCAAAGAGATCAAGACTCAGCTACAAGGCTCCTGATAACAAGGATTTTTTCTTTTGCCTAATTGGCTTAGGTGAAATGTTTGGGAATTGGCTGTATTGTAAGACTCACAAAGTACAATTAGGCATTTGTTTGCTATAAGTAGAATCAATGTTATATAATATAATATAATATATAATATAATATAATATAATATAATATAATATAATATAATATAATATAATCTCTCTCTCTCTCTCTCTCTCTCTCTCACACACACACACACACACACACACACACACACACACACACACACACACACGCTTGTTTTTGTGAAAAGTGGGGACATTCCATAGGCGTAATGGTTTTTGTTTTTATACTGTACGAACTGTATATTCTATCGCCCTACACCAACCCTACACCTAACCCTACCCCTTACAGGAAACTTTGTGCATTTTTACTTTCTCAAAAAAACTAATACTGTATGGTTTATAAGCGTTTTGAAAAATGGGTACATGGGTTATGTCCTCATAAAAGTCACCCTCTCCTTGTAATACCTGTGTCATACCCATGTCATTATACAAAGTTGTGTCCTGATATGTCACAAAAACAAACACACACACACGCACACACACACACACACACACAGTCACAGAATAGTCCTCACTGTTAGTCCTCACTGTTAGAAGGCTAATAAATGAACAGTTTGTTGGCAGTAAAGTGGAGAAAGCCGCTCAGTTCCATTGTTGTGCTAAAATCTGACCACCAAAAGATAAACCTGACAACTGATAAATCTGGCATAGGTTGGGATTTCTAAATTATGCCCAGTTTTGTTAAAGGCTAGAATACACTATACTATTTTTTTAAATTGTCAATTTATTATTTATTGTCAATTACAACTGGCTAAATATGTGAGCTGGTTCATTTCAGTGAATCAAAAACATTGCACTTTCACCTAACATAATTCAGTATAGTTGCTGACTGCTAAATCTAAATGTAAATATGTATTTTATCAGTATTTCTATCATGACAACTGTCTGAAAAATTTAGCATGGTAATGGATATGACAATGTTAATGTATTTGGTCTTGGAGAAATAGATCTGCTATATGCTGCTGCTGCTGTTGGTTATAGCTGTTGTTGTAGATTATTGCTGCTGCTGCAAATCAAGTACTGGAACGTGCTACTGCCAATACATACGCCGATACAGTGCTGTGAGTATTTAAGATGCATACTGCTTTTGCACAAATAAAATACAAAATAACCCCAAGCAGATCTATACAGGTGGAGCTGGGGAGGGGGAGGGTTTCAGAGGAACTCTAAAAGCGTGCTGTGAGCTGCTCTAGTGAATGCTGACAATCCATTTATATGTAAAGTAGTAAGTTTGGCTGCATATGCAACGTGAACCAATCAGCTTGTGCTACGTAGTTTAACGCTGTGAATATCATCTATTTGCGATAATGACTTATCAGCCTACACGATCTACAGTTTCATGACAGAACTCGGCATGTAAATAATTAAGCATTTTACCCCATTTTAATATGTTTAGTAGACCTATTTGGTGTTTAAAATATAGGAACAGACAAGTATTAGCTGCTGACACTAAAAAGAATAAAAAGTCTTTAAAATTCTGTTTATTATGCGGTGTATTATTGTTTTCAGTTTATCCATCCATCTATTCATTCTCCAAACCATTTATCCTCTGTAGGGACACAGAGATGCTGGAGCCTTGTTTTCAGTTGATTTATTATTGAAATTATCTAATCATTCAGCAATGGAATTGCATTTATTTCTTACCACCAAATATTTCTTTATTCCTTAAAACTACTAAAACCAGAACCGTAATAATGAAATTCTTCACGATTCCCATCCATATTTATGAGTCAACCCCATTCTCTCTGCATGTCATCATACAGTAGTTACAGCAGTCATTATAATACACTCAAACATTTATTCAGCTCTGCTCCAGTTGACCAAAGGACGTCCCTAAACTGAATATGGAGCATGTTAATAATCTCATCTCGTTACCGATTGGTTGCTATAGGAGGAAAAAGTCAGCCTCCTCTGACCCTCCCAGAAATATCCACAGCTGTCCAATTCACTCCCACTGGATGTCTCTCTCCTCATGATTAAAAGAAAATAGCTGTTCAGTTCTCATTAATATGTAAACAGACAGAGCAATTCCCAGGAGTGAAACGGTAAGAGCGAAAAAGAGAAGGCGATGCCAGGGCGAAGTAAGTCTGTGTGTTCATAGTGCTGAAAAGGGCAGTCCCCAAAATGCCTGCATATGAGATGCAGCACAGAGCTTCACTTTGTATGACACATGGCTGAAACTTCATGGCAGGGGAGCTGCTTCTTAGAAGACTTCAAGAGGATGTATACATGTGTAGAGGGGAGAATGCTCTCAGGCAAATTCAGACTCGCGGCGCTTGCTGCCTTATCAAGCTGTGATTTCTTCTCTTACCTTCAATGGTTGCATGATTTGTTTTCTTTCTTTCTTTCTTTCTTTCTTTCTTTCTTTCTTTCTTTCTTTCTTTCTTTCTTTCTTTCTTTCTTCATAAGCATTATTAATCTGTCTTGTGTGTACGTGTCTATGCATTTGAATAAAAGTGTATTTTAGCTCGCTCTGGGTATCTGCGCATCTCTGCTGTCGAGAGCTTTTCCCTTGTCTCTATCCTGAGGGCCAGAACAAATACACAACTAATATTGCAGCATAATATAATGCCTGTTTTCTCCTGTGTGTGGTCATTTGTGAAACAGTCTTGGAAATGCTATTATGCAACTCCGCAAACATTTCACTACTGACATCACCACAAGGCATTGTAGCTATCATTTGAATACATACATATTAATGCATGCACGGTTATCAGAGGCCATAGTAGTGCAGAAATACCTGTTTCAAAGGATCTGGGCATGCTGAGCAGCACACTAAATATGTCTGCTAGCCTGCTTGTAGATGGTTTTTGTAGAAAATAACTCAAAGATTCCCATCTCTGAAGCTCAAATATAGACGTTACTGATAGAAAGGCTGCCATTTAGTGTAATGGCTTAATAGTGTTGGTTATAGTAGTGTCAGGGTTGTGCTGTATCCATTATATATGTTAAATGAAACCAGTTGGATGCTAATGTGTTCTTCTGGCATTTAGAAAAAAACTGTTATGACAATGGTGTCAGTCTTGCTTTACTTGTTTTGGCCATTTTCTGTCATTTTGGGTAAAAGTGTTTGCTAAATGAACAGGGGATGTTGTTTTTAAAAACAGTGCATTAAAATATTGAATTCCTCATAGGAATAATTATGCTAAATAAAGTTGCTCTACATCATCACTGTCTCTGGGAAGTATCTTAAGTGTCTCTTTTCCTCAATTTATTTTTTACGACAAGTTTCACTTTTCAAGAGTGGAATCATCTTGATGGTTTGCAGGCATTATTTATACTTATTAATGTTGTTTCATGTGTGAGACAATGCAAAAAATGTGAGCAGTCCAACATATGTCTAGCACGTTTACATAGTGGAAAATTTTGAACATTAAAAAAAAGTCCAAGTGCTGACTGTAGATCAGAGTTCTTGAACTGGAACTAACTGTAGTGTAAATAAAAACAATTTGACAAAAGCAATTTACCAAGCCAGGTTTTCACCTAAAACAAATGCATACATTACTTGCTGTAAATGAGTAAAATGAATGTAGAAAGCATGTTCAAATCATACTTTTTCATTTGTGACCATTACTACAATAAAACTCATTGCGGTAACCTAGAAACGACTTTATATTATGTCTAGAGCTGAAGTGTGAAAACAGAAATACAGGCAGTGGGAAAGCACAAGGCAAGCTTGCTCACGCGCCACAGACACTGTATATGTGAAACAGACCTTAAGCTTAATTTTATTTCACATCTGAAGGAATGATGGAGCGTGTGGCAAGACAGAGGGGAGTTTAGGTCAACTGGATCCTGTCTGAATGTGTGGCTGATTTCACTTTAAGAACGCCTACCCATCTCTCCCTGTTCTCCCTCTGGGTCTGTGCGCCTCTCTTCCCTCCCCGGAGAGATGGGATTCTTCTAGAGTATCCCCTCCGTGGGGGCCAGGCCAAGCATAGTGCACCCCAGCTGGGATCCTGCCTGAAGTCTGACAGCCTCTGTTTCCCCACGCCTGGATGACAGGAACCGTCCTGCAATTCCTCCCCAGGGTCAGATAAAAGGAGGGAGGAATAGAAAAACATACTCAGGAAAGTTTTCATTTATTAATTTATTTCTTTAAAGATATATTTTGACAGCTGTCTCCACATTGCAGAGGGGTGGAGTGTCTGACATGAAAAGAAGTGGGCAATAGAGAAAACTGTTCTCATATCTCTGAACTTTAGAGATTGACTATTCAAAGAAGGTATATTCAATTGTGTCCCTTTCAGTGAATAAAGATCCTCAATGGCTTTTTTCTCTCTCTCCGTGAATCGGTTGACATTGACTGTAATAAGTAACGGAGGAATTTCGAGTCTTTAACTTCCATGTCCTCCTCCAGGTCTGTTCAACAAGAGACCTGTCAAATATGTTATTTCATAAAGTGCTGTAGTCATATATTTGCCATTTTGGGCACGTTGCAATATTGCATTTGCTATATATGACATAAATGTAATATTGCAAATCATACTGGCACATACAGTGAAGAGGGAAAAAAATTGTTGAAAAACAGATCATGTCTTCCCAGAATATTAACAGTACTTTATTTGTTAAGATTATGGACATTTCCTTCAACTCTAAAACACAACACAATGCAAAGGACAATTCAAAATGCAGCGAAACACCTGTTAAAGCAATATGGAAAATTCCTTTAATATGTACAGTATATTAACATATATTAATATTGGGGTCTACTATTTTTTTCTTTTTTAACTTTGTGTGTGTGTTTTAAAGAGTAATTAAAGTGCATTTTTAAAAATTGTGTGTGTGTGTGTGTGTATATATATATATGTTTGTGTGTGTGTGTGTGTGTGTGTGCATCTTACTCTCTCTCTATATGTGTGTGTATGTGTGTGTATATGCATATATCTTATAATAATTCCATATTTTATATTTCGCAATTTAATAAATGTATACATTGAAAAAAATGTATTCGGTCTGTTACATCTTGACACACATTTTCACTATTTCATTATTTTATTATTTTCCTTGACTATGCCATTTTAAAATGTCCATTTTAAATGGACCAAAATGACACAGAACTGTGATTAACACAGAGTCTAGGGAAAGTGGCCATAATCATGACTAGCAGCACTGTCACTATCCACCACTACCCTCTAGGCAAGTTTAACCAGAGGGATGTCAGAGGAACCCAGTGACAGCTCCACATTCCCTTGCTGGCAGGACTGTGGAGTGCAGGGTGGGGGATGGCTTTGCAGAGAAGGAGAGAAAAATTGATGGACAAAGGGATGGCAATGTCAATTTTATTTATCCATTCTTTTGGCTCATGCCAGTGACTCATTAGTGCACATGGAGACTCTGTTGTCTGTGGCCTTGGTGTTTCTTCAACAAAGGAAAAAAAAATGATAAAAGCAGCATGCAACCTTTGAATAAACCTTTTAGATGAAACCAATACGAGTATATGGACACCGCCCAGCCTTTGAAAGTAAGTGTGTGAGAAACATAATTGGTGTCATCCTGATGTGAAAAACAGAACCTTGACCTCCTCAGATGAGGTCCAGATTTTACAATCAATGTGGCTTTTAAAGGATGCATAGTTGTAATGAATAAATAAAATTATTTGCCAGTAGCAGTGTATATTGCATGTACAGTATAGGGTATCTGTTGAGGACAGTTGAGGATAAAGAAAGAAAAATTAGAAAATGGAAGGTGAAAAACATACAGTTGGACAGACATTGATATAGAGCTCAGGGCAAAAGAATCACATGCTATGCAGAGCAGCATGTGTCAAACATGCAGTTATTTTTGAGACTTCAAGGGATATTTTACTCAGAATTGAGTCAATATGGTGTTCCTAACTTATGTGGCTTTCTTTCTAAAGATGACGTTTTTGAGTAATATTCTGGTGACTCTTTTCAATAGAATGAAAATTAAACAGACAGTCAAGCTTCAAAAATGTTGCAAATGTACCATAAAATGCATCACAAATGTGATCTATTTAACTTAGACACTATTTTCTGACTTAAGTGGGCTGTTAGTGATCTCTGAGTCAGTTAATTGAACTTGAGAATCAATTTGAAGATGATTCATTTAGATCATTTTTGTGAATCGGACTAACTGATTAAATGAAAAAATGTAACCCAAAATAATTCAATGATAAATTGGACATCACTCTTATAAATTCTCAAGCCATCGTATGGCTTCAAGGGGTGTTGCGATATACTGGTATTTACGATAACCGTGATATTCAAATAATGAAATATCGTGTTAATTTAGAGTGTGACGATTGGCGATAACCACAATTAACAGTACACTTCTGATAACCAGACACACAAATACTCCAGTGCCAGTACCTGGCTGACTCCTGTTAAACAAGAAGAAGACGCAGCACGCGCAGTGCTACTCCGAGAAGAACTGTGTTTAAACAGTAAGTTGCCATTATTTTACTAGTTGTGGAATGGGAAATGATACATTAACCTGTTAACAGTGGTTTCCTGTGTTCATATATTTAAATAAAGGGGTGATTCTTAAAATATAAAAAAAAATACTGCATTTTCTTTACTCATCTAACTTTTGTATTTGTATTTTCAATCAAGTCATGGCCAGTACATAGCACTGGATTGGTCCAATCTATTACATGATTAAAACATCTAGAAAAAATGAGTGACCACATTTCTCCATTAAACTCTGTAAAATATATAAATATTATACCAAAACAAACAAATTTTGAAAGGGTATATGCTCACTGTAGGGACAATATTGTTATCTCATAACCACACTGTGTTTTGCTCTGTGCGAGTGTCTGTGGATAGAGCAGAAGAGAATGAATAGTTAGAGTGGATGCATTACCCACACTGGGCCTTCCCAGAGTGCAGGAGGTGAGGCAAGCCTGTCTTCCCCATCACTTTTATCAATCTGTCTATCCATTTTAAAGCGCAAAGGGAGCACAGAGGCAGTGCAGGTGCTAATGTCTTACATTTAGCTTTCTATTTTAAAAAGTGTGCCCTCCAAATAGAGTGTCTTTCAATCTGAAAAAATCTTTCAGCTTGCGCAAAATTGTCTCGCTTTGACAGGCTGAAAGTGTTTGTGCTTATACACGGCTGCAACATATTCTGCCTGGGTCAAGGAAGTCGTTCTTATTCAGTCTTTCTTTCATTTAGAGTTGCCTTTACACAAACACCCAATTATGTGCATATACACAAATGCTCAAACTGTCTCAGATACTGCATAGACACCCCCTCAATGACCACATCCCTCTTGATGCTTGCAGTTCTCTGTGGAAAGTTATTATTGTAAAATCCCTACCAATTTCAAGTGTATTTGTGACTAAATTTAATTTGAATTTATTCATAAAATGAAAGCATTTTAAATTAAGAGGTTTTAATTTGCATTCTCCATTGTGCTGTTCAGAGAGCCTGGTTTTGTCTTACTGATCTTAACTGATGTTTAGTTTGTGCATCTTAACTTCTGTTGTGTTTATTTTATTATGTAAATGCTTGTCTAATAAGCACAACATTTAGCACAAGCAGTCAATGTGAGTTGTGACTTCAGATCAACTCTGACAAAAGCCAAACTGTGCCTGAGTCTCTCTCTGGCTATTCTCTGTACCTCAGCACTGCTCTGCTCTGAAAGGAGCTCTTTGATAAGGCAGCAGTCAGGAAGGATGCAATGAAGCAGTCAAAGACATTAGGACTGTGTGTATATAATGTTAATTCTGCTTTCTTGTCATACACAATTATTTTTTAAGAGACTAAAAAGTTCCATGAGCACTAAAAGTGAGCACATTTGTTCTTCTTGAGGTCTGTATTTTTTCTCATTTATTTATTTATTTGTTAGTTTTTTAACCATTAGCGCTTTTAAGAGTTTCCAATCTTTTTTGTCTTGTGCACTTTATTTGGTTGCCATGACAAACATGAATGCAAGAGAATCCATTTGAGACCTTTTCTAGTGCGGATGGTTAGTGCGTAATCTTCAGTAGGTGGGGATATGAGTCCTCTTGCTCTCTCTCTCTCGCAGCGCTGGGCTGCCAACGGCACACAGATCAAAGGCTACATAAACATGCATCACTTGTGTCCTATGCATCACTCCATTACTTCTTTACTTTACTTTTGCACTCATCACAAGTGTCTTGCTCTAAAAGTCTTGGTCAAATCAATCAAATTATTAGGAGCAGTTCACTTTAGATTTAGCATCACTAGGTTTATTTGCTTATTTTTATATAAATATTACATACACTTCCTTTCAAAAGTTTGTTTTTTCAAAATATTAAGTTGTTCACAACATCGATAATAATAAGAAATGTTTCTTAAGCAGGAAATCATCATATCAGATTGATTTCTGAAGGATCATGAAACACTGAAGACTGAAGTAATGACTGCTGAAAATTCAGCTAATTAAATATTAAAGTGCCCCTGTTATGGGTTATGAAAGGTTCATATTTTGGTTTTGGGAGTCCCCAACAACAGGTTGACATGCATGCAAAACAACAGGTTGACATGCATGACATGCAGGTCAAAAAACAATTTCATTGTCTTATTATTTGCATTTATTTTTACCTTACTTCCTCAGCGACTCCCAAACGATTCACTCAACGATTCATTTTTCCAAACCCCTCCTTTGATTGTCTAGTCTAGTCATCGTTCAAGCTGTATTTCATCTTTAATGTATGTTGTTTTTAAACAAAGCAGCTGATATTTGCCATAGCGTCAGCAAGAAGCTAGTGGACTACCGAGTCGCTTAAACTCCTATTGGCTTTCACTTATGGTCAGTATAAGTTATTTGATTTCAGACCAATGCAAAAAGACCAAGTGAGCGGGCAATATGCTAATGTATCATGTTGACGTCAACACTAAATCGGCTTTGGATTCATTTTAAAAATGACTTGTTTCAATGATTCAGAGATGACTCTTTCTTTTGAAAGACAATAACTTTATACACTGTACACTTTCCGATTTAACACTTGGCAGGATGTTTTCATTCACTTAGAGCTGTTACACACTGCATGAAAGGTCATTTTCAAAAATCCATAGTAGGGGCACTTTAAAGTGTATTAAAATAGAAAACTTTTTTTAACTGTGAAAATATTTCACAATATTACTCTTTTACTGTATTTTTAATTAAAGAAATCCAGCATTGGTTAGCATAAGAGATTATTTTCATAAACATTACCAAATCTTACAGACCCCAAACTTTCAAACTATATTTGCTTTTGTTTTCTGGATAGAAAATTAATAGATATGAAGCATACACCTTTCATTAAGAAAGCCAAGTTGAAAAGTAATGATTGTTTTCAAAAAGGTTTCCTAAACACTTTCATTGGCTGGAAAAACAAAAAGGTCTTACAGGTTTGGAACAACATGATGGTGAATAATTAATGACAGAATTTTCATTTTTGGGTGAACTATTCCTTTAATCTGTGTGTCATTCATTTGTTTTTAATATAAATTAAAAAAGTTTTTTTTTTTTTTTTTTTATTGAAAAAAAAACAAGAAAATTTCCTTTTTGCACTCAAATCAAAAAACTGAAAAAAAGAAGGACAAGAAGCACTCAAAAAGTTTTTTTACTTTTGGTTTTATATAAAAAAACAACAACATAGTTTTTCTATTAGGCTGGTTTAGAAGAAAGTATTTTTATATCAATAAATTTCTCCTTTAAAGAAATGCAGCATTCAGGGTTAAAACAGGGTTTTCATAAATTCAGTTACCGGAGGAATGTGAACATACAGGAATGCGTGTCCAATGAATTAGTGGAAAAGGTCATTAGATCACTGTGTGAACCAGCAGTATGAACGCTTTCAGTCCCCTAACAAAAAATGTCACCATGCCTTCCTCTTTTCAATCACACTTCCTTTACTGAACCCATCGATGGCAATGAAAACATCATCAGGTCATATATTACCCCAGTGCTTAGACCAGTGAGCACACGGGATCATCACTGTCTCCCTTTCTTGCCTTTCAGTTGCTCTCTCAATCTATTGTCATTGCTCCTTTATTTCTTGCCTTCCCTCACTGTTTACTCTCATAGCCTAAAGAGTCTTTTTCTCTTTTTTTGGCCAAATAGTGAAGTAGTCAGCGTTACCTACACAGATTTTACTTTTGAATTTGTCGCTTCTACACACTTTGAAACCTTAACAAAACCTTATCCTCAGTCACATCACACTCCTGCTGTAATTTAAGATCATACTGTATGACATGTCCAGAATCCTGCAGCTCTTCTCCCAGCGACCAGCGCTTTGGGTAGAAATGTCAGCTGTCTAGTATGAGCCATACAGATGGATTTTTTTCCACACAGGACCCTTAATTCAATCAAAGGATCAGATCAATAGACACCGTGCTCAAAAACGCAACAGGCCAATAACAAACCATTTCTGAGCAGGAGGAGGGGGAGGCAACTTTATTGGCAGCCAGGGAAAAAGTAAGCGAAATACAATAAGACCCTATATGACACACCCTCAAAGTCAAAGAAACGCACAGAGAGGAATAGCAGTGAATTTGCTCCTTAAATTTTTATCATAATACTCTCTAAAATAAATTTGTATGACCTTAGTTGAATAACAGCATGCTTATGTGTTTGTATTTTCACTCGTGATTGACTATATATAGAGGGGTCATATAATTTAATAATAACAAAAAAATTATTTTTGTGTTTTTATTAAAGCGATCACATAATTTAGTATTATTTATTTATTTATTTTATTAATTTCCAAAAATATAAATTTCTTTTTTGCTCATTGGTGACTAATTTATATGAATTTGTTATTTGTGAAATCTTATTTGTACATTTTCGTATGATCTGCTTATGCCCCAGTGGTGGTTATGTGTTTAGGGGCGGGGTTAGGGGTGGACCTTAATGCTTACTTTTTTTCTAAAAATTGTATGTTTTTGTGCAATTCACATCACCACCTTGACATTTTCCTGTAAGATCTGTTTGGCTTTTTCCATTTTATGAAACTTTTATTTCCAAATTTAGACACCACTTTACAGTACATTACTATAACTGGGTGAACTAAGTGTCTGAATACTGGATAGGTATTGTTAATGTTTAAATGGTGTGTTTATTGAAATGCATTTGTTTGAGCTAAGTGATCTTTTTGGTTTGGAGAGGAGTTTTTCACTTCTGAAAATTGCAATGTTTTCAATGTTTCTTCATCTAAAAATAAATATATACACTCTTAATAAAAATAAAGGTCCCCCCCCCCCACACACACACATACACACACGCACGCACACACCCAGCAAGCAATACTTAATATGATCCAACAGTTCCTAAAATAATTTTTTTTCTTATTATAAAGAGCATTTTACTAATAACCTTTCTAACACTATAAAGAACCTTTTGCACAATGGAAATTTTCCATTGATTTGAAGTTATGCCAGCAAAGAAACTTTATTTTAAGAATGTATATTAAAATATGGATTTTTCATGATATGAATCCCTGTGAAAGAATACTTTTTAATATAGTCTGTCAGACATCAAATCTTAATGTTTGCCGTGAGATTTTTTTTTTTATGAGATTTTATCTTTACTGTATTCTTTGTACCCTTTTACATTTCCCTGTGTCGTCCCCTCCTCTCCTCTTGGTTACCTTTCTTTCTTTCCCCTGGCTGTATCGCTGTGACACAGAGAGGAAGAGAGGGTGGGTGTGTGTGTTGGGGTGGGTGGGGGGGTTACTCAGTATAAAACCCTCAGACTGAGAAAACGCCTCTGCAAACATACCCTGTCTCTCCTCTATATCTGCTTCTCTCTTTCTCTCTCTCACGCTGTCCTTCACTCCCATGCGCACACTCGCTCACTTCATCCTCTCTTCCTCTTTGCTGCCTCTGCCATCCCTCATTCTCTTCATTACTGAGTGCAACTCTGTCCACCAGACAATGGGATCGACTTTTGGGGAGAGTGTGTGAGCGCGTTCGCATGCATGCGCGTGCGTGTGTGAGAGTGCGTATGCATGTGAGTGAGACTGAGCGGATGTGGGATCTGTGTGAAAGAGCTTTCCTGCCAGCCCACCGGATCCAGTGAGCCAGCTTAGCAAGCCAGGCGTGCACGGAGCTGGGCAAGTGTGTGAGAGCGTGTACATGTGGGTCTCTTTCACCCTCACACGCTGCTCCACACGCTTGGGATCCTAGGGCTTGGCGCCTTTCCCCCGGGACCCCCCTGCACCCCTCTGTCTGTCTCTCTCTCT
This sequence comes from Cyprinus carpio, assembly GCF_018340385.1. Classification (NCBI taxonomy): domain Eukaryota; kingdom Metazoa; phylum Chordata; class Actinopteri; order Cypriniformes; family Cyprinidae; genus Cyprinus; species Cyprinus carpio. The sequence goes on along the minus strand of NC_056599.1, from coordinate 22,829,631 downwards.
GCGGTCTCCTCTTCTCCAGCAGTCACCATTTCGGCTCCCGGCAGACCCACGCTGGCTGCCCAGCCACTCCCGCGCCTCAGCCTGGGCAGGAAGACCCTGGTGGCGGCCGCCGTAGGGGTCATGCTGGTGCTGGTGCTGGTGGTGCTCATCCCCGTGCTGGTCAGCTCCGTGAGCAATGACAACAGCCACTATGAGATGCTGGGCACCTGTCGAATGGTGTGCGACCCGTACCAGAACAAGGGCACCAGCACGGGCATTGCCAGCACTGGCTCTTCTGTGCAGGCCGAGGCCGAGGCTCTGGCCGACCACAGCAACATGCCTCCACCCTCCACGCTCCTCCAGGGGCCACAGGGGAAGCCGGGCCGACCAGGCAAACCCGGACCTCCGGGGCCACCAGGGGAGCCAGGGCCCCCGGGTCCGATGGGGCCCCCGGGGGACCGGGGGGACAGGGGCCGAAGCGGGGTTCTGAGTCTGGGCAATGATGGAGCTATCAGCACGGTTACATACAACACTCACCCACGGGTGGCTTTCTACGCGGGACTGAAGAACCCACACGAGGGCTATGAGATCCTCAAGTTTGACGACGTGGTCACCAACCTCGGCAACAACTATGATGGCACTTCGGGCAAGTTCATCTGCAGCGTGCCGGGCACATATTTCTTCATCTACCACGTCCTAATGAGAGGAGGTGATGGAACCAGCATGTGGGCTGACCTGTGCAAGAACGGACAGGTGAGTACCAAATCGTTCCACTTTGCATAAAAGTAATTAGTGAACTTTTTTTTTTTTGATGTTGAAAGCTATTACATTACACATTATGTATTATGCATGTATATATAGGCATATAAATATAAGTAAATATTTAATTTTAATGTTACTGTTTTCATTATTTTCATTTTTATATATGTATATTTTCCCTGATCTTTTTGAAGTGTTTCTAAAATCGTTTTGCATATCTATGAAGCACATTTCTTCATCTCGTGTTATGTGCTTGTGGTTTGCGCCGGTATTCACAGAGCGGATCTAAAATTAATTAAGCTGTTAATAATGACCCCGCAGAGGACAAACGAGACTCTCGTTTCGTTCTTTCCTCTGCTTTTTTTGTTTGGTGTGAAACTGGTGGGAGACGCAGTAACATCTGCTGTGAGCTTCTCGTCCCCCCAGAGCACGCGGGTGAAGTTCGCACAGCTGCGGCGCCACAAACCCGGCGAGAAGACAAGCGCTGAATGCGCTTAATGCCTGGTGACTTTGTGCGCGTGTCCCCGTTAACAGAGGACTCTCTCTCTTTTATGGAATTGTCTTTGCATGGGACACTTAAAAGTTTGCCGGTCCAAACTTTTTTATGACGTGTCCGATATGTTTTAAAGCGCACGAAACATTTATTTATTTATGCATTTTAGGAGCATATATTTTATGTTTATGGATCTATAAATAATATAGGTAAACGTTACATTTTTGGTTTTGTTGTCTAGTTTATTAGGACTATTATCATTACAGATATCAAAGGGAGAAAATACAACACAGGTTGCTACTCCATCTGTTTACTCTAAGTCATACTCATGGTTTTAAGGAAATGTTTCACCGCAGCTGTGGCTATTTTACCCACAAAGCTCGGATCAGTGGACGTAAGGGCGCGAACGAAAATGTCACAATCTGATAAAAACCGGCTGCGCGTGCGAAATCGTGCAACTTCATGAACTTGTAATCACAGCGCCACGAAGACCAGCTACAGCCACAAACACACCTTATTATCCCAGCATGTCTCAGGAAACACCATTTAATGTGTGTGCTTTTTACTCTCATCTTCTTTTTCTTTCTGTCTGTGCCTTCCTGTATTTAAATGCTCGCATCTCCCTCTGTTCAGAGTTGTTTTTTTGCGCTTTTGAATGAGAAGATGTGCAGTTGTGTACTAGATGCATTGGCGTGTCAGTGCAGATGGAAACAGACAGAAGTGGAACGTGCACTGTTCAAGGATCTGATGCGCCTACGGTTAGGGTTTGCTGCCACGGTTGTAATTCCTGATTCAGTATTTATTAAGAGACTGTTATATATTTATATTGCGATGTTGGAGTGGTTTGGCACGCGAGACTAACTCTCAGGTGGGAGAAAAGCGCACGTGAAACGTCATCCACTGAGTTCCTGCTTCACGCGCAACGGGGGAGCTGTGGCAGATGGAATAGAATTAGACAGTAGACTTAAGAGTCTCTTCAGGATCTAGTGAATTAGAAATAACATTTTCATGTAATTAAATATTACATCTAAGGCCAGTATTGAGTTTGTAAAATAAACTATGTCCTGTCAGACATTGACAGAATCTTTCATATACGTGACGTGTTTAATCATATTACTTAAATGGTAGGCTAAGATAATTTTGAGTACTGTAACTACCATTGTAATAATAATAATAATAATAATAATAATAATATTGTTAATTACATTTGGTTAGATAGATAGATAGATAGATAGATAGATAGATAGATAGATAGATAGATAGATAGCCTAGCTCAATAACAATGTATCAAGGTATCAAGTTTTTTATTATTAAATATTTTATTTACTTTGACTAATCTAAGCTTTATCTGCTCTGATGTGTCTTTAAATTAAGATTGTGCGCTTCGTTTAGTGCTTATAAACTGGCACCGTTTTACTGAGTTACAGTGTGCATGTTTTATTATTAGCCTACATAAATCAAGCAGTTAATGCATACATATCTATTAAACATTTTTTTTTTCAGGTACAGTCTGTGATTTTCACTTTTAATACAGTTCAAGCTCTTTGTAGGCTCAAGTATTCCAGTTAACAGAAATAACTTAAATGTCTCCAATTTGCCTCGCTAACACTGACAAAGTGACCCATATGTCTGTCAACATTTATTTTTAACAATTTAGCTGGAATTGCACCTGGAATTGAAAACGGTGTGAGTTGAGCAGCACCTGGAGGGCGCGTGTGTTTTAAGTCTTTCCTTGGCCCGGAGGTCAGCGCGCGCGTGGACGCGGCGTTGCCGCAGCAACCGGAGCTTTCGCGAGACAGCCGATATTTCAGTCAGATAAATACAATTACCGAGGGTTATCCGACTGCCGCCGCGATCATCCAGCAGCCTCTGTTAGAAGAAATAGTTCATCTCCCATAAAGAAATTGTCACAGAAGAAAGACCGCCAGACGTTGCCCAGAGGGTAAGCGGAAAAATGAAAGAGATAATAAAAGGAACCTAGCATTCACTGTAATATCTGGAATTGAAATTACATTATGCTTTTTTTTTATCCCCCATCCTCAACATGTCTTTAAACTCCATCTTCTTTCTCAGTTCATATGTGCCTCACTACCAGCTACGTTTCTGTCTTTTTTAAACCTTATTTAAAGTTAATCATGTTCTTCATTAGATCAAACCAGGCCGCTTGCTGAGACAGAGTCCTTGTAAGTGCTGCCTGTCTTTTATACTCTAGTGGCCATATTAATTGAACTTGTCTGGTCCCTTGGTGCCATGACAATGTGGGCAGATCACATCCTCTTAATTGTGATGAACACTTGCTTCTGTCACAAACACATCTTTGATTTGATTAATTATGCTTTAATCTGAACCCAGACCTACAGTAGCAAGCAACCTCAGGGAAGCACCTTCACAGCAGGAGGCCGTACCTTTGTCAACTTCTCTGTTGTACAGCTTAAAAAGTTTATCTGCTAACTTGCAATCTTCCCAAGTGCTGTTTTAAGGTTTCTTTGTTTTCCCCGTGCCCTAACTAGATTGCCTAAGCAAAACCATAAAAGAAGTACACTAATGGCAAAGGCAAGAGCAGGCAAAAACTGCTGGGAGCACAGTACAGCATTTATGGAGTGTGTGAAGGAAGAGCATTGGGGAGGGAGAGCATATGTTGTCGTAAAGCACCGTCTGTTGAACACAATGGGTCCTGATCTCTAGAGACCCTCCTCACAGACACTTTAGGCAGACATGGGCGACAAGCCTTCCTCCTGAGAGCAAGCTAATCTTTATAAAGTGGTTACCGCCTCACTAATTAAACCGCTATTCCAGATCAGAGGAATTGCAGCAGTGTGTGTGTGTGAAAGAGAGAGAGAGAGAGAGAGAGAGTGGGCATATAGGACCTCAGGCGAGCCGCTGTTGCATGTGCTGTTTTTGGAGTCTCACATCGTTTCCTAACAGTTTAAAAGAAACTTTTACTATTTAACTTTGTTGTAACCCTCTTACTCTCAGAATGTGTGTGAAAGCAGTACAGTGTTTCTCAATGGCAGTGATGGAGTGCTAACAGACTTTTAGCTAGTCTGCTGCATCACTGTGGACTTGCTCTATTCTTCAAGCGGCCACTGACCATACCGCCATACAAACCCACACAGCTGGTGTGCAGGACGTATACGTGAGAGAATGAGGAAGAACACGAACAAATATTTTTGTTCTGGTGAGACTGCAGTCTGTGTGGGAAAATATTAGCACTCTATTTATTACCATCACATTGTGTATGCTTAATGGATTTTATCTTTAAGACACAAAGGATGCATTCCTTTTCATCCATTTCCACTACTCTTTCCAAGCTTCTTCTGTTTATTCCACGCCGTCTCAGCTTTCTTTTCTTAATTTGCCAAATTTGCGCTAAAAAAAAAAAAAATCCCATTTTTGCCAGATGGACATGTACAGATGCCTGTGCTTTCCTTTTGAAACTCCACCGGCTTTACAAGGAATTCCACTTCAAATGTGATAAAGGAGTGAGAAAAAAAATGAAAGGCTGAAAAAAAGAAAAGGCGTTTGTCGTGTGCCAGAGAGTCTTTTTAATCGTAATTAAAAACTTTGAACCACATCCAGATTGCGCTGGCACCTGTCCTCGTGTTCCTTCTGTTGATATTGTCATTAATCCACCCAAACCCATTCTGACTTCATTATAAACAAATGCATCCAGAAACTCTTTGTGTTTCTCAAGAGGCTCCTTCGGGATAATCTTGCTGTCTCAGACCACACTCACACTGGCGCACACACTCACGCATGCGCAGATGTGCACTCGCACGGTCGAGCACAGTTATCTCAGTATTCACCTGTTTGGTTTACAGCTGGTTTATAAAGTACTGGATGTTTTCCAGTGTTTTCTACGGTGTTTTCCAATGAGCTAAAGGGAGTAAAAGTGAGTGAAGTGAGCAAAAATGGAAATTCTGTCATTTACTCATCCTCATGTACCTTTAAGACATCTTCTTATGCAACTTTTTTGTCCTTTTTTTTTTTTTTTTTTGTCCACATAATGAAAGTCAGTGGGGTCCAATAAAACACTGGACCCACTGACTTTAATTGTACAGAAAAAAAAGAAAAAAAAAAAGTCAAAATATATTCTTTTGTGTTCCATAGCAGAAAGGAAGTCATACAGGTTTGGAACGACATGAAGGTGTGTAAATGATGACAGAACGTGCATTTTTAGATGAAAACTGCCCTTTTGCGCATGACATGACACTCCATTTTCCTTATTCTTTTTTTGTTCACTCACTCCTTCCTTAAGATATCTCGGGGAATAGTGTATGCTTTTATGCAATTACATGCATAAAATGTGCTATTATAATTAACATGACTGGGAGCAATACATATACAGTATGTGTATAGCACTGTATGTGTGTGGAAAAGCATCACACCTCACCATCTGGAACAGAACCCAACCCCCCCCCCCCCACCACACACACAAAAGAACACACACCCCCCCAGACACACAAAAACTGACACACAAAAAACTGAAAAAAAAATGTTAAATTATTAGTCAAACAAATTACTCATGTTTAATAACACAGCACATATAAATGCAGGTGTTGTTCATTGGTGTTGTGATGAAGAGAGAGACAAGTAACATGCTGGCAGAGTGAAAACAACCCCAGGATCAATACTATTTTTGCAGGAAACAGGACAAAAGAACATACAGTATAGCTTATGCAATAATCCTTTTGGTTGAAGTATACCAAATCTTTCACTTGTCTTTTCAGTCACGAAACAAACTTATTATCCTTAAAATAATCTCCTGGAAAAAGTCTGCAGCATCTTTTAACAAGTCCAATAAGCAGTCCTCTTCAATAACAGCTTGTTAATTTGCGTCGGAGTTGGAGGGTGTGCTTGTGTTTCAGTCAAACACACTCTTCTCGCTCTCCACTCGTCTAATCAGCTGTTGAGGCACTGGGGCGGGGCCTTTGCCCCTGATGTGATGTCTAATTGGACACTAAATTTGCCACCCAGTGGAGCAGAACATTAAAACCACTCTAATTGGGTGCTGTATGGTTATTAGCACTGGATTTGCCCGTGCTGCGAAGAAATGCCACACATGTCAGATGTGTCTGGGTGTAACGGAGCAAGAGCTGCGAAGGAATCCATCATTTATTTATAGGCGAGGAACTATACTCTTAAAGCACAGTCTTTCTGCACCTCAGCTCTATCAGTCAAATATCCAGCCCAGAGAGTCTTCAGCAGTACTGTTGTGAGTGTGTATGTTGAATACATGTACGAAAATAGCTGCGCCTCCCTGTTTGAATGACTGTGGCCTGGCTGGTGACTCAGAAGGAGACCCTCTTCTTCTTTTAATGAGCAGAAATCAACACTCACACTGACACCCCAATCATGTTTTCATGTGTTCGACACACTCAGATGCATATACACACATGCTGTTGCTCTCCCAGGGAATAACAACTTGCCCCTCGGCAAAGTTCTTCTGTAAACATCTTGATACTTCGATGATGTTTTTAATGACTCCTTCCACTCACTTCCACTCAGACGCTACAAACCTACATAGGTCCGCTGCGACTCCCTCGATCAGCCCACTTACTCGGTCGAATTAGTCAGCGCGTGTCCGTTCGTGTTTAACACCTCGATCACCTCGGAAAATAAACAACAGCTACTGTAAGATAACAACTATCCGCCCGGCGCCAAATGATGAATAGGGCAATTCATGAAAAACGTATGCTGCAGCAAAAACCATGCGTTTCTCCCTCGCTCCCTCTCCTCATCTTTCTCCCCCACTCCTTCAGTCTCCCCCAAGACTAGAATTACTGCACTCTCCTCATTATGGTACTGAGAGGAGGTGAGGCTACTCTATCACACCATAATGCGTTATATTGCAGCGGGATGTTTCATTATGCAGCTGCGCTCCTCAGTGATTTCAGAGGGGCTTCGCGCAGAGGTCAGGCCATTGTGTGCACACCAGGAGCGAATCTAAGAGTTCAGCTTCAGGAGGAACGGCCAGTTTCCCTTTGGGGGAATATTTCTTACTGTAAGTGTGAGGTCATTCATTTAAATTGAGCTCGACTGACAGTTCTTTTAAACAAACCAATTAAAAGGCATCTGTTTGTCAGTTATATCAGTAACAGTGGTATACGCTTTAGTTTGGGATCGCTTGCATTAGTTTGTCACTTTCTAGATTCTACTTGATGTACATTATCAAGCTTTTTTTGAAAACTTTTTAAACAACTGTTAAAAACTACAGTTACAAACTTTTGAAGGACTCTCAAATATGGTGTAAACACAAATGTAAATACAAAGGCAGGTATCCACCTTATTTTTCCTGATGTGGTAATTTGTAAATTTTATGGGTCTGGCTTCCGGCGTCATCTGCTTCCAGTTGTTTTTAGTTGTACAAAACAGCTAATTTTTCTGCTTGATATTGCAAACTGGTGTGTCTTACCATATTATTTGAATGGATTATCTTAATTATGAACACACTGGTTTGTAGTGCAAACAGTTTTAGCGTTTACCGCACTTTGTTATTCTTCCTGTTATTTTCCTACAGTGGCTAATGAACCAGAAGTCTTGCACATTCACAGAAAACGGCTTTATGTGTTTTAATGTTTGGTGGATAATTTATATTTTGCTAAAAGTAGTAATATTAATTGTTTGCTAAATATAATAATTTGCTTTGCAACGTCTTCAGTTTGAATTAAAATTGCACTTTTTTTCATCCATATGTTATGTTTTTATTTCAGTTTTATATTACTTCAAAATTTATTTGTAGAGGACTTGTCACAGTAAACTTTGTTCCAAAGCAGAGAATATTTTAATAAGTTACAGGTTTTGTGTGTGTGTGTGTGTGTTTGGTTTTATATTAATTCATAATTATAGGGTCTATAATCACGTAAACTGCAGTCAAGCTTTGCAAAGATTCATAATGAATTGGGTTACAATAGACTGCACATGTTGTAAACTACCTGGCTATTTTGTCAACCATTAAAAGAATATATGACTATTAAATGGCTTTTCTAAGCAGTCTAAAAATCTCTGAAAATCTCTTTTTTTGCCCTCCAGAGTTTCTTTTGCGGGGGTTATTTTGTGAACTGTCTTCCTCGACTTCAGCTACTTGAACTGTGTATGAATCAGCCTGTTTAGATGTCTTTTAGATGCACAAGTGTGAGTAACTGATGGAAAGCTGCTCTGGCATTAGCTGATGGCTGCTGGCATCTTCTTCTCTAGCCAGCTGGCCCTCGTCTATCATGGCCATCAGCAGACGACATTATTATTTAAACTCCTTCTGAGTAATATCTTCATTAGGAGTACTTCAGAAGTTTCATAAAAACATTTCTCTTTCAGCGCTATTCATCGTTCATTCTCTGTGCAAACACCACTGCCCGTTCTCTCAAACAGCTCTGATCATTGCTTAAACATTATATCAGTGTTATTTAAGTATTCCTGGAGATCGCTGACAAGACAAAGAGCAGCTGGGTAGATTAATCTCTCCGGCTTTCTCTGCACGGTGGTGCGACAGATGGAAATGAAAGCATGGCACCTTCACTTTTGTTCTCCACTACTTATCTTGTCCTTAATCAGGTTTGCTTTGCTAATAAACCCAAGTGAAAAAGGAGCACATGGAAGTCTCTAATGTCCTCAGGAATTTCACACAAGCAGCAAGCATCTGGCTCGCTCTCATCTGCAAGGGGATTTTTCTCCAAGAGCCACATGAAGTGCTCCACTAAGTCTCGATCAGAGATGCAGCTCACAGTCCACCTTTTAAGTATAATTAGAGCCAGGCGCATGCTTCAATTGAACCACACTACCGCTAACTGTCTAAGAGCCTGAAATGTGGTACGAGAAGTCAACTGGTGTCAGTCACAGCAAGAAAAAAAAAGCAAGAAAGAGAGAAGGAAGCAGGGGGACATGGAGACAGCAGGATGTGTCCTTCAGGATTAGGTTGCTTTTCATAGATGAAATGTTTCATATCGTTCAGAGACAGATCAGTCTCTGGCAGGGAGACGCTGCTGACATCTGTCAGAATATCCACTGACTACTACCGCACGCTTAATCTCTCCTTTGACTGTATTAAGATATTGAGCCAAGGATAAGGTGTAAGGTTTGGTTTACTAAGGTGTAGTTTGGAGAGTGTATTTTTAGTTTTACTAAACCAAATTTTAAACCAGATTTTAGAACTGATCAGATGTTCTCAAAGAAGCAGTCCAAACAATAAACTGGAGTTTGATGAATAAAAAAAAAAAGGTTTTAATGTTTAAATGTTTAATGTTTAATGACCATTAGTAGTACTTGTGTTATTATATTATATCGGCATATTATATTCTTAATGCTGTTCTTTTATACTTTCTTTTCATCAAAGAATAATGGAAAAAATAATTGTAGTATGTTTTTTCACAAAAATATTAAGCAGCAAAAACTGTTTTCAGCCTTGATAATAAAAACCATTATTAATAATCGAGTAATAATAATAACTGATAACAATTGAGCAGCAAATCAGCATATTAGAATGGTTTCTGAAAGATCATGTGACACTGAAGACTATAGTGATAACTGCTTAAAATTTAGTTTTACAATCACAGGAATAAATTACATTTTAAAATATATAAAAAAACTTTAAAAAAAAAAAAATCATAATATTTTTACTATATATATATATATATATATATATATATATATATATATATATATATATATATATATATACATATATACAGTACATACATATATATATATATAATATATATATATTAAAATTATATATATATTATTATATATAATAATTTTTTTATCAAATAAATGCAGCCTTGGTGTGCAAAAAAGTTTATTAAAAAAAAAATCCGAATTATTTCAAATGTGTGATTGTAATGTACACATTTTTTAAAAAAAAGAAGCAACATTTACGATTATTCAGTGGTTTCCTGACTTTGGTAGGTAGATGTCCTACACCACCTTTAACCCAAATCTACACATGCTTAAAATGTAATAAATACATGATTATGTTAGATAATGTCATATGTTTAGGCATGTGGATCTGTGATCCATCGCATAAATCGTACAGAGAGGTCACACTTTCAAAGTCAAAAAGGCATTCCATGATGAAGTCTATAAACACATGGCATGTATGTGCTCTGAGCACACACCAACTGTTTTCCAAAACAGGGACAAACAGATGTGTGTCAGAGCACGGCCGCTGGTTTCTGTCTGTTTGAAATGCTAAATGGAGACTGTCTGTCCCCCTAACCCAGCCCTAAAGCCCAGCAATGTCTTTGGACTTACATTCTTTGACTTTGCCCAACTATACCGCCTCCCTCTTTCATTTGTTCCCCATAGACCTGGCTTCCAGCTATTTCACTCCCTGTTAAAGGAACATTCTGGGTTAAATATACTGTAAGTATACAACAGCATCTGTGACATATGCTGTTGATTACACACAATATAATTTTAATTCTTAACAGAAAGAGAGAGAGAGAGAGAGAGAGAGAGAGAGAGAGAGAGAAACAACTTGTTTAAAAAACAAAAACTAAATTGATAGTGCAAAGAAAGTCTATGGGGCAAGTGCACAATGGTTGCCCCGTAGGCTTCCATTGTAAGTGCATATACACGTTTTTACAACTAAAGTAAGAATCACAATTATTTTTCGTGTTTAATCGACAAAATCGACAGAAGGAGCCCTGAATATTCCTTTAAATCTCAATGTTTACTGCAATGACTGTCTGTTAATGATTTTGTTTGGGACTCTGCTAACAGAGATGCTCCGGGGGCATCATAAAGAAAGGATTTATCGTGAACCTCTAAGAGGCAATTGATACATCCATCTTTCTATTTGATTTCTATTTACACAAAGTTTGAAATGCCTTGTGGTGTCTCCTCATTGCTTTGGATATCATTTATAGTCACAGTGGCTTTACCAATGAAATCAGTTTTATAGTATTGTCAATCAGAACACAGTTTCTGTCATTAAGTCTTTATAAGAGTTTTTTAAGCTTAGATTTCAGCTGCAGTTCAATTGCTTTTTAATTACCCTGAAATGATTTCCAAACGCAGCCGACAAAAGGAAGTCCGGCCTCCCAAAGGAGGCTAATATTAAAAAAAAAAAAAAGATTAAAACGTGTTTCATCGAAATCCCCTCCAACAAATCCCACGCACTCCCCGGGCACTAAGAGCTCACCCTTTAATAAGGCCGCTATGCAGGCTGTGTGTGCTAAAGGCGGATTATTTGATATTAATATGCACCGGACGATCGTCGCCATGGATTCAGAATAGCAAAGTTTGTTTGCACATCGATATTAGACTCACCAGATTTAATCAAGAAGGTAAACAATGAATTGAAAATAGATAGAGAATAAAAAGAGAGACAGAGCGACACAGAGTCATCTGGGTTGAGTGATGGGCAAGTCCTCCTCCATTTGACCGACAGAGCCTTTATGCGACGACAATGCGCCACAGGAGTTGCTTTATTGCATTGAATGTGACACCCACAGCAAACTTCACTTCTGAAAAAGTTACTAAAAATGGACTCAGAAACTCAGAAATTGATAGTAAATTTTACAAATAATAACAAAGAAACAGCAAGTAACACATAGAATTAAAGTAAATGTTTTGCAAAATGTATTCCAATAATCTTTGTTGTATAAATATTAATTATAAATATAAATATTTATAGTGTAGATGCTGGCACAATATTTTCTTAACACTAGTCATATGTTTTATAAATATTAGCAGTATTGTACTACCTAACTATTTGTAGCATTATCCACTACAGAAATGTGAAAAACTGTCCATGACTCACATCGGTGTAAGACAAATCAGTTCTTTCTTTGTTCTAATGTCACTCACTCTTTTTACACTGTTGGATATAGTAAGGTTACGGGTGGGAAGAAAGTTGTTAAAAAATGGCAAGCTGAATTTTGATGTGCATCTCAGTTTATCTCACTCTCATCTTCTGATTATACCTGATATAAAGACTGACAGAACACCTTGACTACGTATAACATTAACAAAGTAATTCACAGCTTCAGGCTGGCAGACAAACTTTAAGAATAAAGTGTTGCTAATGTTTTTAAATATTACATGATGGCAGAAAAATAACTAGTGGAAAATTTACCCTTAATATTTTAAAGTAATCAATCAATCAAAGGTCAAATGTACAGAAAGTGTTTTTTAAAAATATAAATGGTACACTAGGCGAGAGGTGGGGCGGTGGAGATGGAGGACAGATGGTCACAAGGCCAGGGTCTCTCTGTCTCTCTCAAGCCATTCTCATCTACATCACCAGCCGTCTGCTCCTCTTACCTGAGCTATCGATCGTTTGCTCTCGGCCTCTGAGACCTCAAGATATGGACAGGAAAATAGAAAGAGAAAAAAGGAAAGAGAGACCTAAGATGATTAAGAAAACTAATTGGATGGAAGAGAAGCATGTGAAGAGATTTATAAAAAAAGAACATAATATATGACAAAAGAGACTCAAACTGCTGAGAGGAAGGATGTTAAGCACAGAAAATACAGTGTTTGCAAAAGGGTTTGGACAATTTAGACATTTAAAAATGTATGAATTTATTAGTACTCATTTTAAAGAAATACTGCACAAGCACACTTTTCAAGCATTTTTTTTTTTTTAAAGAAAAACAAAGCTGTTTAAGGGTGTAAAATAAAAGATACATTGTTCAAAATTAAGTATTGCAACAATTTCTGGTTGTCAAACATATATGGAGTTAAATTTGTTTGATGTTATGTTGTATAATGCAGGGTTTCCAAGGCTTTCAGCCAAGCCCTGCAGACAGATTTTAAGAAAAGTTAATATTTCAATAATTTGACAACACTTTCACATTTTCATGGTTCTCTGATGTTGGTTAATGGTTAAAAGACAGACAGGTATACACATAAAATATTTCATCTTTTTTTTCAGTAAATGTCTTGTTTTGATGAATAATTTTGACTTACTGTATGTGGCGATTTTAACAACAATGTGGCATTTCATCTCATATGAAAACCCTAAAGCAAATACACACCCACACAAACATTTCAAATCCTCAATCTATTATTTAGAGTGAATACTGGTGAAATTCGGTCCAAACTTCTGTTCACAGAAATGCTTGAAATTATCTAAAGGTATAAATAAAGTGATTCCACCAACTCACAAACCCCCTGCAGTTCCCTTACAAACCCCCATTTATAAGAAACCCTAGTCTAATCCAAAGAAATTCATATATTTCAAGCATGGCTTCAGTGTCTAAATATTCCCGTCTAGTCACTGTAAATATACAGATGTGCCTGAGACTTCATCCAAGGATTTTGAATTGAAGCTCTCTGATGGTTATAGAACTGCCAAATCTCACTCTTTTGTCACATTTCTCTCCATTCCTTCTTCCTCTGCACTCTGTCCATCATAATTAAAGAACACATTACAGTCTCAGGCTGACAAACTCACTGCCATTCAGCCCGAAATGAAAACTAATGAGAAGACTCCGCTGTGTTTGCTGATCCCACCGCGTCCCTAAGGAGGACTGGTCCACCTCTCCAGATGATGGAAAGCTCCAGATCTCTCTCTCTCTCTGGCTCAGAAAGTGGACACTAAAAGAGGAAGGCGAATTTTGGGGAGTGTCACTCAGGCAGCGCAGCACTCTTACACCGGCACATTCGGTAAACAATGTGTCCGATCAATAAGGAATGATTCTGGCAAGAGCTGCCTCAGCACAAAGCCGAAAACACAGCAGAATCATTCGATTTGAAGGAACTGACAGCTCTTTTCAAGATAGCTTCATAATATTCTTTCTCTCTCTTTGTTTCTTTATTGCATTTTCTTCCACCATTTGCTTTGTCACTAAAATCATAAACTGATATGGTCCTACAGAGATTTTAGTAGCTATCTCTGCTGAAATTCAGACTTGATTTGGCTAAATTGAATCTATCCAATTTACAATCCTCACACTGTTTGCCTTTTACTGTTTCTTTTTTTAAAAATTAATTATTTTATTTTTGTGGCTATTTACCAAGAAATAAATACACTTAAAGCAGTTTAAATAATTCTAAGAATACAGTAGTCAACATTTGAAATGGATCAAAACCTTTCATCAAAGAGGTCCTAAAACCTAAAACCAAAATGCGTTCTTGTCTTTGGACAACTTTGATTAACTTTTTTGATCCACGTGTTGACTACTATATACTATCAGAATCAGAATTATTCCATATTTAATAAACCTGGATATTCATACATTTCCATGTAAGCATAGAGAAAAGTTCTGTGTTTAGGTGTCTGCAGATTGAGCTTGAGTAAAGTGTATTCAGCAGCAGCTGGTCAAACCAGCGCTCCACCACTACCCATTACACATCAGCACACAACCTCATATGTCCCTCTACAGCCACCATACCACAGCCCAAACATCCATATGGCCTTGACCTCAGGGAATCCCCTCTGCCAGGATCTTTACAGGGTGTTTGTATGGACGAACGAAATTAGACAGCTAAACACGCACATGCATACCCGCAAACACCGGCCAACATTTCAGTGGGACAGGTGGTGATATGTGCCTGGCTAATCAATCCAGTCATTTACTCAAGCAACACAAACACACTAAAACCTAGAGAGCTGCCTCGCTGCTCACCGTCTACAGCTACCTTCTAAGGCAGAATCTCAAAGGCAGAGATTCCACACAAATAGCTCCACACATGTATGACTCAAGCAGCCGATTTCAATAGATTTTGACAAAAGTACCTTTTTAAGGAAAGTCAGTTCACTCAGTGGCAATATTTGCAACGCCCCCAAGCAGCTAATTCAAGCAAGCAAGACCAACCTATCTACTTGAATCATGAAACACTTAAATCTCAAAACTGCTTGCCAAACTCATATTTAAATAACATATTTTGAATCAGCAACTAATTCTGACATAAATTCACCCTTAATAAAAAAAAAAAAAAAGCAAGAACGGCACATATTTCAGTCCCATGCACATGTCTCAGGTCACTGACTTTCTATAAAAAAAAAAAAAAACTACTTCTAACGGCCGCAGAGACGCGATGACTTCACTAACTGCCAGTTGGCTCTTTTAAGAATGCAGGACATTTTCCACCATACTGTGAGTCGACGGTGTCATTGAGGCTTATTTCAGAGAAGCAACCTTTACATTTCAACAGTGTTGGGGGTAACGCATTACAAGTAACTCGAGTTACGTAATCAGATTACTTTTTTCAAGTAACTAGTAAAGTAACGCATTACTTTTTAATTTACAAGGAAATATCTGAGTTACTTTTTCAAAAAAGTAACGCCAGTTTCTTTGTTTTTTCCATTTATTGACTGACAAGTCTCCTGTCCCCATACTGAGAGAAATCAGAGTACAGAGGCGTTGTGTGCGCTGTGTGAACATGATGTAGTTCTAGACTAAATGTGAATGTGCATTAATTCATCCTACTCACAAAAAATTTAGAGTTAGTATTCATCAAAATTAATTAAAACAGTGAAATGCAAACTTAGAATATGACACAAACCTGCAATAATTAAATGTTAAATAACACAAATGTATCTAAATCCCATTTTATTAACTAGTGTCTTTGCTGCTGACCTTTGTTGATCCAGTTCAACCATACTAATGAGCAAAAATGACTTTAGATAAACTAACAATTGTGCTTCATTGTTTTTTTTTATTGCTGAAGAGTGTTGAACCTTCTTCTCCTGTGTGCTACTGTACAGATGTGAATTTACTTTTCCTTCAGCCTGAGGTTTATTCATCACACTTCTTGGTGTGAAAGGGCTTTTAGAACTTCTTATATTAAAAACAACCAACCCCTGCTCATATTTAAAAAGTAACGCAAAAGTAACGTAATGCATTACTTTCCATGAAAAGTAACTAAGTAACGTAATTAGTTACTTTTTTGGGGAGTAACGCAATATTGTAATGCATTACTTTTAAAAGTAACTTTCCCCAACACTGCATTTCAAAGATAGAAAAAAGCCTTTGATATGAAACACAGCATATGAGCAATATAAGTGAATGCTCTTGTTATCTTTGCTTTGACATTAGCATGTTGCTAGCTAATGACACAATGTTTAGTGGCAAACTGGTACACATACTTTACAAATACTGGTAAAATGTAAAGAATATGCCTTTTTTTAATTTAACAACAAACAAAAAAATCATTATCTGTACTTTGCAATATCGGTTGTAAAATATATTTTCAACTTATTTACCTTCTTGAATGCATATTTTTCCACGTGTTCGTAAAGATAAATGCAGTGATATCTTAAAATGTGGCTAAATTTTGGTATAAAAAGAGGCCTTTCAAAAATCCAATTGATTTTCTCAGTATGAGGAACAACAGTTGTTTAGAACATCTTTTTTTGTTGTGTCCCACAGAATAAAGAAAGTCGTACATGTTTGGAATGACATGAACTACTGTGGGTGACCTGTTAAAATTCCCTTTTATACAAAATACAAAAAAAAAATGGATTTGTCAGAATGTGTAAATGCAACATGCTGCACAGAGTATGTGCATTTTACTTCCGCAAAAGAAGCAAAGTGAATTCATTTCTGACCCTTCCCCTTCCAGAAACCCTCTTCCCTGTTCAGTATATTTCTCACCAGTATTGCCAATGAGCGCAAGCCACATTGTGTGGGAGGGACACACATACACACTCCAACTCTGCCACACACACTGGTGTTGATTATAATAGTGTATCGGGGTTTGCTCTAACACCTCTGCCCACGGAGCTCTCCCTCGAGTCTGCAAAAACCTTTCAAACAGAACTCTTAATTAGATGGAACAGAGGTCATCTAGAACCAGAACACAAGGACAAATACACTCCCACACAAACACTTCCTTCCTTCCTTCTTTTTCTCTAATAAATAACATAGATATTAGCACTTATCAGAAGCTGAACTTTCTGTCTGATAATGAACTGGAAGAAAAAAAAAAGTCGGAATGTCACATTCATTGCTTTTAAAACACGTTCATATTTCACAGCTTGTTGTAAGTAAGATCCAGGCAGTCAAGCCGTACATATTCATGCCTTCACCGCCAGCTCAAACGTTCAATCACCAGACAGATTACAGAAATCCTCAGCAATTTCCCCAACACTGTTGTGTGGTACTCGAACAAATCCACACATATTAAATCCATCCGTGTCTCAATCTTTTCCCGGCTCGCTCAGGTGAACGAGAATAGTTGTCATAAATTTGAAGCCAATCTGAATGTGTCAACGCTTGCGTGTTTTAATGCATCCTGGAGTCTTATGCGTGCTTATGCATTGGTGGATATCTGATACTTCCTTTGCAGACATTGCAGATTTTAAGTATCAGAGTCAGAAAAGGAGATCTAAATTAAAACCCCCATAGCATGATTTGTCTTTAATACCTGGAGAAAGCCATCCATTAGCATTCTAATACATCCCAATGGCAGCTGCTTGGCTGGTGCAGGACCTATGCAGTATGGCATTTAAAATCTGTCATTTTTGCCATTTTTGAGCCAATCACCTAAGATGTTACTTGCATAAATACTAGGACTGTCAGTTTAACGGTTTTACTTGATTAATTAGTTATGAAAAAATAACGCGATTAAAATATTTTAGAGCAGTTAACGCACTGGCCCCGCCCCCAGACCTGCACGTCATCTTGTATTTCATACAGTTGACTGTTGACAAATATGATGCAGGGAAACAACCCAATAAATTAAGTTATGCCCTAAAATTCAAGATATTGGGGCAAAAATGTTCTTGTATGAGTTTTTGTCTCATATTTATATTGCATAAGCGATATCACACGAGCAGCGAGAGCAGTATCACACGAGTGCTGTTTTTGTCCCGAATATTCAATAGGTAAACCTACTGTGTCAGACAGACATAATTTTCTGTTACTGATGCCCCTTGTTCGTTTTCTCTCTCTTTCTCTCTCTCTCGTGTAGGTGCGAGCCAGCGCGATCGCTCAAGATGCTGATCAGAACTATGACTACGCCTCAAACAGTGTGATTCTGCATCTAGACGCTGGCGATGAAGTCTACATCAAACTGGATGGCGGCAAAGCCCATGGGGGCAACAACAACAAATACAGCACATTCTCTGGCTTCATTCTTTACGCCGACTGAATATGTGATCGCAGAGGAAAAGCAGCTGGAAAGAAAGAAATATAGCGAAAGGAAAGTGGAAGTGAAGGAAGGAGCATTTAACATCCCAGCGCTTTATTTTACCAGGATCTCTCCATTGCTTCAGCACACATTTTTACAGAAAGAGACTCAGTGGAACGAGGGTTCAGTAGCTTCTCGTTGAATCACCTTATTGATTGATAAAAAGACAAGGAAATAAAGTGATAAAAGTGACGTTTTTCTCTTTCGGTGTTGAAAGGGCATTAAGACTCTTAGAGTGACTGGCAGAGATCTTTAACCTCATCCTCATGTGATTTTCCTCAGTAAAACTCGTTTTGCCCACAGATATCTAATGTTAAAAATATCCATGACAACCTGTGGGAAAAAGTATGATACTTTTGAAGGATATGTGAATCTGATGACAACTTATGTATTCATATAATTCTAAGGCTTGTGTCCGATTTCTCCTTACCTCTATACTGGACACAGCACCCCCTGTTGGCTATTGTTGGTAACTGGTTTCCATCTGCATTCTTTTCGTATGTGTTGTACTCTGTTGGGACTGCAGTAGCTGATGAGCATTGTGAATGAATGCCATTCCTTACAAGCACTTGATACTCAATTTAGACAATTGGTACTCTGCTACTCCTGCTTCCCACGACACCTTTCCTTCCCTGTCAATTAGCACTCGACCCTAATCTCGCTCCTCTCAGTCACCTCCTGCCCCTCCAGAAACACCAGATGACTTATAATAGTCTAAACTATTTTTTTTGTTGTTGTTTTTGAAAGAGACGGCTTAAAGGATGCTTATGTATGTTTTAGTGTTAGTTAACTTACTGTAGAAAGAATGGAGAGCCTGTGATGAACACATAAACAGGATATTTTTCTGAAGCTAAATGTAAAAAATACAAAAAAAAAATTCAAATAAAAATATAACAACTGAGTTTGGCAAATATTCTTCGCTATTTTAAAATATAAATTATAAAATTATTAACTATAAGCCACAGTATTACTATTTCATAACAATTATTATTTATAATCTGAACATTACGGAGAATTTCAGATGTCAGAAGTGATGGCTTAAAAACGTATTGATTTTGAAGAGGGCTGGAGGATGAGTTGAGGTGCTTTTGAGGGGGTTCACTTATCACTCAATCATTCCTGCTAACAAATGCAACAACATGCAGTGCGAATATTTACAAGGTAATATTTGATTCCGGTGGGACGAATGAATGTGAGAAAATGAGGTTTATTTGTAAGTGTGCATGTGTGTTTGCGAGTGTGAGTGTGTGTGTGTATCTGTACCAACACCAGAGCATGAACTACAGTATATTTAGTCTTTGCCACATTATTGGTTTGAGAAATGTTCTATGCTTTAGCTGGTCAAAGATGTGATATAGAGCCAATGAGATTGCATCAGACACGTTTAGCTAAGCCTCTACAGAGAAGATATAAAAGAAACAATAAAGCTGTAAATTAAATAAATCTATGCTATGTTTGTCAGTCCTACTCTATCTTTTGGAAATGTTGAATAAATTTAAATAACAAATGGGATCTTTGGAGTCGTTTGTGCTGTAATGATTTTTTGTTCAATGCGAAAAAAACAGTTTTTGGGAAAAAGAAACCCATTAGCATAAATCTTCCAATTTATCTAATTCCTCACATAATAGGCTATTTAATACATGCTTTAGTCATTTCAAATTACATCAGATTCACGTTTATGCCTCTGCTTCTTTTTCCATCCACAGATTTCTTCCTCCCATCTCTCTATTTTTATCTCTTACCTGTCACCTGGTCTGACTCACAAAAGCACATAGGGAAAAAACACAGCTGTAGACTTAACAAAAGCTTTCATTAAGTGTGCCTCATTGCTTGATTCACGTTGTCACCTCTGTTGCATCTCAGGACACCTTCTTCCAGAGGACACATTCAAACAGCCAGGGCTGGTGTTCAGAGCAGAGACAGGAGAAAGAGAGAAAAAAGAGAGAAAGAGAGAGATGTTGGCAGATATTTGCAAAATACATCACATCAAGTGATATTCTGAGAGGGATTTAAATGAATGTGCAGTTCTGCTCATAAGCTGACGGCAACTGCAAGATGTTAAATAATAAAAAGCATCATAAAAAGAAATTGCAGGGTTTTTTATGTTCCACAAGACAACTGATTGTAAAGATAACGTCTTATTCAAAAGTTTACATGCATGAGTTTTTGTGAAGGTGCCTACTGTTGTTAAGAAAAATCCGCCAAATACTGCAAGTGTCTCGGTATGTTTTACACATTAGAATTATTTTTTTTTTTTTTTCATATAATGACTATAAGACATAACAAAATATTTAGAAAGGCATTCAGAGGGTATAAACAAAGTTTGAAAAAGAAAAAAAAAGTGTAAAGTTTTTTAATTGTGAAGTATATTAAAAATATTTATGGAGCTTCTTCAGGGTAGTATACATTAAGTTATTTTATACAATTTCATGAAAATAATATAATTTCATTTTAAACTATTTTATTGTCATATCTTTTTTCATTTTGATCTCTTTAGAATAAAAAAAATCTACACATCTAATTTTGCAAGGGGAATGTAAACTTGGCAGAAGCACCGTAAATCATGAAATCTTTTCATTCAAAATAGTTCATGACATGAACTGAGATTGCAAATCTCAATCTCTCAATTCCCATGTTTAGATTCCAGCATTTTACTTTTCTTCTACAACTGACATTGTTGTCTTGTTTCTTTCGGTTTCCCCGCACTGGTCCTCTTGTGTGCTGAGAGTCTTTCTCATATACTAAACTCTCTTTACTGAACATCAGCACAGACGCCTGACAATATCATGGGTCAGAAGACCCTTTTATTCTCCCTCCATTGCTCTCTCTCTGAACGAAACAGTGCTATTCACACACACCATGTACTTGGGCATCTCTAGGGAACTGCTGGAAAACAAGATAAAACAACAGCAACAGACATCCTGTGCTCCTCTCTTCCTTCATGAGCTCTAACCTTCCAGAGATCGACACCTCCAGACTATTGTCCTGGGATCTGTCCTGCTCCAAACTGCCATCAAAGAGCTTCTGAGTTTAGTCTGATCACAGAGCAGTTTAAAGACTGTCAGATGGACAGCAATCCAGCTCAGAGGAATTCAGCGCACCTGTTTGACAAGAACTGAAGCATTCACTGCTTTCGAGCTTCCACACAGGAAGCGATCCTGTATCAAAATAGTTTACTTTCAGTTTTACACAATATTCTAATAACAGCTCATTAACAATTACAACAATGGTTATAATTTAGTTTTTTAAATGCAATTAATTATTAATATTACTATTAGTTATATTTTCATTATATACTGTATTTATAAACAAGAGGAAACATTCATAATACATTAAAAATTAATGTTTTGAACATTTAAAAAACTTTCAGAAATAACATTTTTATAACAGTTTCAAAATAATGAAATGTAATGTTCACCTAACATTTGCATAACCAAGATCTGGTTTGCACAACACTGCATAACAAACCAAGACCTTCTCATAACATGGTAACACTTTATAATAACGTTCATGTATAAATCATTAACAAACACTATATAGCCTAATGCTTAACAGATAATCAGTTAATACATATTCACATAGCTAGAAATAAGAGATAATATGCTCGTTAATGTTTACTAAAGTACTTAACATTATCTAATGATTAACATATGTGACCCTGGACCACAAAACCAGTCGTAAGGGTAAATTTTTCGAAATTGAGATTTATACATCATCTGAAAGCTGAATAATCAATCAAAATCAAGTATTCCAGTGAGCTGGACTGTGGCGCACAGACCCAGCACAATGTGAAAAATCCAGCAGATCTTCAGTGAAGGAGCACAGATTGGAAAATCAGGTATGTTCACAAGTGGTCCATGATAAAAAATAAACTACAATAATAGTCTCAAACAACCCTGCAGCCTAGAGGGAACTTCTAATGTACTTAGTCTGATTCTCAAATGCAAATCTTCAGGCATCCTTTCATATGAACAGATGGGAGATAATCTAAGGGCTGATGAGGAAGACAAAAGGGGAAATGATAATTGTGTGTGCACATGTGTGATAGGAAAGGTGTTGTTGTGTCTGTTTGAGTGTGTATGTTTTGTTTAAAGGCCACCGCATCACTGAGGGAGACTCAAAGAGCCATCTGCCCAATTAGGCAATGTACCCGCCGCAACTCACTTCTTCAATTACCACACTGATCTCAAACACACACACACACACACACACCTGCATACGGCCAACAGGAGAGGGAACAGCATCCACAAATATCTTTGTGTGTATTCCAGCACAGACACACATACATTGGTGACTTTCTTCAGAGTTTCTGACTCAAAGGTCAAAGTCACACTAGTCGAAGGCTCCTAATGTCGAGAAGTCACTGGTTTCCATGATGATAGCTGAAGTTTGGTCATCAATTTCTTGCCAGCTGAAAAGGCCACAGTGTCCTGACATGCTGGTTAGTTAAAGATCTACTGAATCCTTCTTAATAAATGTGTGTGTATGTGTGTGTGTGTGTGTGTGTGTGTGTGTGTGTGTGTGAGCCTAAAATAAATTAAGCACACGAGACAAAGATTCATCTCCTGATATTAAACACTTTTAAACACATTTTCAAGAAATTTGCACCTTTAAAGTTCAGTGTATTTAATATACTAAAGTAATTTTCCAACTGCTGGCAAAGGTAAATATTAATGCAATCTTTGTGTAATATTAGGAAACTTTATTTATAGAGCTTAGATATTAACTGACATTTCACGATGAACACAATAAACAGCTGATTGGCCAAGACTCTGCATTACATCATTCTCAAATATTCCTATTCCAACCATTTCCCAAAAGAAATCTCTTATGCTTAAATGTTATTTAACAAATGAAGAAAATACTGTATTTTAAAATGGAATTTATTCCTGTGATGGCAAAGCTGAATTGTCAAATGCCATTACTCCAGTCTTCAGTGTCACAGAATTCTTCAGAAATCATTCACATACAAGAAGCAACGTTAAAGGCGTCACAGGAACATATTTTTTATGAGCCTGGATTGCTGTTATTTGTGTCCAACAACTCCATCCATTTCTCAATAACCTGCTGTTAATTTCATTCATTGGCTCCTTTGTGTTTCATTAGCGTATCTGTGTTCAGGCAACAAAGAACAGCAACCCCACAGAAAGGCATAATTTTCAGTTTGACCCTACTTTGATTTGATTTGACATTACTAGAGTGCAAGCGATTATGCACATTTGCCTGTTTGCAGCATTTCTGGCTGGCTGCAAAGGAACAAGCCTGATGTCTTTACCCTGCTGCTCAGCAGCGTACGCTCTTAATGGAGGTCAACATCAAATACGGCCTCTCAGCATCCGTGCCTAATGAAAACAAGTGTGTGCGCGACTGTTTGAAGTGCGTGAAAGCCCTATCACACGCCATAATCCAAACACATCCTGAATTCCGCATGCCCTGTCAACAGACTTAAGCAGAGTGCACACAATCCACTGAAGGAGAAAAGGGCAGCCTCTGACTTTGATAAAGGCCAGTCTTATCTCGCTCTCTGCTTCTCTTTCTCTTGCCTTCTCATTCACGTTTGTACATGTTGCCCTTAATCTTGCTGTTACACAATGGCATCCAAAGACCCGTGTGATTATGCATGATGGCAGTTTAATGCCAAGGAGATCAAGTATTTCATGCAAAAATATGTATGAACTTCTTCTAAGGGGTTGTCTTAAACGTTATGTCATAATCATGAAGATTTCAAAATGAGCTATTTTGTCTTGGTGGACAAAAAAAAAAAGAAAAAAAAAGTTTGGCTGGTTAGCAAGCCCCTGCTGGTAGATGCTGTAACTACACCAAGTGGTTCC
This sequence comes from Cyprinus carpio, assembly GCF_018340385.1. Classification (NCBI taxonomy): domain Eukaryota; kingdom Metazoa; phylum Chordata; class Actinopteri; order Cypriniformes; family Cyprinidae; genus Cyprinus; species Cyprinus carpio. The sequence goes on along the minus strand of NC_056599.1, from coordinate 22,805,490 downwards.
AAAAAATCATCGTTTTCCATTTGCAGATTTTCAAAATTAATTACAGTACTTGGTTTTTTTAAGCAACATACTCTACTATCAAAGAGACATGTTGTATGCTCACAATTGTGCATTTATATGATCAAAAATACTGTAAAACCAGAAATATATAAAAATGATATTCTGAGTGAATGCTATGCATGTCAGTGGCTGTGGAGTTATGTGTTGACCTCCTCTCAGAACATGTTCCTGTCCATCCCCTCTGTGCTGGCTTTAGCCCCAGGATAAGGCTAAATCACATTAATGTTTGCCAGCAGAAATGCTGAGTTGGGCGCTTGACTGACCCACTGCCTGACGCCCACAAACACACACACGAACTCATAACACATCTTCCATGATGGTTCACAAATACACACACTCACAGCTGGTGTCAGATTTAACACAATGACCTTTGTGGCATGGTTTGTCGCGGAATACTAAAACAGTGTGCTCTAGAATCAATGCATGACTTGTCAGTCTGACACTAAATATTGCTCTAGTACTTTCTTTTTACCTTTCTTTGTACTGGTGCACAAAGGCCAAGGACGTGTCTCAGAAAGGTCAGCGCTTCAGTGCCAGTCTGGAGACCATAACTTATTCTGCTGTAGCTGCAGACATCTGCTATAGCATATTGATAATGCCGGACTACTAGCTCAGCTTAGTCTCCAAAATGTAGCATTCAGAGTTGTTACAGATTCAGATTTTTATAAATATTAATCTGTACTGAAACCATAATAATAACAGCACTACATGCTAGAGACTTTCAGTACCATGGACAGCGACAAAACTGAGTTGCTTACTATGTGTCTAACATTGAATCCATCCATCAGGCAAGTCCAGAAGAAAAAGACATCACGTGCAGTTAGAGTCAGGGAAACAGCAGCAGCTCTGTGACTGTGTTAGTGTGTGTGTGTTTGTGCTCATTAAAAGTAGAGAGGGGCTTCTCATGCATCAGTGTCCAGACCAGAAGTGAGTGAGTCAGTCAGAGCAGCACAGCTATTTTAATGCATGCACTTCTTGTGTAAATAACAGTGCACACACTGCACATCTACACACACACACACACACACACACACACACACACACACACACACACACACACACACACACACACACACATACTTACACTAACACTACCTTCATTCATGGATATTATGACTACTGTGCATTTAAAATAAAATGTGCTGGTGTGCACACTCTGTGTTTGAGACAGTGGGTCTTAATTACTAACCGTTCATCCATACACGTTTGTGCATGAAATCTGTGCGAACAAAACCATGATTCACTGATAATTTTCTGGAAAAAGGAGGGACAACTAAAACAACACGTACGCAAACATCACATACTCCTGCTGGCCATATAAAAGTTTTAAGATGACATTATTTCCATAGATATTTCTTCTTTATATTATATTTCATCAAGGAAAAAGAAAAGATTCTCTCAAGTTGTGAGGTTCCTCTGCAAAAGACACAGATACTGTATGTGTACATTCAGCTAATAGGTATGTAATCTAAATCTGAATTAATTGTGTTTAAACAGGTTTTAAGGATGGCATACTTGCTATTGCTTGAACATCTTGCTGAACATGATTTGAGAGAAAAGCACATCTTCATAGAGTTTCATATGCTGGCTGAGAGTGACGACAGGCTGGTGAAAAAACTTTGTGTGGAAAGCCCTTATATGTAGATGGTTAGGGCGTATTTTATGCAAATGAGTAACCTCTGGCTCGCAGCCGCTCATTTAGTATACTACAAATTCATTAACATTAGAACAACATTAAGAAGAACATTAATGTGCGTACGCATGAGTTAAGAATTAGGTGGAAATTTTTCATTAGAATTAAGTTCTCCTGTGCATATAAACACAAACAATTGATATAAGTGAATAAGACCCAGTGCTCTTTCATGTTCAAGAAGAAGGTGAGAAGGGGTCGAGAGCCCCAGAACTAAACCTACCCCTCATACAAACCTTTTTAAACTTAAGATTTCCAAAAGCAAATTTCTTTGCATGTTTATTTATCCAACATTTTTTTCCCCAACACTATAGGCAAAAATTTACCTTAAAAAAAAAAAAAAAAAACACAACATTAGAGGCTAAGATGCATGTCTGGTCTATAACAGATTCAGAATTTCTGATCCTACTGAGATTTGAGACCTAAAGCAAGCTGTCTGATAATTATGCACATTTTAATCAGTCATATCCCTTTTTGCCAGTAAAGCTCTGTGTATATGTGACTCTGTATGTGTGCGTTTAAAAGATGGGGAAGGGATTGTAAAATGGAACAGAACCATGAACACACTTGGGGTACAGAAAAAAGTAAGTGCATCTATGTGAATGTGTGTGTGTGTGTGTGTGTGTGCGTGTGTGTGTGTGTAACATAGTCAAGGGTAAAAAACTATTAAACTAAAGTGGACCTCGGGCCCCTGTAAGACTTAATGGTTTTTTCCCCCTGCTTTCTCTCTCTCTCTCTCTCTCTCTCTCTCTCTCTAGCTCTGGGTCTCATTCCTCTCCTCTAATCCCACATGCTCAGACGTAGCAGGTAAATTGACTTTTCAGTGACAGACACAGGGGCTTTTCTTTGGAGCTTGACGGCAGTAGCTACGTTCCTCACCTGTGACAGAGCATGTCTACGGCTCACATCACCACTCCATTCTCAGAGCTGCTGCCATTAGCTCCAGATCACTGCTGCCATTAAAGCAACCTCTGGCTAAAACAGCACTCCGACCGTCATCAGCCCATACACACACACAAACCATCAGATCCACAAATAAAAGCAACAACCAACACACAGTCAGGACAATGATCTGTCCACAATTCTCTTCCAATGTTTCTTTGAAATGGCAAAAAAACACTTCTTATTTTATGTAGAATGAACCATTAAATTTACAACAAAAACTTCCAGTTTCAATTTATATTAAAATATGCAGTGTTCTGATTGCTAATAGATGAAAACTGAAGGTGTTTTACACTGTAAAAACTTCATAGGGTATATTTTACAAAAAAACACTTTTCAGTCTTTCTACTTCAAAATCCCATTATTAATTAAATGTGTTACTTGCTGTTTCTTTGTAATTTATTTTAAAATGTACTATTAGTTTCTGTGTGAAAATTTGAATGAAAACCTTAGCACTTGCATATTATTGCTCTTTTGTTGATTTTACTTGCTTCCATTGTCCTCATTTTTAAGTTGCTTTGGATAAAAGCGTCTGCTAAATGACTAAATTTAAATGCAAACCAAAACCAATGTCTTTTTTCAATGTAGGTTCTTCAAGTTTTGAATTTCGGACAATAATAAACTTCATCATCAATGGATTTTTGTTACAATGCATATATACTGCAAATTCATTAAAACATTTTTTTGTAAAGATTTATATTTTTAAGTTTGTATTCATATTGTTATGAGTATGTAGATTGTATGTGTGTGTGTGTGTGTGTGTGTGTGTTTTTGAGTTTTTAGGTTGTATGTGTGTGTGTGTGTGTGTTTTTTTTTGTGTTTTTTTTTTTTTTTTTTTTATTTTTTTTTTTTTTGTATTAAATTGAATATTGTTATGTTTGGTAACCACTCCCACTTATCAAATAGCTGTCTTTGTTGATTATTAACTAATTGCTTAAGAAGACCTGTTTGAAGATTTGATGTGTGTCCTAAAGGTTGTGTAGCTGAAACGTGTAGATCTACTCTTTTAACAAATTTGAATGATTTTTCCCAGTGAATTAAAGGCTTTTTATTTTCTTAATATTTTCTTAATAAAGAGTATTAAACTTCTTAATTTAATAATTTATGTGTATATATATATTTATTTGTATAATTTATTTAAAATATTTGTAGCCTACATTACCTTTTGATTTTACTATGTAATGCATGAGGAGCAAAACTGAAACATTTATCCAAACTCAGCTTCCCAAGTTTTGGTTAAAGTTTGTTAAATGCTTTAAAAACAACAACAACAACAACAACCAAAAACCATTTTAGGTCAACGTATAATTGTCAAACAACTTGCAGAATCACCACAGATCCTTTATTGAATAATTCTTTAGAGAACAATCAGATGCTTTAAAGTGTCAAGAAAAAAAAAATAAAGAAATAAAAAAAATTATTTGTGGAATGTAAAGAGGTCCTTCTATGGCAACGGGCTACAGAACTCTAATTGGTTCTACTTGAATGTTTTTTTGTTTTTTTTTGAAAGTGTAACAGTATCAGATGAAAGTAGATTACTTCAAGAGATTACACATTAACACAAATATTCTTACACATTAATATGACTTTACATGAACATTCTAATTGTGCTACATCACGTTGTTTGGTTTATGTGAGTGCACATATGGTGTGAGTTTCAGAAACCTATTGGGTACAAGGCCAAAGAGCTCAGAGGACCACTGCGAAAGAAACTTGAGACACATGCCACTCTATTCCACTTCCTGTTTGAGGGAAATCCAAGCCCCATCTATCCTGCTGAGCTCAAGCTGTATTTCAGACATGCATGAAAATCTGCATGCACACGCACACATGTGCACACACCACGTAAGCATTTTCTCCCCGCGGATGAGCTGAAATCAGCCAAATGTGTTTCACAGTTTATTCCATTACTTCACTGCACAGCTCTTCAGGCCATTGAAATAGAGAAAACAACCGAGACATCAATGTGTGTGTGTGGTCATATCAGGCATCCATTTCCCCTCTAATTGCACAGGATTAGAAGTTTGCCCAATTTAAGCAACAAGGAATGGCTGTTTAATCATTTGCCTAATTGCTGCCAACTTGCTTCCTGAATCTCTCCATGGGCTGCATGCTCTCTGTGGGTGAGTATGGGTGTGATTGAGAAAGGTGGTGAAAAGATATATGTTCATCCTCGTCTGTGTTCTTCCAGTAGTATCCGTGCATTAATTTGTGCCTATGTATAGCTGTTTGCTAAGCCTGGTTCCTGATCATGCAGCTTTCTTCTCCTTCTCTTCCAGCAGCTATAATCTAAGACTCGTACAGTAATTTAGACAGCAGACAAATCTGTTGTGCTTTCTTAGCATAAACAGTGTCAATAGAGCCATGTGGTGCTTGGCTGTAACGAATGGACCAGCATATGAAGTCATCAGTGCAGCCGTGTACAATAGCTTGCAAAACCCGCCTAGGGACCAATTGGAATAAGCTGCTATTTGCTGCACTTTACCTTGTGTGCTAATTGTAAAGGTGCTTGTGAAAAACGACTCTCGAACACAAAGCATTCACTATTCCATATTTCCTAAGATATTTAGAACTTACATTAGATTTACACTTCTTATATCTGGCTTTAAAAAAAATACTAACGTGTAGTTTGGCACTTAAATGTGTGGCATGTTCCAAAGCTTCCCTTGATTTATGAACAAGTTTTACATGGAATTAAACCAGTGAATTGGGTAGGGGGGGCAACTTACGTAACTGTGTTTTTCAGCACAAAAATCATACTCGGTTACTAATGTAACCTCGGTTCCCTGATACTGTATATGGGAACGAGTACTGCGTCTGCTTAAAGACGCTATGGGAAAAACTCCTTTTTTCTCCAGAACTGAAGCCTTATTCAATCACACAGTGAAACTGCACAGCCATCAGTTCGGTCAGCGGATAGCAACGAACCAACTGCGCGGCAGCGGTGCTCCATGAACCTATGGCTGCGAAGCCCACCAAAGCCCGCCAGAATGGTTCGGGGCCTCTGGCTATATAAGCGGTCGCTTCGCCATAGGATTCAGGTTACTTCGACAGAAGCAACAACTGAGTCTTGCATTCTTTTTAGCACGGCACGGAACGCAGTACTCGTTCCTGTATCTCAGGGAACCGGGGTTATGTTAGTAACCGAGTATGTTCCCTTTCGATACTTCACTCGTACTGCATCTGCTTAAAGACGCTATGGGAACACAGTTCAATCATGCCGTGCTAAGAAGGGGAACGACCAAGCAATCATATTTGACACTAGGGCCAAGATATGACGATAGCAATTAAGTTGCAGAATAAACTCAGTGAGGTTATGTCTAACCAAGTTTGATCACCCCAGCTCGCACAGTCTCGGCACCAAGGGGGTCGAGAGCGCACAAGCAGAGTTTCCAATGCCTTGGGCAAAGATTGGCCAAAGTGCACCGAAACTATAAGTATCAGAAATGTGACCTCATACAGAAAGCACCCTTGCAAACAGGGACATCTAGATTATAAAATCTAGCAAATGTGGACAGGGAAGCCCAGCCGGCCGCCACACAAATTTCTATAATTTCACCGCTAGACCATGCCCAGGACGAGGAGACCCCTCTAGTCGAGTGGGCTTTTACTCCAACGGGACATTGTAGACTCAAGGAAGAGTAGGCTACCTGAATAGCATCCACAATCCACTTAGAAAGCCTTTGCTTTGAGACCAGAAGCCCTTAGGTGCAGCCACCAAAGCAGTCAAAGAGCTGCTCCAATTGCCTAAATGGTGCGGATTATTCAGTTTAGGCTCTCATTGCCCTAACAGGGTATAACAGATTAGACTCTCGATCCTCCTCTGTGTTTGGTAAAGCAGAGAGAGTAACCACTTGTGCTCTAAAGGGTGTGGAGAGCATTTTGGGTATGTAGCCATGCCTTGGTTTCAGGATGACCTTAGAGTTGTTAGGCCCAAATTCCAGGCAATTAGGGCTTACAGAGAGTGCCTGTAAGTCACCCATGCGCTTTACTGACGCTAGTGCTAGAAGCAGAGCAGTATTTAGGGACAGGGCCTTTAGGCTGATAGATTGTAGCAGCTCAAAAGGGGAACCCTTTAAGGCCCTTAGTACAGCAGGAAGGTCCCATGAAGGAACAGTGAGGGGGCATGGTGGATTAAGCCTTCTGGCCCCGCTCATAAAACACACGACAAGGTCATTTTTCCCTACTGACTGACTGGCTATAGTCGCTACATAGACTTTGAGCGTGGAGGTGGATCGACCCTTATCCAACAGCTCTTGCAGGAATGACAGTAACAGACTGACGGGTCTTCGCCATGGTTCAAGCACCAAGCGGAGAACACAGACCATTTGGAGGCGTAGAGGTGTCTTGTAGATGGGGCTCTAGCCTGGGGAATAGTATTTAGTACACACTCCAGAAGGCTTACAGGCTCCTGTCAAGTATCCAAAGATGAAGGGCCTGCAAATCTGGATGTGGATGCCATATTGTTCCGCCCACCTGAGAAAGGAGGTTCCGTCTCAAGGGGATGGGCCATCGGGCCACTGTCAGCATTTGTGACAGTTCAGCCAACCAATGCTGGTTCTCCCAAAGTGGGGCTACCAATAGAACTCTGTGTACCTGGTCCCTAATCCGCCCCTGATGGGGAATCAGAGTGGTTGTGGGAAAAGCATAAAGGAGGAGGTTGGGCCAGTCAAGGGCTAACGCACCCTTGTGCTTGGAGTAATATGTTGGCCAATGAGAGTTGTTTTCTGAGGCGAAGAGGTCTACTTCCGCTTTGCCAAAAATTTCCTATATTGCCTGAACTGTTTGCGGGTGAAGCATCCACTCCTCTGAGTGGATTCCACTTCTTGAAAGCATATCTGCACCTTGGTTCAGTTTGCCTGGCAGGTTCACTGCTCTCAGGGAGCGCAGATTGCACTGAGCCTATACTAGTAGCTGAGACGTTGAGACGTGGTTCACATACGACACCACCGTCATACTGTCTGATCTGACTAGCACATGATGGCCCCTCAGGTATGGCAGGAAGCTCTGGCAGGCTCGGTGAACTTCAAGCATTTCTAGGCAGTTGATGTGAAGCCTGCTATCCGCCTTTGACCATTGGCCGAATGTGGGTTTCCCCTCACACAGAGCACCCCAATACATGTTGGATGCATCTGTTGAGATTACCTTCCTTCTGCAAACCATACTGAGCAGGACGCCCCATTCCATCCAGTGCACGCTCCTCCAAGGGGTCAGGGCTGAGGCGCAGGCCTGGCTCACCTTGATACATAGGCGCCTGTGGCGCCACCCATGAGGCGTAACTCGTGGTTTTAACCAGTACTGAAGGGGGTGCATGTGGAGCAGACCCAGCTCTAGTACTGGCGATGCTGCTGCCATAAAACCCAGCAGCTTTTGGAATATCTTTAGGGGACGAGAGACACTGATCTTGAAAGAGGCCACAAGTTGTTGTAGAGCCGCGGTGTGCTCCTTCACCATTGTTGCTTTCATTGCCACAGAGGCAAGCGCTGTTCCCAGAAACGAAACTCGCTGGCTGGGAGACAGCAAGCTTTTTGTCAAAATTCACCCTGAGCCCTAGGCATTCTAAATGAGGAACAGGGTTTTGTGATGCAAGGCTTCCGCCTCTGACTGGGCTAGAATGAGCCAGTCATCGAGGTAATTGAGAATTCGGATTCCCTTCTGCCTGAGAGGGGAGAGAGCCACGTCCACGCACTTCGTAAACGTGCAAGGGGCCAACGACAGCCCGAAAGGGAGGACCCTGTATTGGTAAGCCACACCCTTGAAGGCGAATCTCAAGAATGGCCTGTGATGGGGGGCTGGATGTTAAAATGTAAGCAGAGAAAAGAACCAGTCCCCTAAGCGTATTTGCGAGAGGATCTGTTTCAGCATGATCATTCTGAAGCGCCATCTCATGAGAGCACAATTCAGACATCTTAGATCAAGGACAGGGCGAAGGCCGCTGTCCTTTTTGGGGATAAGGAAGTGATGGCTGTAAAACCCTGAGTCGCATTGAGCTGGGGGATTGATCTCTATGGCTCCTTTCCCCAGCAGATTCGTTACTTCGGCGCACAGAACGTGAGCGTCCTTGATGTTGACCCGAAGAGGTGACCACTCCGCTGAAGCGCAGGGGTTTTCGTGCGAATTGGAGGAAATAGCCGTGTGTTATTATCCCCATTACCCATTCTGACACTCCAGGAATGGCTTGCCATTGTCTGGCCCGGATGGACAGAGGTTGGATTGGTTCGAGTGCTTGGTCGCTGCGTGTGGACACAGTACTCGTGAGTGATGTGAGAGGAAAACTGCTCTTTTTGCGAAAAGGTTTGTGTTTTATTTCTCACGTTATCACACTGCATTGCTGTTTGGGCACTAGAACGGGCCCAGTGTTTACAACAAACACAGCTCTGTTGGCACCTGGAACTGAACGAGACGGCTGGCAATATACACGGGCAGTTTAGGGGGAGGTCCGGCCGTGGCGAGACTTAGCCCCCTCCTCTTTCTGGCTTCTGGATCAGGATGACGTGGCAGAGCAGGATCCCACAGTACCTTGGGCCGGGGTCCCTGGTGTTTTGTAAACTGATACAGTCTGGTGGCCGAGTGGGAATGGTGTTGGGGCTCAGGCTTCTCGGGCTGAGCAGCGACGGCAGCGGGAGCAGCTTTAGGAGGCTGCCGAGTCAGCGCTTGCTTGGGGCGACTGGCAGTTGCAGAGGAGGAGGCACATTTAGGCAGGAAGTATCGCATCACCTGGGGCGACTTCTGTGCCTCATTGAAACGCTCATCAAAACCCTCCACTGCTGGTCCGAAGAGGCTGCTGGGGGAGATGGGTGCATCCAGGAATCGCACCTTGTCGGCATCCTTGATTTCAGTCAAGTTAAGCTATAGGTGGCACTCCAGCACGACCAGGTTGGCCATCGAGCATCCTATGGCTTGGGCAGTGCACTTTGTAGCGCGCAGGGCCAGGCCCGTTGCGCTCTTCTGCTCCCTGAGTGTTGCAGTGTCTGAGCCTGACTCATCAGCAGCAGCGAGGAGTTTGGCCTGGAAGACCTGGAGCACTGCCATGGAATGCAGTGCAGCAGCAGCCTGCCCAGCCGACAAGTAAGTGTGAGGTGGTCCGGCATGACTTGGACGGATGGGTGGCCTTGGCCTTCCATCCAATAGCCGTGTCTTCTTTTCTAGTATAAATATCTACAAAATCTTGAATCAGGTTGCATTTACTTGACAAGTAAAATGACTTAAAAAAAACAAAATTTTGTTAATTTTTGCTTTAAAACAAGTAAAAATATCTGGGATAAGAAAAATATTACAGATTTTACTGTATTTTTCATTAAATAAATTGCCAGATTGAGAAAGTATTTGCCAGTTTTGTAAGCAATATGCATCAGACAGTCAGTGTGCCATTGGTTGCAGAGATAACACTTGCAGTTATTTAGGGTAACTGACTTCATACATCCACTAAAAACCTGTTGGTTAAAAGTAATTACAGAAATAGCCCAGGAAGTCAAGTTAGTTGTGAGAAAAGTTATCACATGTCTGTAAATGTCACTTGATTTGAAATTTTGTAATCTAATTAAATGTATACATTTAAGTGTTATTTCAGTAATTGTTCAGGTATTTAAGTTATCTTTATAGGATTCTTGTATATCCTATATACAATTGTTTTGGTCAGCAAATCCATTTCTCCGTCCCATCCTTCTGTTTTCTACCCCTCTCACTTCTCAAATGAAACTCCATCTTTTTTGTCTGTTTGTTTGTCAGCATGTCTCCACTGACATGCTTTCATGCGATTTTATCACACAGCACCAGCAAAAAAAGTTCCCGTTGCTCAAATCTCTCTGACTCACACACATATGCTCAGATTGATGTGAACATTCAGAGCTGTCTGTGTCTCTTTCATGCTGTATATGATTCAGGATGATAAGTAGAAAACCAGAAGTCGCCGCCGAATTAACATAAAGGTCACGTAAAGAATCATTTCTCATCTTCCTGCCCATCCTTTCTTCTTTCACTCAGCCTATCTTTCGAAACATAAATCAAATCTCTCCTCTTTCCAAGACTCCAGCATTCATGCTCAGTGACACTATTAGGATGGACATATATTTGGAAATGGCAGAAAACATGAAGCTTCAATCCACAATCAGTTGGTGGAAACAAAACACAGACAAACCCCAGGTTAGTGAGTCCCAAACACAGGTCCTGGAAAATTTGGATTTCACTTTGTTATAAAACAAAAATTACTTTAAAACTTCAAAATAAATATTAGGCATGTCAAAAGATAATTCACAAAGCCAACTATTGTGTTACACTTTAAAAAATGTTTGAATTAAGTTCATTTTTCCTACCCCACTGTAGGCTTAAACTTTAAAAAAAAAACTATTTTCAAGACAAAAATGAATTTTTATTTATTATTATATATATATTTTTTTTTTTGCTTTCCATTTTGCTTTTATCTTCATTTAAGAGTGTTTAGACATTTGTATTGGATAACAAGAGATACTGAATTAGAAAATAAATTTGTTGGTCATTTTAATAACAATAAGTGTGGGTAATCACTACGTGTGATATAACAAAGTAATTTTTTCCTTGTAATGGTCTTGTAATCTTTCTTGTAATCATTGTACTAAAGAAAAGTATTAATATATTATCCAGAAAATATTATATCTTTTTTATATTTCTACCCACTATTGAGTGCTTAGATGTAATGTTACATGTACAAACCTTTAAAAAATAAAGTTTGCTTTTATTGCTTACTGTTAACATTAAATATCTGGGATTAATGTCATGATTTTAAATAAAATGAAGAAAAAAAATCTATTAAATTAAATATTAGTGATAAAACTGTTTTAAGACCATATAAAAGAAACATCCCCTTGTTTGAAAACTGTAGGTCCCACTTGTAAGGGAAACATGGTTTCTAAATCAGTTTGTGAATCCCTCTATGTACGTTGATTAATTAGTAATTTGTTTGTTTCCTTTCTGAATATCTCTTTATCCTATTATAGTCTCTCTCCCTCCTGGTCTTATACACTCACACTCCCTGTTCTCCCCTGCACCCCTCCCTTGTCACCAGCAGTTCAATTAACTGCTCAGGCATTAGCTCACAGACACTTTGGCTGGCTGTTAATTTAAATCAGCCGTCACATTATACTTGCCTCATATTCATCACCTTCTCATAACCTTGTCATTCCTCTGACAAACTTCCTTCCCCTACATCTCTGCCTCTCTATTTTAGTCACCATCACGGCCACTAAGACTCCCAGTCAGTAGTTAACACTGGGGCAACATTAAAGAGCTCATGAGGAATGTTTGGGAGCGAAAAACATCTTTCATGATGCTGTGATGTAGAGAGACATTTATCCAGGAAGGATGTGTCAGATGAATATTCTCGACAGCAGCGGCCCGTCAGTGGAGGCACAGGAGGATGAGCTTCCTCAAACATGCATTGGAAATGACTGTAACTGCTGTTTAATGAATTTTAAATACTTACTTGCTAATGTGTTCTTGCATGCCTTGTAAGCAGTGGAGACTGAATGCTATGGTGGTCCAGTAGTGCACAATAATGAAATCGCCACAACACAACGCACAGGATTAATTTTGTTGTGTTGTGGCTTGTTTCTGTTGTTTTGTGCTAATTTCATCGTGTTGCAAGCCGTTGTGTATCCAGTTCATAAAACTTGCTAAGATGTAAATGGTAATACTTTAGTATAGGGACCAATTTTCACTGTTAACTAGTTGCTTATTAGTATGCTTATTATTAACATATTGGCTGTTTATTAGTACTTAAAAAGCACATATTCTGCATGACCTAAACTTAACAACTACCTTACTAACTATTAATAAGCAGCAAATTAGTAGTTTATTGAGGCAAAAGTCATAGTTAATGGGATGTTAATTGCAAGATTTGAACCTTAAAACATAGTGTGACCGAAATGTTTTTATTCATGTATATAGGCACATGCATATATGTGCATGCACGCTTTCAGGGACATTGACAGAAGGTTGTGTAGAGGTCAACATACAGAGCAGAGAGGGCATTGATGAGTACAAGAGGGGCACGGGCATGTTTGTTTTGCTCTGCCGGGCACAGAAGGATATCTCTGTCTCACACACACACACCCAGGGACATATTCACTCAAGTCTCAGTGGAACTTTACCAGCCTGGATGTACCAGTCCCATCCATCAGCTGCTCAAGCCTAAACCCCAGAGGATTAGCAGAAGTGCTACAGTATGTGTGAATGTGCATTTGTGTGCATACTTGTGTTTATTAGAGAGAGAGTGTAAAAGACAAAAGGAGGATGTGTTAGGTGGAGGATCCAAGTGTAAGCAATAAAGAGACTCGACTACAAATAAAAGATTTATCTGAGAAGCTAAGCAACCTTTTAACTGCAACTCCAAATACTACGCTAGCTCTTTCTTCTCCCCAGGCCATTTTCCTCGAAACCAACTACAGTCTTGTCTCCCTGCACCAGCTTCAAAGTGGGTGATTCATAAAATCTGCTAACTTCCACAAAAAGTGCCCCTCAGCAAATTAGCACTGATTTCCCAGAGTCCCGAATGATTCAGTCCCCTACAACACAGCCTGTTCAACCTCTGAACACCCTTCAGATACCCGTACATATCACCCAGAAGGCCTTACAAATGCTACTTGACCTTTTGACTAACATGTAACACTGCTGACACCACCTACTGTATACCTGTTCTTGCCCTCTCTACTCCTTCACCGGCCCTCATCATTCTTAACCCCAGTGGCCCTTGCAGTGTTCTTCAGCCCATAACCCTCCTCCTCCTCTAATGTTGTTGGCTTCACAGTTTGGATTCAATCCCAGCAGTGACAAGGTGACTGCCTCCTTATGTTTGCACTAATTAAAAGAGAAGCACTCATTTGTCCCCGACTATATGAGGCTGGTCTAGTTGGAGAGCCCAGCTGTATGAGAGAGGGGAGAACTGTACGCCTGTCCTTCCAGAAGTCCTATAAACAGTCTCTCTCTCCCATTCTGTTCTTGTCACACTGATGCTCCTGCGATGGATTTATTATAGCAATTGCATAGATGGGCCTGCATGAAAACACATACAGATGGAGAAAGATGCTTGCAAAGATAATTTGCATAAAAACCTGAAAAGAAATCATAAAACAAGCTTCGTCTTGGTGGAGAATGCAGGTCGTTTAAATAACGTCTTGGGCCTACTAAAGGAATATCACAAATTCTTCTATAATATCAATGATACCCGGGTAAAATTTGTTAAAATAAATAATACAAAAAATTTTGTTTAACATTTATGCATTTGGCAGGCACTTATCAGTGCAAATTCGAGATACACATTTGATAAGTTGTTTTCGCTGGGGATCAAACCCATGACCTTGGCATTGTTAGTGCCAAGCTCTGCCGTCTGAACTACAGGAAGGAAAGAAGGTTTAAAAACTATTTTAATGAGAATGTCATTGAGATTTTAATTGTATGAATGTAAACATTTTTTTTTTTTTTTTTTTGTAATTAACTTACTGACTAACTTATTTATAGTTTACATGAAGTATTAAGATAAGCTGTCAAAAATACTCTACACATTTCAGCTTTCTAACCCGATAAGGGTTTTATCATCATTCCACAATAGTCCAGGATATGCCATAGTGTCACACACATTACTAGGCTGCCTGCCATGTTATAAATTACATTTGTAACACAAGATAAAATTTAAATGTTTTGGTTTTATGATATCTTGTCATGTTGAGGATGGAAATATTTAGTAAAACGGTTTACCTGCCATTTATAAACATTAGACTTAAAATTATAACGATATAATTCAACAGTATTTCTGTAAAAAAAAATAAAAAATTAAAATTAAAAAAACCTTCGCTACTGTCAGAAATGGTACTGTAAATGCATCCCGTCTGACCAGAAGCAGGGATGAAAAATTAATGATCAGAAAGGGTGATAATAAAGTAGAGGCAGGGAAATCACTTCCATTTCACTCAGCAATACCCAGATTAATTTCCTCATATTCATATATTTGTAAGAAATGAAAAAAAAAGAAGAAAAAAAGAACAGGGCGGAAAAGTGAGAAAAGTGGTGTTAAATACGTAATCAGAAGGTTGGAGTGTAAAAGTTTAAAACTACATTATTATATACAGAATTATATACTGTATATTTGAATTCTGCACAATGACGCCAGAATGCATTAAGTGAATCGCATCAGTTTTGATTTCATGTTGACTTTAAAACTGTAAACAGTAACCCTAACATATTCCCATGCATCTGCAACTATGCTGCATGACACTGCATTTAACAAATCATTGCTGGAATACATTTACTAAGAAAAATGGAAGGTTTCAGTATTCTTTATGGTCAATAGACTTTCTAAGTGCATGCAATTTCCATTCTAAAGTATCTGAGCAGCAGGTCAATGTGTGAAAGTGCTTATTTAAATATAAGACAGCAACCAGGAACAGAGTCACACATGATCAATTAATGAACGCATTAAAATAACACATCTTCATTATCACCTCTCATCTCTGTGGTCCTCTAAGTCTACTTAGAAAGTACTGTGGTGGCTAGAACACAGAGCAAACACTTTAATTCATTTAAAGTAAGGTATTTATAACTAACACACTCAAATAATACCTTTAAGTGGTAGGGAGAGATGGTTTTATGTTTTAACATACTTTACATTTACATTTTATATTGGAAAAAGGAGGAGGTCTAAGATGGTTAATTATCTCAGTCAAGATAAACATACAAATAAATAAATAAAGAAAACCACTCTGATGTCTTGAGAAAAACAGAAGGGAAATTTCACCTTTTAATTCTACTGATGATGCCTGCACAGTTCTTGCTCCCATGGTAACCATGTTGTCGTTCTCAATTATAAGCCAGCGATCAAGCTAAAACTCAGTGACTTAAGTGTTTAATAAGGCAACTTCTGCAGAAGTTGATTTTATAGCAACACAAATCACCAACAGAACTTTAACAGTTTAGTTCACCCAAAAATGAAAATTTTACTCACCCTCAAACATGTATGAATTTCTTTCAGCTGTTTAGCATGAAATAAGTTATTTTGAAGAATGTTGGTTACCAAACAGTTGACAGTAGTTGACAGTAAAACATAAAATAAAAATACTATGGAAGTCAGTGGGGACCAGCCCTAAAATATCTTCTTTTGTTTGTGAAGGAGGAAACTCATACAGGTTTGGACCAAATGGAGTGTGAGTAAATGATGATGAAATTTTCATTTTTGGGTGAACTATTCCTTAAAATTTTTTACTAGCATTTGGTTGTGGATGACTGTAAATCATTCCACTAGAACCAGGAAGGACTTGAGGATGGGACTCTGTGGAAGGAAGTTGTCAAGAAGTGCTGTAAATATAATGGAATTATCTGAGCTCTGGCCTTTAGTATTTGTGGAGGTTTATTTGTGCTCTCCCAAGGTGTATTTGTCAAATTTCCATTCCATTTTTATAGTAGGTAAGACTTTTTCCCAGTTGTTTGATTTGATTGATATTAAACTAGATTTAATAACTCTTAAATCTATTGTGGTCTTAATAGGACATTATATTGGAACAATACTTTAAATCATGATTTGACGGCGTATTTAATTCGTGAACCTTATTTATTCTTTCTCTCTTGCACATGCTTCTTCACATTTCTTTTACATTACTGTTTTTGAATGCAGCTTGGTTTTTGAAAGAGAAAAGAATATTTAAAGATTTCAGATGCAAAAACCTCTCATTTTAGATGAAAAGTTCAAACAGAAGTGTTTGTATCTGATCTCTTCATTTGTATCTTTCAGTATTTGTAATGTCCAAAAATAAATAAATAAATACGTAAAAATGTCATGGTTTTGTGTGTGTGTGTTTGTGCATGTGTGAGTATAGAAAAGAAAAGAAAAGGGTTATCATAAAATCAAAAAATTAAGAAATAAATTAATAAACAACATTACAATATAATGTCCCAAATCAAGTCTGAATTTGGACCTGCATCCTCTTGCTTGCTAATCATAAACATCATATGACAAAAATGATTATGTCATGTTTGGGGCACCAAATGAGTCAGGACTGCGTCACTGTTGCCCCCTCAAAAAACGCCCCTGCAAACATTTTCACACAAGTTAAGTCAAGCTGGCAGCCATATTTGTTGGAAAAGACTATGTTCCCCATGAGTATGACAGTGAGCTACAGTAAACATACTAGTCAAAGAGGGATCTCTGCCAAAAGTGCACTTCAACAACACAGAGAATCACACGACAAAGAGAGTGACGTGGGCAGAAAATGAGGAAAGAGCAAGCCAAACGGGGTCTTTAGGGGGCATGGGGACATAAAAGCCTACATAAAAGAGGAACGGAGAGAGAGATTGCAATTGAGATTGAGATAAAAAAAAAGATGGCTGAATGTATAAATGAAAAGTACAGATAAAAAGAAGCACAGGCCACAGAGAGACTATAAGGAGAAGACAGGGGACAATAACAGCAGATCTTGTCTTTTGTGCAATCTCAGAATCGGACCACAGTGACCACACAGACATGACAAACAAAAGAAGAACCGCAGCTCTGAACCTCCATTCCACTGCAAAGAAACAGTGAAAAGACTCAATCAAAACTTTCAGAGCACAATTATAAGTGCAAAACGGCTGTTTTTATCGTATTATTCTTCAAGACAGAAATGATATGATACAATTTGCATGCAGTGATCCATTTTATATGCACATACAGTACCGTATATATTCATGCCATAATTCTATAGTCTACACATTCATGGTCCTTTCAAAATGACAACCAATGAATTTCTGTACAAACACAGAGCAGAGTGCCAATAAATCAATGGATGGATAAAACAGTGAAAAATCATATAATCGCCCTCAATGTTAAATGAAAAACAAACACAGCGCTCGCATCCCCTTATTCATTCACTTGTGCACCCACAGGGACAAAACTGTAAAGGAAAATCACTTAAAGACAGGAGCTGACAGGAGGCTGAGAAAAATGTCACTTCCTGGAAAAGTGGGAGAGATGAGCCGTGCAGCAGAAGTGTGTGTGTGTGTGTGTGTGTGTGTGTGTTTCTGCAGACTGTGAGCTCATTAGGTGTCTACTCATCCCGTACCTCTCGCACCTTTACTTCCTCGCACCTTTTAACCCTTCTTCCTGAATCTCAGCACTACGGCGTTCTCCTCTTAAACCCCTCCTCTCGCTTTTTTATTTTATCTTTCTCAATATTTACTTTCCTTTTTTAAGACCCTCAGTCTCAAACCTGAGCTTCAGTAGATTTTTTTCTCAGCCTGTGCTCAGAGAGAGAAAAGATGGTCTCTTTTGCTCTCTCCATCTGTCACTCCTCATTGGTCCCTCTATTTCTCAAACTGTTTGACTCCATCACAATCTCCATATAGTGTGTCTCGGCTCGCTTTACCGCATTCGCACACACACTCACGTAAACACGCGTTTATTAGTGTGTCGCTGGGTTTGTGATCTACTCTTGCATCCATGTCAAACAGCTGGAGCTGATTAGTCTGATGTCACAGTGTGTCATATGGACCAGAAACCACAACTTCTGCCAGCCAGCTGCACCCACAGAGGGAGAAACCTCGCTGGGAATACTCAATTACACAGATCAGCCATGTTCCATTCTCCTATTATTAATAATCATGGGTTTTTCAGTCAGATTGGTCATCTCTCATGTCTCATTCCTGGTCATAACCTGTGCTAATTGATAGAAAACAAACTGACAAAGATTTACAAGCAATTTTTAAAAAGCCAGTCATTTTTGAACAGTAATACCAAATAAGGTAAAGGATTTACAGTCACCCAAAAATGCAAATTCTATCATTATTTATTCTCTCTCTAATGTTGTTTCAAACTTGTATAACACAAAATACAATTTTTGAAAATGTTTGTTGTTATTGTTGTTGTTTTCCTTTCTCCATACTATAAAAGTCACTGGGATAACAGTGTTGTATTGGGCCTTCACTATGGACACAGCTGAAAAAATTCTTCGAAATATCTACTTTTGTGTTCTTCTGAAAAAAGAAATTTGTAAAAGTTTGAAACAGCATGAGAATGAGTAAATAATTACACAATTTTCATTTCAATTTCATTGTGCTACGCTAAAAATCCTTAAACTGATTTGGTGTTGCTGGTAAAAATAAAACTGCATGCAAATCACATTATGCTGTATTATCTTTTTGGAAGTGACTTATCATAGGCATCATAGATCTGAGTTTATGCACCTCAGTCTTATGCACTCAAATGAAGCTTTTTTACTTTTTTTATGCTTATTTTAGTGTAAAAGCTCAGACCAACAAGGCCTATGGCCAATCAGTTCCAAAAAGAAATACAAAACCATTGCTGTGCTAACTGAAAGAAAACATGCTCATAAAAAAGAACCCAATAACTGATCCAATATTTGGTAATAATACATCATTTCAGGAAATTTCTAAGCAATTCTATGTAGGCCAGTCATTTTTGACTGGGAACACAAGTGTAAGTTGTTAAACCTGTGTGAGCAAAATCTGTAGAGTTTAGTCCAATTCGATAACATGCATTTTTGGAAAATGTCCAGATCGAAATGACTGAAACACAAGTTATTCAAAATATTCAAAGTGATAACATGTTCTAGTAATGGTGAAAAACAAAACTGACGTTCTCTTACTCGTACATCAATGTACACCACTGATCATAATTGTCATTTTATATGTTCAGTTTTAAATTACAAATCTTCCCAGATGTTTGACAGTTTGGAAATGATCAGTTATAATGGTTCTCTAGGCAGTGGCACAAGCGTTGAGTCTGAAGAGAGAGTATGTGTGTGTGTGTGAGTGTAAACAGATGAGTGGGCCAGAGCAGGCAGCCGTTCTTGATGCTCATCAGACAGGTTGTTGGTTCAGTTGCCCCTCAGTCTCACGCAAACAAATCCAGATGGACAACTTTGCCAAGAGAGAGAAACAAGAGAAATGAGAAAGAAAGAAAGAACAACAACAGGCGCAGGATTAAATAGAGAAGGCAAAGAAAATCATATCCTCAATAAAATATATTATATTCTAGAAGGAAGAACAGGCAGTGTTTGAATGCTGACACTCCAGATCGTGAAAATCAATATTCATAAATTAGAGATATTCTAAAAAGGATTTTGCTTTGTTTGCATGGTTTTATGCCTTTGCTTGCACTGTGCATCTGCTCTGTATTGCACGCCATATTTATTTATTCACTGTATTTTCTATATTGTATCGGAATTGTATTTTCAACAGATTACTATATATATTATGCTGACCAAGGGTGGATTTATTTGATCAAAATACAGTTAAAACAGTAATGCTATGAAATGTTATTATTTTAAAATGTAATTTATTCCTGTGATGGCAAAGCTTTATTTCCAGCAGTCATTACTTCAGTCTTCAGTCACATGATCCTTCAGAAATCACTCTGATATACTGATTTGCTGCTCAAAACAATTCTTATTATAAATAATGTTGAAAACAGTTGTGCTGCTTCATAGTTTTGCTGAAACGGTGATAGATTTTTAGGATTCTTCAATGAATGTAAAGTTCAAAAGACAACATTTATTTGAAACAGAATTCTTCTGTCAATTTCTTTACTGTTAAATAGTACCCAAAAGAATGGCTGGTTTTAACACCTTCAAAGGACAGAGAGATCATGGTATTGGGCCGAGATGTTTTTCACCTTTAAAAGCTACACAATGATATGTCATCTTCATCAACTGTGTATTAACACAAGCAAAAATAAGTAGACAAAAATAAACACCCAACCAATTATAGATATAAATCATTTCACTCTCAACGGATCTCTTCACATCCTTCCTGTTCTTATCACCCTCGCCGGGTCTCTCTCAGTCAGGGTGCACATTAGCGCCAGCCGGAGGAGATCAGCACGCCAGTCCTAGCCTCTGTAATCTGTGAGCATGAGCTGTGTTTACTCCCCTCATCAGCTTTGATGCATGTAACCCCAATTATCTGAAGCCTGAGAGCCTCACCTGTGCCTAATTGCCAAAACGTTTGTCAGAATATGTTGCCTAAAGCTGACTGATAGCAGCCTGATCAGTGTCTGCGCTGACGGGATTCCCACTTTTGAAGATCTCTTCCTCTCTTAAACGTGCCTAGCCTTTCCATTTCACTTCTTTACTTGTATTTCTTCCTTTTTTTCCTCCTTAGTGCATCTGTCATTCTCTCTCTATCTCAATTTAGAAAATGTGCTTGCTCTAAGGTATTCACTCCTATGGTCCCACTCTTTGTGTTTTCTATTTACAGGTTTCTCAGCTGCTTTGTCCACTGTCACTGAATTTTCCTGTGTCATTTTACTCCTCTTCTCATAAACCTCTCTTTAACTGTAGCCTACTTTATTTCACCCATTAGGATGAGAGAGAAGAGGCACTGGCACTCTTGTATGAAGAGCTGGCTCCTCCTTAGAGGAACATTAGAACTGACACCTCATTTAAGGTAGTGAATGACTGTATGTTTCAAAGAGCCTGCAATATCTCTCGCCCTCGGGGCTTTTTTTCATAAGTTATATCCATCTTAAAAGCATAGAGCGGCTCTTCCATTTGAAATCAATTACGTGCATTTCATTTTTAATAAATGATTTAAATATATTGAACTCTTTCTGAGCATTTAAATGGGTTATATTCTCAGTTTTCCTTGCCGAATCTTGCTCAGACAGCAGCTCTTTTCAGACAGCACTGTAAAAATCTCTCCATCAGCTGACTTTGCCTCAGCCTTGAGGCAAGTAAGATGAACTTGGTTGTTTAAGTTCAGATATCACCAAGATGCAGATTTAGGGATAAAAGAAAAGGTTAGTCCAATTAAAGGTTCACACTGTGAAATGCTGTATTGTTCTTTATAATTACCGTGGTTTGACAAGGTTGTCTTTGTTATTCCCCAATTATCGCCGAAAACAAGCTAGTGCAAAACTCGCTGTTCTCATTACGATTTCAATTCCTACACACTTTAATTTATTTTCTCCCAAATCTGGGGACAAATAATTAGGCTGGTGGTTCTGTTAACGGAGTGCGGGTTATTTTTAAGAGTATCACCAGCCTAATCACGAATCCCGTCTCTACTTCCCCCACACAAATCTGCTAAATGAAAATGTCAACCTTTACAATGCCATCGATGATGGATCATAGGAAACAGAGGCTTTGCAGCAAACGTGAACATGAGCTTCAAAGGCCAGTCTTCTCTAGTGAACACAAGTGTTTTAATAGTTAACTTCATCAACCCTAAAATCGTAATGACCACTAAACTATGGGATTGTTCTCCACTTGCATCACATTACAGGACTTCTTCATCACTGTAACTGCTACAGTTGGTTGCTTGTGCAATGCCGAACCATTACTGTATCAAATGGTGATTACATTGCACTTGCATGCTGATGTAGGGAACATTTGCTGCACTACTGTATATGCTAAGTAATGGCAAACATCCTTTATAGGCTGAGATAAGACAAGAATGAGATACCCCAAGGTGTTTAAATATGGTTTATGATAAAGACTGTGTGACCTCTATATGATTCAGAGAAAGATAACTGTAAATAAATGTTGGAATTATTTATTTTACAGGCAATTTATTTAATGGTCAGGGCAAGAAGGAAGAAAAGCTTAAAGCTCAAGGCTGTTTACAATAAAAGACATGCTTTTTAAAAGTAAAGTCTATGTGACTATATCAAAAAAGCAACTTGTAATCAGTTATGTAAACAACAGCTTGTATTGCGCAGAAAAACTTCACTAATATATGACCCATCAAACCGAAATAAAACACTTTTAATGAGCAAGTCTTCTGTCTGTTTGTGTAAAGGAAATCTGCTTTTAATAGGAAACTTCTTCTGTTTGTGTGGATGTGTGCTGAATGTACAGCAAATTATCTTCAGATGTAGGGTGTGCATTTTGATCGAGGTCTCTCAGCACATGGTTGGAAGCGGTGAGCTTAAGTGAGTACAGTTCTCGTACTTTCCCCTCTGACCCTTCACAAATGTCGGTGCCTCGTGAGATAACTGACAGTAATAACTGACTACAACCATCCGCCACAGGGGAGGACAGCAAAGAGCAGACCAGTGTCCTTCAAAAACAAACGAGAATTGCTTTTTAGTTTATATATTGCCATGTTGGTCTCCAGTGGTCAGAATGTCAGGAAGTACAGTACAAACTGCTGTTCTAAGGAAAAAAAAATAAATGGTAAAAAAATGAATAAATGTTTACCTGAATACAATTTACATGCAAATACATAGAAAACAGGGCTGTCAATGCAAGTTAATTTAGTCTGATAAATTCAGGGAGCATCAAAATATCAGGTAGCATGTCATATGTAAATTCTGTAATAATACAATTTTTATTAGCATACAGTATATCTTGGCATTATTAGACAATCAAAAGTTTTTTTCTGAATATCTGATATTCAGCTCGATTGAGCACAATTGAGAATGTGAAAATGCTTTTATTTAATAGTTCAATAAGCATTTAAAATTAATATTGAGTAACTAACATGTTACTTGATGAATTTTTGTAGTTCAAAATGAAGTCAAAGGTGAATTTTTGGTCCTGAATGAATGCTTTTGAATGAATCAGTTAAGTGAATGATTCAATGACTCACTTAGATTGGCTGCATTTCCATAAAAACTAGGCAAAAAAGTATGTGAACACACAGTAGTATGTCCAAATTCACAATATTCATAAAACAGTAGACAAAAATGATTTACTACTTCCCATGAGATTGTGAAGTACACATTCAATTAATACTTTACTATCCCAAGAGACCACAAGAGAGGAGTTGTGAATTACAATGAAGCAACACAACTGATGTAGTAAGTCACATGACAGTGACAACATTATGGGCCAGATTTAATAAACAGGGCAAATTAGCATTAGAGCACAAATCCATAAAAGCGCTGATGGGAGGGAAAATTCTGCGTGTGATTTACTGACAATGCGCACACTGAAGAACACAGACGCAGCCAGTTCATTTCCATAATGACCAGCGCAATCTACCAAGAGTAGCACAAATTACTGCCTGCTTTAAGACACACCTTTTTGGGGCGTTAATTAATGGCGCAAATTCCAGTAATTTGACGATTGCAAACATTAGTAAATTGCGTTGCTTGACAGTTTGTGCTGGTGCAAGCCGTTAGTAAAATCTGTCCCTAAATGAATAAAATAATACATAAATGAGTATTATAGAACTCAAGATAATACTACTACTAATAATACAATAGTGTGACATCTGTGAATTATCCTTATTTGAAGATTTTTCTCATATATTGATGCTGCATACCATGCAATTAATTAAACTAACATTTGATTGATAGCCCTAATAAAAAGATAAAGCTATAACATGTAGACAAGAAAGTAAATCTTTCAAGTGTAAAATAAATTATGAGGAATCACATGAGTGAGCAGCCGCTTGGAGACTCAAGCGAACAAAGGGCAGGGGAATTTATAGAATCCAGGAGGTGCCGGCCGCCTCCGGCTACAAGCAACACCTCATGTAATTATCTGTAGAATCACCAATTAAAAGACGGGACTGTCAAAGAGGAAAGTGCTGGCTGCGGCCTGGCTTCCGTCTGCCCTCCCCTGCTCATGTTGGTTTTTTTTATTTTTTTTTTTATTTTTTTTCGGCTGGTTTTTGCATTCACAGTAGAGTATCACAGAATGGTGCTATTTATTTCAGCTTACTGATTCGCCTTAATTAACATGTTTCATTCGAGGGGAGGGATGATGGTGTCAGCTTCCCTTTCCTTCCCTCCTGCTCGCCCTCCCTGACAGCCATCTGAGCTGATGGAACGAGAAAAGGCTAGAGAGAAAGAGAAGAAAACAATATACACCGAGACTCAGAACAGAAATGGAGGTTGCCTGCCAGATGCCTTGCGTTGATGGACTCGAGGCACAGTGAGTCAGAGTTTACCTGCCTTAAAGTGACAGTTTATTAGGACTACATATGCTGGTATTTACTTCACCGTGTCTCTCTCGAGGGTGGCAGGCAGGGTCACACGGCCAAGTTTGTCCAAAATACGGGACAATTTGTGTGTGATGGCATGGCACTAGAGGACTGGCTGACTGACAGGAGAATATATCCATTGGTTGTGTGGGAGTTTGGTGTGAATGACAGCACTGACTTCAGAACAGTCCTAAGCGGTGCCACCTCAGACCATCTTGCATCCTCTCAGCCTTAACAGCTTCCTTTGCACCCACTGTCTTTAACACCCAACAAATGGCTGTAATCAAATAAGTAGGCTTGGAAATAAACAGCCGCGTGTAAAACTGACAAACACTAGCGAGCGGGATGGGGCGGGATCTCGCTTGGGGTGCGGACGGCAAGTTGGCAGCCAGCCGGTTAATTGGAGCTGAGTGACATTTTCAGCATTGGGTGTTGCTGGCTTTATGTCACCACTCGTGCAGAGAGACGGTCCAGGCCCGGTCATCCAAGTTCTAGGGAAAAAAAAACACTATTTCCATCTCTCTTGATCTGATCTCTCGCTCGTTCTGGCATCTCAATTAAGTATGACCTGCGCAGCCTTCAAAAGAGCCATCCAAATAGTAATCAATAACCAGAATCAATCAGCTCTCTCGCTCCCTTGTTACTTCTCTCGCTTTGCCTTGTGCGCAGCTGCTCCTCCCTCAGGCGTTTGAAGCCACTTGGAGCACCTATCAACTTCACACAAATGTCACAAACGCCATTAATTGACTAAAATGGATATTCAAAGCGTCCGAGGCTCTCCTCTTCAATCACTTTCTGATTAGAAGAACAGTATCTAAAGATGAGAGGTTTAGAGAGAGAGAGAGAGCGAGAGAGAGAGAGAGAGAAAGGACGACACACTTATTACTGATGTGCATTGCAGACACATTTAAGAAGATGACTCTACAGTGCTAACTGCTGAAATCTATTCCCAGCTCTGAACAGATGCAAACCAGAGGAAATCTATGCAATTCCATAATCGGCTTAATAACCAAGGCAAAAGAAAGACACAGGTATAAAAATACACTATATGGGCAAAATGATGTTAACGTGGGCCCCACCCATATGTGCTTATTGATGAGCTTAAACCCTTCTGGGAACGTTTTCCACTAGATACTGGAAGAGACACAAGAGCATCAGCAGCAATGTCTCCATCCTCCACTTCTAATTTAAATATTGAGAAAACTATTTGCAAGGAGAGCAGTGCTTCCATCCCATGTGTTTAATGGAATAAAATGATCACTTCTGGCGAAACTGTAAGAAATAAAATTGAATGTTGTAGCCACTGTTTTATTAAAAATATAAGTTAAATATATATATATATATATATGTTAATTATATATATGTATATGTATATTATATATATATATATATATATATATATATATATATATATATATATATTTTTTTTTTTTTTTTTTTTTAATGGGGTCAGTAAGTCAGTAAATATTCAGCAAGGATGCATTAAATTGATTGAAAGTGACAGTCTACATAAAATTTTAATTTCAAATAAATGCTGTTCTTTTCAACTTTCTATTCATCCAAGAATAAAAAGTATCACAGTTTCCATAAAATAAAAAAATAAAACATTAAGCACTAAAACTATTTTCAAAATTGGTAAAAATAAATGTTTCTTAAGCAGCAAATCAGCATATCAGATTGATTTCTGAAGGATCAAGGAGTAATGATGCTGTGATTTTGGATTTTTATGATTTGCATAAAAAGATGAAGTTTATGAATTTTTTAAATATATTAAAATAGAATTCAAATTGCAATATTAAGAATTCAAATTGCAATATTTGTTAGCATAACAGCCTTGGTTAGCATAAGAGACTTCAATCTATAGGGCACCTATTATGCAAAATTCACTTTTGCATGTTGTTTGAATATAAATGTGTGTTGGCTGTGTTCACACAACCACCCTACAATGATAAAAATCTGAAGCCCATAAATCATAAGCAGTGTTTCAGAACAAGCTATTCACAGAATCTGTTCAATGTGACATCACTTTGAACAGCCCCGTCCATAACTGTTGACAGACACCGCTGTCTTGGCAGAGACCCTGCCTGAGTGAACAGCACACAATCCTCCATGTTTATCTCCATGCTAGAGCATTTAAAAGCAGCATTCAAGTAGGAAATGTCTTCTTATTACAGCTATAGAGGTTATTCACTAAAGCAGTGAGTGATTTTCAGTTTTTATTCTGTTTGCATCACATTATCAGGATAGACAGCAGTATTGGTTCTGTACTGTATATTACTTTACACTGTTGTCACTTAATACACAGATCTAATATAAACATACG